>NW_022196895.1:56182031-56191082 GCF_008632895.1 Mastomys coucha
CAGCTCTTCTCTAATACACCTAATGATGAAGACAATGGAAATTTGCCATCCAGCTTCACTGAATATTTTAGGAACTATAAGGCAGAAACCAAAATCATTTCTGAGGAAACCACCCGTTCAATAGAGTTATGCCTGAAAAAGGGAGACCTTCAGAGGGCAAAATCTGTAATCAGTGATGCATTAAGAGTTATTGATAATGCCCCAATAAATATTGCTGTGACAGGAGAGTCTGGATCAGGGAAGTCCAGCCTCATCAATGCCCTGAGAAAGGTTAAACACTCAGGGGGAAGTGCAGCTGAAGTAGGGGTAATAGAGACAACCATGAAGATAAAGTCATACGAACACCCCAAAGTCAAAAATTTGATTTTATGGGACCTGCCTGGTATTGGAACCCCTAAATTTCAACCACACAATTATCTAGAAAAAGTAGAGTTCAAAAAGTATGATTTCTTCATTATTGTTTCTTCAACACGATTTAAACAACACGAAATAGACCTCGCCAAAGCAATCAGAATTATGAAAAAGAATTACTACTTTGTGAGAACCAAGGTGGACTCTGATCTACAAAATGAAGAGAAATGTCATCCACAAAACTTTGACAGAAAAAACACCCTGAAACAGATCCGAAATTACTGTCTGAATAACTTTACAGGGAGTAATATTGGTGAACCTGAGGTTTTCTTGATCTCTAACTATGATTTATCTGACTATGATTTCCCAGTCCTGATGGACACCCTGATTAAGAACCTTCTTGCTGAGAAGCGCCACAATTTCCTGCTTTCCATGCCTAATATTACTGAGGCAGCCATTCAAAAAAAGTACAACTCTACTAAGCAGTATATCTGGTTGAATGCCCTGAAGGATGGAGTTTTTGCAACTGTTCCTGTAGTGGGCATTTTAAGTGACATGGATATAGAGAAGCTGAAGAAGCGTTTAAACTTCTACCAAGACCTCTTTGGAGTAGACGACGAATCCCTCACATTCATGGCTAAGGATGCCCAAGTGCCTGTTGGACAACTGAAAAAAAAACTTAAATCTCCTTATTTATTGGAATTTAAAAAAGAGGAAACATTAGGAGGATTGCTTTTGAAGTGTTTGGAGAAATTTGCCTCTGCTAATGGTGGGCTCCTGGCAACAGGTCTTTACTTCACGAAAACCTATTACTTAGAATTTCATTTTCTTGATACAGTGGCTGAAGATGCCAAAGTTCTCCTTAGAGAAGCATATTCAAAAAAATAGCTCAAATTCAATTTGCCCACAGCTACTAACAATCACAAGACCAACTGGTTTATATCAAGGAATCATAGATAAATTCCCACTCTGACATCTTTTCTTTACACTAACCAATCCACTATGACTATAGGAAAACCTAAGGACTAAGGTCATGGGTAATACTATGTCAGAACCTGACAATCCCCAATCCCTCTTCAACCTTGTTCTCTGTATTTGAACTCTACATGCATGCTTGGACGGACACACACACACACACACACACACACACATACACACACATGTTGGGCTCTGTGTCACTACTATACTTCCTTAAAATAATTTTCTATTGTAACCTCTACCTCTCTGGAACTTGTGTACAATTATCCCTTTCTTTTCATGCATCCTGCTCTGATGTGCTCATTGCATTTCACAAAGGACACATACACAAACACACATACACATACACACACACACACACACACACACACACACACATACACCCACACACACCTTGAACATTACTTCTCACCCTTAGTAAGCCTGTGTTAGAAAGTAACTAGCATGATGTACAGATTCTATCAACAAGAAGACTTTAAGAACCAAAGTAAAAGAAACCATAACCACCAATTACAAGTTTGTATTGATCAATCAATTCCTAAAACTACCTATCAGAATCCTTCTAGAGACAATAAAGAACACCTATAATTCAGTCTCAGAACCGGTGGAGAATCCTGAGGTCCTTCTTTCTATCATTACCTATCTTGGATATGATCATGAAGAACTGCTATAATACCTAATAAATTGTTGATTAGAAAGAGTGTCTGCTATTGGTATTTGTCATTTCCAGTACACCCTTGACATGTGACTGTTGATTACTGGCAATGTTGCTTTTGTTTGTTGATAATATTGATTCCTATTTCCAGGACTAACAAAAGGACTAAGTAAGAAAGACTGAAAAAGAAACAGAAGAAGGAAATAATGGTAATAACAAGATAGCAATAAAGTCCTGTAGACTTATTTCTCTCACATCCACACACTGGCCACCTAAGATCCAGGTGCCACCATGGTCAGATCCTTGGGGAGATCAATCATCCTCATGTCCACACCTGACTTTCTCCCTCCTGCATGTGTGGATTGTTCTTGATCTTCCTATGAAAGCATCACTCCTGTCATTGTGTCAGCCTTATGACCTCTGCTGGCAATCTTAACCTTTTAAAAACTCCCAATATTATACGATGGGTGCTTACTTGTTCATAAATTCATTTCACATAATAGCACTGTGATGGAAATTATTGAATGTAAGACACTTGTTTACAAAGAAAATAAAACCTGAAATTATTTAAAAGTTTAATTCAGGTAAAAGTTGGATATCCCTTATCCAAATGCCTAGGCCAACAAATATCAGCATTTCTTCACCATACTCAAACAGCTAGTATATAAAAAAAACTATAAAGGCACAAGGTTATATGGGTTATGATTTTGAAATTTCCATGACATAATTGGGATGATCTAATGATCTACGTCTTTCACAAAAGTGTTGGATTACACTGGTGGTTGACATGTAGCCCCATAAACTGTTCATCTCAAAATCATGAAACAAAAGCAATAGAAGGGACAGGGTCACACAAACCACTTTAAAGACATACACACAATACCTAAACACCTTTACTAGACCCCACATACTGAAGGCTATACCTCTTACCACTGCTGAGAGATGGCTCAGCAGTGGAGAACACTGGCTGCTCTTCCCGAGGACCCAGATTCAAGTCCTAGAACCCACATGCAAGCTCACAACTCTCTGGAACTCCAGTTTCAGTTTACTGGCCTCTGCAAGCACCTCATGGACATGGTGCACTTAAATACACACAGGAAATACAGCCATACACATTGCTTAATTTCAATACAACAAAATAAATATATAAAAAGATAAATAAGAGAACATATTTAAGTAGAAAATAATACATCTTAAAGAACGTCAGGTTTGCAGTTATCTTCAAACAAGTTTAATGAGAAGATTTAAAATTCCTCAATTCTGCATAAGCCTGAGAAGATACTGTGAATCTCATGTAGTATATTCCTTTTTTACACACAAGTAAATACTGGGGGAAACAGATGATTTTAAAAGTTAGTAATTCTTTTGAATTTTGTGTCTTCTTCATTGTTAGTTAAGGAGCTGGTTTTCTCAAACTAAATACAATGCTGAGCTACATTCCTTGATAATGATAAATTTGACAAAATCCATATGTGCTGACTCAGGAGGCTGAGGCAGGAGGATTACAAGTTAGACAGTGTGATAGATGCTAAGAATAACAAGAATAACCACAGTCTGCTGGTTTTTTGTTGTTGTTGTTGTTGTTGTTTTTGACCTTTTTAAGACAAGGCCTCATGTACTCCAGACTAGTCTCAGACACTCTATAGTCACAGGATGACCTTGAACTCCTGATCCTCCTAAGTGATTACAGCTGTGGTAGCCCCGTGCTCACCTAGACTTAGGTTTTGCCCTTATTGCTGTATGGTAGGAAGACAAGCATTAAACTACAGTGACTTTCCTTTGGGATTAGTGCTGTGTCTGAATGCTCTTCTAACTTAGAGGCTCTATAGGAGCTTAAAGGCTGGGTTCCACATCATTCTCATCTTTGTTCTGACAGCTTGCCTATGGTGTGACTTAATAAATGCTTGTAAAGTTGTATTTTAAAAGAGAAGAGAGAACTATAGAAGAAAGAAAATTAATGGACAGGAGAAAAGAAAAACAAAGATTGGCTTGGTACAAGGTCAGCCTTCTGTACTGTGGTCACTGAGTGTGCAGCTGAAAGCCAATTCTACAATCCTGCTAGCTGTCCGTTTTTGGCAATAGCACCATTCCCTAAGTTAAATATGTGATTATAGGCAATACTGTTGTATTAGTGATCATATGAAGGACTTCAAATGCACTAAAAGTATAATAAGAAAGGGTATTGTGGGGCTGGAAAGAGGATGGCTCCGTGGGTAAGGGGGTTACCTGCTAACCCTAAGGACCTGAGTTCAATCCCCTGAGCTCACATGGTAGAAGTTGAAAATAAACTCCCACAAGTTGTTCTCTGTCCTCTCAACACAAACTATGGGAAGTGTACACTCCTATACATACACACAGACAAAACATCAAACATAAGTAAATAAAATTTTTAAAATGAGAAAATATGATTCCTTTTAGGGAAGAATGCAATTCAGAAGGAATAAGAAAGAAAGGAGGAAATAATATGAATTATAGTAAACTCTGTCATGTTTTTTTGTGGGATCCTTGAAGGTGCAAGTGATTAATGGCTGTGATTAAGATGTGCATAGTTGAGGGGCTGGGGAAATGGCTCAGTGGTCAACTGTCTGCTGCACACTAGTGTGAAGACTTCAGCTCAGACTCATGGCACCCACAAAGAAAGCTGAGTAGAGGGGCATGTACCCGTAATGCCAGCATGGGGAAGTAGAGAAGAGAGGTTCCCAAGAAATCACAGGCCACCAATTCTGGACAATGGATGAACTCAAAAGTCATTGAGAAACTCTCTCAGAAAACAAGTTGGTGGATGATCAAGGAAGGTGGCCAACATCAAACCCCTGACTGTACACATGCAAGCAGAAATATAAGCACTTTCTCTCTGTCTCTCTCTGTTTCTCTCTGTCTCTCTCTGTCTCTCTCTGTCTCTCTCTCTCTCTCTCTCTCTCTCTCTCTCTCTCTCTCTCTCTCTCACACACACACACACACACACATGAACACATATACATACATACATATATACATACATACATACATACAACACATACACACAGAATGCCTAGCTATTGTTTTGCAGTTGTTCAACTCAGTTGAAGCATTCTCTCACTCTCAAGAAGCAGGGACTGTAGACACAGCTCAGTGAATAAAGTGCTTACTGTGCAGGCATGAGCACAGGAGTTCAGATCCCTATAACCCATGTGTATGCTAAGGGATCATGGTTAACTCCAGGAGTCTGAAATAGAGACCAGGGTTCCTCAGTACAAGCTGGCTAAACTAACTGTAGCAGCTTTACTGCCAAGCTCTGGGTTCAGTTAGGAGAACTTGCCTCTATGACTAAGATAAGAGCCAACAGGGAGTCTCCACATTAGCCCTGGACATGTAGATTCTGTCCTTCCCCAGCCTCTGACCTCAGCGTGCAAACAGATAAATGATGAAGCCTCGTGTTGTCTTCCTAGTCAACACAGCTGGCAGATTGCAGGGAACAGATAGAACAAGTCAGATCTGTGCTGAAGAGCTCTTCCTACAATCCTGAACCTTGGAACCTGCCACGGACTGCCCCAGTCGGGTATGGGGATCCCTGGGACAAGGATCCTCAAAGGCTAGGAGAGTAAGGATTCAGTGGTGACAAACTGAAAACACAGAGGCAGTTTGAATCTGAATGCTGTTATTACAATTTCATAAGTGATAGTTTTCTCTTTATCCTGGCTAGCTCCCCAGTAAGTGAGACAGAGACTACAAGATTTATTTGATAAGTTTTATGATACAATATCTGAGCAGTTGGTAATCTATCTTAGTTCTCTAAACTAATCTGGCTACCTCCCAGCCAAAATCCCCACAGATGCTTGCATTTTGATGTTGATCTGGTTCTCTCTGTTCCCGCTGTGTTCTCACTGTATCTCCTGGACCCTTTCCATGTGACGATTCCTTCCTTTGCCTCTCTCTACCCGTCCCCTTGCTGGAACTGTAAGTCCAGCCCTGTTCTCTCCCCTGCTCAGCCATTAGCTGATCATCTTTTATTGACAAATCAGAGACTAAATGGGAGTGATGTTTATATAACAATCTTAGAACAAGCATTACAATGTCATGTCCAGATTGCAATCAGATACAGGGGCAGAGAGGTCAGCATTGGATAATACAAGGATAATCTTTACACAGAGCACAATAGCATTATGCCGACAGAGTCTAGTGAAATGACTCACATATGGGACCCTTACAACCTACTTCTGGTGAATGACCCCAAGCCATGGCAACAACCTCTGTAGGAGTCTTATGATTTCATTGTCCACAGATGCACAGGGTCTATGTCCAAACTTTTGCTGTTTAGTTATGTTTTTAATTGTCTAACACATCGCAGGTTTCCACAGAGGTTTTACAAGTAATAGGTTTCAATGGAGTTTTTTTCACATATTTTTAGTCTGGGATACCTCCATTACACCCCTTCTTCTTCACTTACCCCCAGCTCTCATCCCTGCTTAAATCTTAAATAAATATGTTATAAGCTGTGCTCTTCAGGAGGCTTGGGGATGGTTCCTAGAACCAACAGATGTCCCTTCACAACTATCTCTAACCCCAGTTCCAGGAGGATCCGATGCCCTCTTGTGGCTGCTGCAAGCACTGCAAGAAAATGGTACACATATGAACACACATGCAGGCAAAACACTCACACACATAGAATCAAATAAATAATTCTTATTTTTTTTAAGTAGTGTGTTTTTATTTTATTCTCTGTATATTTATATGATTTGGTTGTAAGTTATCCCACGTTTAGGAAATTTTTAGTTTTTTTCCAAAGCTCTTGCTCTTCTCCCTTCCCCTGTATAACGCCTGCACTCTCTCCTTTGTCCTTTCATATATTTGACTTTGTTTCTCCCATTTTTTTTTATTTTCCTTGCCTATTTCCCTTATCACATTCATTAACTTTTAAGCATTTAACAAAAATATTTTAACAAAGTTTTTATTACACTTATTTGGTTAGTTGGATGCTTGCAAAAAGAGAAAATGGATTATCATATCACTCCAGCTACACTGCTCCAGGAAACATTCTCAGTCTACTCTATCTCCTACTACAGAGATACTTGCTCAGCCCTCATTCCTGCTTTGTTCACAATAGCCAGGAAATTGGAAGAATCTAGATGCCCATCAACTGAGGAATGGGTAATGAGATGTGCCACTGTACAGAATGGAATATAACTAATCTGTGAAGAAAATGAAACTATCAAATTCATGGGGAAATGGATGGGGCTGGAAGCATCATTCTGAGTGAGGGAACACAGACGCAGAAAGATAAGCATTTCATTTGTCTCTCTGTGGATGTGAGCCTTCATTCTTCAGATAGGTGTGCTCCATTTGAAATATCCACAAAGGTTTTGACATTACTATGGTGCCATGGAGTGGGACTTTCAAGAGAGGGGAGATAAGACACTCTGATAGAAAAGATTAAAAGAGAATTATAGAATAGGAAGATTTAAATTGGGTAGGAGGGGGAGGATGTGGTAGAAGAAAGAGTGTTGGGGGCAGTAAAGTCTTCTCAAAATGGAAATCTACCACTGCATGGCTTCCCAAAAATACACATAAACACACTACACACACACACACACACACACACACACACACACACACACACGGAGTGGGCTTATCAAGGAAGGGAAGGTAAGAATTAAAAGAGAATTATAGGTAAAGACAGGTTAAATTAAGGTAGGAAGGAAGAATAGACAAGGGGGAGGAAAGATAAATAACTATCAGATTTTCAAAATGTTGTACGTGACCTATTAATGTAGAAGCTTCCTAAAAATATGGCAATATACATATTTCTTTAAAAGAAGATGGAGTCGCTGGGCAGTGGTAGTGCATGCCTTTTATCCCAGCACTTGGAAGGCAGAGGCAGGTGGATTTTTGACTTCGAGGCCAGCCTGGTCTACAGAGTGAGTTCCAGGACAGCCATGGCTATACAGAGAAATACTGTCTTGAAAAACAAAAACAAAAAACAAAACAAAAAATTAAAAAAAAAAAAGAAGATGGAGTCACCTTCTACTGGGGCAACAATGCTCATAATAGAAACCATGGGGTAACTAATAAAAAGCCCAGAGCTGGGAATTACTAAGCTTTTTAGAGCCCATTGTCCAGCGTGGTCATCCCTGGCCATTGCAAGACACTGTCAGTGAGGTTGGTTACCTTGCAGAACTTGATGGTCAGACTCAAGTAGTGAAGGATACTATGTGCCTGAGTTATAGAACATGAAGAAATCAAGCTGATACTGGCCTACTGATACTGGCTCTATTCATATGTATTAGCTTTCATAGTGATGGAATTTTCTAGCCACACTTCCAGAGATGAAAATGAAACATAAATACCCTGGTGTGAACTCAGTGAGCTACAATAAGGATAGGACAGATAAGACATAACCACTGTGATGGTTTGTATATGCTCAGCCCAGGGAGTGGCACTATTAGAGAGTGTGGCCTTGTTGGAGTAGATGTGTCACTGTGTGTGTGGGCTTTAAAACCCTCATCCTAGCTGCCTGGAAGTCAGTCTTCCATTCAGATGATGATGTAGAACACTCAGCTCCTCCTGCACCATGCCTGTCTAGATGCTGCTATACTCCCACCTTGATGATAATGGACTGAACCTTTGAACCTGTAAGCAGCCCCAATTAAATGTTATCCTTTATAAGAAGTGCCTTGGTCATGATGTCTTTTATTTTATTTTTCTTTTTTCTTTTGAAGGGGAACCTGGGAAAGGAGGTATTGTAAATAAAGAAAACATCTACTAAAAAAAAATATATTAAAAAAAATGTCCAGCACTACATGAAATACAAATAGGTCTCCCTCCAAAGGCACAGGAATGGCTGTGGAGGAGGGGTTAAAAGACCGTAAGAGCCAGAGTTGGTGGAAATACAACAGAACAGTGTATGTTGGCCATTGCAGGAAAGCTACATGTATAAACTCAAAGTGTTTGTGACAGCATGTGTAAGACCGGTCAAGCTCATGCCAGACCAAATCCCAACAGGACAGAGGAGTTGACCACAAGAATTAAGGAACATGAGTCTTCAATGGTAGGAGAATAAAGCTCTAGTCAAAGGGCAGGAGAAGGATTGT
>NW_022196895.1:56191875-56197292 GCF_008632895.1 Mastomys coucha
AGTTCTCTTTATTGCAAAGCATGAGTGCTAAGGATCCTCTCTGCATCTGTGAGGAACAAGAGCTGTGTAGAAGAGTAGCTGTGTAGTAGAGAATAATATATCTTCAGGAAAGTCAGGTTTGGCTAGAGAGATGGCTCAGTGGTTAAGAGCCCCAACTGCTCTTCCAAAGGTCCTGAGTTCAAATCCCAGCAACCACATGGTGGCTCACAACCATCTATAACAAGATCTGACTCCCTCTTCTGGAGTGTCCAAAGACAGCTACAGTGTACTTACATATAATAAATAAATAAATCTTTAAAAAAAAAAAAATGTCAGGTTTGCCGTTATCTTAAAACAAGTTCAATGAGAAGTTTTGCTTTAAAATTCCTCAATTCTGCATAAGCCTGAGAAGATACTGTGAACCTCATGTAGTATATTCCTTTTTTACACACAAGTAATTCTGGGGGGAAAAGATGATTTTAAAAGTTAGTAATTCCTTTGAAGTTTGTGTCTTCTTCATTGTTAGCTAAGGATCTGGTTGTCTCAAAATAAACTGAATACAATACTGAGCTGCATTCCTTGATAATGATAAAAACATGAATGTGTTGGTAAAGTGGCAATAATTTGACAAAATCCATATGTACTGACTCAGGAGGCTGAGGCAGGAGGATTACAAGTTAGACAGTGTGATAGATGCTAAGAATAAAGTAACAAGAATAAACTCAGTCTGCTGGTTTTTGGTTTTTTTTTTTTTCTTTTTTAAGACAAGGCCTCATGTACTCCAGGCTAGTCTCAGACACTATGTAGTCACAGGATGACCTTGAACTCCTGATCCTCCTGTCTCTGCCTCCTAAGTGATTACAGCTGTGGTAGCTCCATGCTCACCTAGATTTAGTTTTTGTCCTTATTGCTGTATGGTAGGAAGACAAGCAATAAACCACAGTGACTTTCCTTTGGGATTAGTGCTGTGTCTGAATTCTCTTCTAACTTAGAAGCTCTATAGGAGCTTAAAGGCTGGGTTCCACATCATTCTCATCTTTGTTCTGACAGCTTGCCTATGGTGTGACTTAATAAATGCTTGTAAAGTTGTATTTTAAAAAAGAAGAGAGAACTATAGAAGAAACAAAACTAATGGACAGCAGAAAAGAAAAACAAAGATAGGCTTGGTACAAGGTCAGCCTTCTGTACTGTGGTCACTGGGTGTGCAGCTCGAAACCAATTCTACAATCCTGCTAGCTGTCCGTTTTTGGCAATAACACCATTCTCTAAGTTAAATGTGTGATTATAGGCAATATTGTTGTATTAGTGATCATATGAAGGACTTAAAATACACTAAAATTATAATGAGAAAGGGTACTGTGGGGCTGGGAAGAGGGTGACTCATTAGGTAAGGGGGTTACCTGCTAACCCTAAGGACCAGAGTTCAATCCCCTGAGCTCACATGGTAGAAGCTGAAAATAAACTCCCACAAGTTGTTCTCTGTCCTCTCAACACAAACTATGGGAAGTGTACACTCCTATACATACACACAGATAAAACGTCAAACATGAATAAATAAAATTTTTAAAATGACCCAGGCATGGTGGCACATGCCTTTAATCCCAGCACTTGGGAGGCAGAGGCAGGGGGTTTCTGAATTTGAGGCCAGCCTGGTCTACAGAATGAGTACCAAGACAGAGAGAGCTATACAGAGAAACCCTGTCTCAAAACAAAAAATTTAAAACGAGAAAGTAAAAAAGAAGATGGAGTCGCCAGGCAGTGGTGCTACATGCCTTTAATCCCAGCACTTGAGAGGCAGAACCAGGTGGATTTTTGAGTTTGAGGCCAACCTGGTCTATAGAGTGTGTTCCAGGACAGCCAGGGCTATACATAGAAACACTGTCTTAAAAATCCAGAACAAGAAACAGAACAAAAATAAAAAAAAAAAGAAGATGGAGTCACTTTCTACCGGGGCAACAATGCTGATGATAGAAAGCATGGGGTAACTAATAAAAAGCCCAGACCTGGGAATTACTAAGCTTTTTGAACCCATTCAGCAAAGTCATCCCTGGCCATTACAAGACACTGTCAGTGCTATTGGTTACCTTGCAGAACTTGATGGTAAAATCCAAGTAGTGAAGGACACTATGTGCCTGAGTTATAGAACATTAAGAAATAAAATCTGATACTGGCTTACTGATACTGGCTCTATTGGTACTGGTTAGCTTTCATAGTGATGGAATTTTCTAGCCACACTTCCAGACATGAAAATAAAACATAAATACCCAGGTGTGAACTCTGTGAGCCGCAATAACAACTGGCCAGATAAGACATAACCACTGTGATGGTTTGTATATGCTCGGCCCAGGGAGTGGCACTATTAGAGAGTGTGGCCTTGTTGGAGTAGATGTGTCACTGTGTGTGTGGGCTTTAAAACCCTCATCCTAGCTGCCTGGAAGTCAGTCTTCCATTCAGATGACGATGTAGAACACCCAGCTCCTCCTGCACCATGCCTGTCTAGATGCTGCTATACTCCCACCTTGATGATAATGGACTGAACCTTTGAACCTGTAAGCCAGCCACAATTAAATGTTATGCTTTTTAAGACTTGCATTGGTCATGGTGTCTGTACACAGCACTAAAACCCTAACTAAGACAATCACTAATGTAATAGTGACAAGAATGTCATGGTAGCAACCAACTACTTCCTGATTGGATTTAACATTACTCCACAAAATGAAACCCATACATGATACTATATCTGGGCAAGAAACTGAGACTATATCGGTCATACACCCTAGATGAGAATCTAATTCTATTATTCTGCTAGATGGATATAATAGTAAACTAGCTCCTAATGATTTGCCATTATACCTATAGAATAAGACATCCCTATCTCTTATGGATGCTCATATTTGCAGTAGATGATAATCCATACAGATATTCACAACTGGCCAAGTTCAGAGAATACGACATCGATAAATGTCCAGCACTAAATGAAATACACATAGGTATCCCTCCAAAGGCACAGGAATGGTTGTGGAGGTGTGGGTGAAAGGACCTTAAGAGCCAGAGTTGGTGGAAATACAAGAAAACAGTGTATGTTGAACACTGCAGGAAAGCTACATGTATAAACTCAGAGATTGAAACAGCAAATATAAGACCTGTGAAGCCCAAGCCAGACAAAATCCCAACAGGACAGAGTTGACAACAACAAGAATTAAGGAACATGAATCTTCAATGGTAGGGGAATAAAGCTGTAGTCAAAGGGGAGGAGACAGATTGTGTCTTGAGTGAGGCTGGAATTAGCATCTGCACAGATCCCCAGACAATGTGTTGTGTGACTTTAGGCTGCATTTGTGGACTCAGGGATCAGAAAAACTCAAGCGTTCAGTTCAAGCCTAGAGAGTAAACTGCTTCTTCATGTTTCCCAGTCCCCCGCTGTTATGTTAAGACTATCCAGCTTTCTCTGCCAAAAAATTAAGTGTTTCTGGCATGAAACACAACTGTTTGTTTTGTTTCACTTTCATCTTCTTGGAAGTGCAGGAGATTCTGAGAAGCAACTAGATCTATGCTCTTCCTGATTGGCCAACATACACGAAGAGAGGAGGGACAAAAGCCAGAAGGATGTGTGCAACCTGTAAAACTGAAATGAATCTGCTGCCTTCCACAGATGAAGCTGGGGTGGGTTTCATGTGAAGAGCCTGGAGCACAGTGAAGGGTGCTCCCTGCAGCTGAACTTCAGTAAACAAATCCACTGGACACAGGTGTTTCTGGTAAGTGGACAGGAACGTTCAGATCTGACTTCTAACCCTCATCTCTTTTCTCTTAAGATCTGAGAGGTAAGAAGGCATTCTGGAGCATGCCCAGTCAATGGAATTCCTCAGCTTGGAAGCTAGAGGGGCTTTGGTGGGAGCTGGGCAGAACAGTTTGGCAATGATTGTAGCCTATCATTCACATTGAGGTAGACCTAGGGCAGATGATCTGGATGTGGATTTTGATTTTAAAAAAAATGTATCCAAGTGATTTGCTTGCATCTTACTCCTCTCCCTAAGATGGTTGGAATGGATGTGTCAGGTAGCAAAATATCTCTTCGATGTGTATGAAGATTGTTGTATCTCAGGTTCATCTTGCTTCCAAGTTAATTATTTAACTAGGTCAATTATTTAATTCCTGACATTCCTGAGGAGCCTGGCCTGTGGAAAAGAGGTCTCTCTGTAATGCTGCTTCTGCTGGAGATGGCCGTGGAAATCTGTGCCACAAGAGTCATGTTCAAACCCTTCAAAAATAGTTCTCTTTATTGCAAAGCATGAGTGCTAAGGATCCTCTCTGCATCTGTGAGGAACAAGAGCTGTGTCAGGGTGTGAGGACAGGCTTCCTTTTGTAAAGGTGGCTGTGCCACAGCCTTCTCATCAGCTGCGTTCATCTTCCTTGGGAAGACCTTGCAGATGGCTATTACACTGGAGTCTGCATCACAAAACCAGGAGCTAGAATAGAAAGAAGGAGAGGGGAAAACTGAAGAGGTGAGTACAGCTTGTTTTCTTTCCTAAATCCTGCCCGACTGAAATAGAGCCTACAGAAAGGTAATAAAATTCATAACCAGATGGCTGCTCGGGGAGAGCATCCCGGAAAGGAAGCAGTCACTAAGTACAAAGTCCTGAGATGAGAAGACAGCCCAACATAGCAGGGTGGCTGGTATTCTGACAGCAGCAGCTCCAGAGGTGGAATCATTAAACCCAAAGGTTGTGTTATATGTAGTGTGTACACTCTACACCTAGTGAAGTTCCCCTGAGTGGAATGGGGATTCTAGCAGTGCCTCTCAGAATTGCTTTGACTTCAGTGTCAATAGGGTAACTCTGGCTATTTGATAGTCCATGTTGTTGCACGAATAGTCACAGGAAATGCAGTACTGCTAAGGACATAATCAAATCTGGGACTGCAGGAAGTCTTGCAGAAGATGATGTAGGAGGAATGATCAGTTGTGAGTGGATTTGGAAATAGAACTTAAGTCTCCACACTGATTTGATATGGGTGAGACAGAATGAGCAGGCCCCAGGATGGCAGTGGGGGTCTGCTGTTTCCTTAAGGAATTGCAAGGTCCACTGTTTCTTTTGAAACAGAGTCTCAGGTAGCTCAGACTAGCCTATAACTCACAACATACCAAAGATGACCTTGCAATCCCAACCCTCTTCTTACTTAGTACCTGAATGTAGGGATCCACAACCACATGCATTTAATGAGGTGCTGGGAATTGAACCCTAGTCCTCATTCAGCTGCGAAAGCCCTCTAATATCTGACCTATATAAAATTGGTTTGTTTTTTTTTAGTTTAATGTTTGTAATTTTTTAATTGTGGCTAAAGGAGTATAACAGAGATGTCACCATTTCACACTATGTATGCAATTCAGTAATGCTACACTTAGTCACATTATTTGTACAACGAACCTTACAAATCATTGG
>NW_022196895.1:56198920-56200052 GCF_008632895.1 Mastomys coucha
AGCTCTGAGGGTACTAGTTAGTTCATATTGTTGTTTGTCCTAAGGGGCTGCAAACCCCTCAGCTCAATAGGTCCTTTCTCTAACTTCTTCACTGGGGACCATGTACTCAGTTCAATGGATGGCTGTGAGCATCTACATCTGTATTAGTCAGGTACTGTCAGAGCCTCTCAGGAGATAGTCTCCAGCCTTCTTGATTGGCATTTTGACTAAAAGGATTAGGGTCTCTTGGGACAAATATAAAGTTTATTTTAAAAAAAACACTCATTTAAATTGAGGCTAGAAAGATGACTCAGTAAATAAGAGTTCATGTTGCTTTTATACAAGAGGATCCTGGTTAGATTCAGGCATCCAAATGGCAGTTACAAACTTCTGTGATCAGACGCCCTCTTCTGACCAGAAGTGCCTATACCATACATACATATAGGAAAGCAAAACATCATGTATATAAAATAAACAACATTTAAGAAAAAAAAATAGCTGAGTAGCACTCCATTGTGTAGATGTACCAAATTTTCTGTATCCATTCCTCTGTTGAGGGACATCTGGGTTGTTTCCAGTTTCTGGCTATTATAAATAAGGCTGCTATGAACATAGTGGAGCATGTGTCCTTATTACATGTTGGAGCATCTTCTGAGTATATGCCCAGGAGTGGCATAGCTGGGTCCTCTGGTATAACTATGTCCACTTTCCACAGGAACTGCCAACCTCTGATTTCCAGAGTGGTTAAACCAGCTTGCAATCCCACCAGCAATGACAGAGTGTTCCTCTTTCTCCACAACCTCATCAGCATCTGCTGTCACCTGAGTTTTTTATCCTAGCCAATCTCACTGATGTGAGGTGGAATCTCAGGTTTTGTCTTGTGGGTTGGAGCATCCCCACAAGATGCTAGACATGAAATAGGGACACATGTTCCACTATATTCATAGCAGCCTTATTTATAATAGCCAGAAACTGGAAACAACACAGATATCCCTCAACAGAGGAATGGATGCAGAAAATTTGGTACATCTACGCAATGGAGTACTACTCAGCTATTAAAAACAATGAATTTATGAAATTCTTGCGGAAATGGATGGTTCTGGAGAATATCCCTGATGCATTTCCATGATGACTAAGGATGTTGAACATTTCT
>NW_022196895.1:56201346-56202320 GCF_008632895.1 Mastomys coucha
CTTTTGGTGACTGGTTGTTTTTCTTTTTTAACTCTGTAATGATTCTTTATGAATTCCACTTCATGTACGCTAATCCCACTCATCTCCCCATTCCCTCACATGCGCTTAGTCTTTGCAATGCCCTCACCAAAGAAAATGAAAGGTAAAAATTTTTAAAAATTAAAAAACAAAAAAAAAACCCTCATCATGGAAGCTGTGTTGAGTCACAGTGTGTCACAGTGTGTCACACCATATACTCTTTTGTCCACTCATCTTTACATGCAGACTTACTTGCATTGAGTCGTTAGTCCAGCTTGAAGTCTCTGGCTTCTGTGGCACCATCAATATTGGATCCTTACTGAGTCTCCTCCAGGATATCCTGTTGTTTACTGTGTCATGGAGATCCTGTGGCTTCATGCAGGACCCTCCCCATCACATACCAGGTGGTCCCCTGGGGTCTTCCACCCAAGTGCACTTCATGGTGACACTCGGGCTAGATTTCTTTCAGAAAATAAAAAGTTTAAAAGAAAATAGTGAATCTAAATGGTGACTTGAGGACACTGAAGCATTGTACTGAATAAATGGATGTTAACATTGATTTTAGAATAAAGAAGGTTTATATTATTACAAGTTTATTTCTTACAGTTGTGTACCTTGGTCTTCAAGTGGGACTCCTAAGAAAAGAAGTTCAGATTGTCTCTGCCTTTGTAACCCTTTCCTCCTATTGGGTGGCTCCTCCAGCCTCAATAGGAGAGGAAGCATAAAGTCTTACTGCAACTTGATATCCCAGGGCTGGTTGAAATCCAGGGGGATCATCTCTTCTTCTGAAGAGAAATAAAAGGGAGGAAGGGAAGGGAGGAAGGACATCAGAAGAGAAGGAAGGGAAAACTGGTAAGGAAGTAAAGTAAATTAATTAATTAATCAATAAAAAGTATGTATTTCTCATTGAGATGAGTTCAGTTCATGAAAAAGACAGAAGGAAAGTAAATGTAGGA
>NW_022196895.1:56203499-56205824 GCF_008632895.1 Mastomys coucha
GATAGGGATTGGACCTGAAGAGGAAGGTGCAGCTGAAGTTGGGGTAATAGAGACAACTATGAAGAGAATGTCTTACAAACATCCCAAAATTAAAACATTGACTTTATGGGACCTACCTGGTATTGGAACTCAGAAATTCCCACCAAATGCTTATCTGGAGAGGGTGAAATTCAAAGAATATGATTTCTTCATTATTGTTTCTGCCACACGTTTTTCAAAACTTGAACTAGACCTCGCCAAAGCAATCAAAACTATGAAAAAGAATTACTACTTCGTGAGAACTAAGGTGGATATTGATTTAGAAAATGAAAAGAAAGTCAAACCACGTACTTTTGAAAGAGAAAAGATCCTGAAGCAGATCAAAACATATTCTGTGAATACCTTTCGTGAAAATAACATGGCTGTACCACCGATTTTCCTGATCTCTAACTATGATTTATCTGACTACGATTTTCCAGTCCTGGTGGACACCCTGATTAAGGATCTCCATGCTCAAAAGCGCCACAATGTTATGCTTTCCCTGCCTGACATTACAGAGGCAGTCATTGACAGAAAGCACAAGGCTATGCAGCAGTTTATCTGGCTAGACGCCTTCATGGCTGAAGTTAGGGCAACTTTACCTGTATTGGGCACCCTCAGGGATAATGATGTGGAGAAGCTGGAGAAGAGTTTAAACCACTATCGAGAAATTTTTGGAGTGGACGATAAATCCCTGGAGTTAATGGCTAAGAATTTCCAAGTGCCTATTGGGCAACTAAGAGAAATAATTAAGTCTCCTCATTTGTTGAAGACTAACAGAAAGGAAACATTAGGAGAAAATCTTTTGAAATATTTAAAGAAATTTATATTAGCTAACGGTAGGCTCCTTGTTGGAAGTCTTTACTTCGGAAAAACCTTTTATTTACTATTTCATTTCCTTGACACGGTGAGTGAAGATGCCAAAGTTCTCCTTCAATGGACATATTCAAAACACTAGTTCAAACTCAGTTTATCCACAGCTTGTAACCCTGACAATACCAAGTAGTAGATACCAGGAAGCCACTGGAGAAATTCCCCATCTGATATATTTTCTCTCTCTCTTTTTTTTTTTTTTGGAGAGAGCAGCACCTTTATTTGAAATAACATCACAGGTCTCTGATCACCTCCTAGTGGAGACAGAGAATGGCTCAGGGAGAGCCTACAGGGCCCAGTGGGATCATGTCACAGCCTTGCAATAAGCACCAAGAACTTTAGGGAAGGTCATCCCTGCCAGGCAGGGAGATATACCGGAGGGTGGTACTTTCTATTCTCTGAGTGTAGGGGCTATGGCCCGGTTAGAGAAGCACCAGAGTACGGGGGTCATAAGAGACCAAGGACGAGCCAGAGAGGCCTTCAGGGCTGTGGAACCTGCCAGTACTACGGCCTCAAGGTGTGTGGGCACAGCCTTTGGCAAGCCTAGGATATAGGCAGTTTGACTCTGTTAAGGGGACACCGATTTATGCCGCCCATTAAAATAGGAGGCTCTAGAGATATTCATGAAAGAGGAGCCGTGATGGAGGTTGTCGGTTCCACCATAGATGGATGGTCTCATTAAATGGTTCTGCCTTTTCCATGGGGAGGGCAGGTAAGGGCCAGTAGGCTCAGCAAGAGTGGGGGACATTAGGGAGCATCACCAAACAGATTCAAAGCTCTTTGCCCTGCCTCCCAGCAGCCCAGCTGCCTCGGGAACCCTCTGGGCCACACACCTCAGGGTCACGGCTTCAGCAACAGTGAGGCCTGGGTTAAAATCTACCCTCTCAACCCCCACATCCAGGATCTGGGTCATGTGTATCCTCTGCACATCGCTCCCCAGATTGAGTGGGTTAAATGAGACAATGTAGGGAAAGCACCTGAGCTGGCCCTGACCCTGACAGACCAGGGGCTCAGCCATTGAGAACTGTGATTATTCTCCTACCTACCCTGAGCCCACCCAGCCCACCAAGAACCTGTCTCCAGCGGGAGTGGGAGGTAGGGAGCAGGGGCAAAAGAAGAGCTCCATCAGGGTGCTGGTCAGCACTGGGCCCTGCCCTTGGAAGCACCATCTCGCCCCAGGGATTCCAGGCTCCCTGTGTCTTCCTCAATAGTCCCTGCCTGATGCCCAGTCCCACATGGGGAGTCGTCAGGATGCATCTGCTGTTCAGCTGCAGGGCTGGACTTGCACGGGAGAGAGGGACTCTTACTTCCTATAGCCAGCCTGGTGGTCTGCATTCTTTTGTGCAGGGTCAGGACCCAGCAGGGCAGCCAGGATGCCATCGGGTCGAGGACCTCCATGCTTCATCTTGAGGTTGGCTCTCAGGGCTGCGTCCT
>NW_022196895.1:56209078-56210276 GCF_008632895.1 Mastomys coucha
CTGCTAACAGGTAATGAAAAAAATCCAGGAGAAAGAAATACGTTGCAGTCAATAAACTGAAAGAAGTTGGACATCCAAAGAGAAGCAGAGGTTAGAGATTGCCCAGCTGGGTGTTGCTCTTGCTTTGGTCTAGTGTTGTGGGGCAGAGGGCAGTTCTGACAGCCCGAGTCCAGGAGAACGGCCGCCTCGGAATGCCAGAGACCCACTGTCGGAAGGCCAGAGACCCACTGAGCAATGTAAATTTGCTTATAAGGGACGGAAGGCATTCAGTGATTTGTGCCTGAGACCAATGGCTCAGATTTCAGCTCAGACCCCTCATGGCTGCCCCTGCAGGAGATGTGTGCTCTATCAGGCAGAAAATGTCTCAAACTCCGAGCATTCTAGCTGGACCTTACACACAGTCATCTGACCAAAAGCCAGGCAGGCCACGTCCCATACAATAAAAGGGGGGGGAGGTTCCCCTCCTCACTCTCTTCTCTTACCCCCTCTTGCTCCTCACTCTCTTACCCTTCCTCTCTTACTCTCTCACCCTCTTGCTCCTCACTCTCTCTTAATCCTCTCCCCTCTCATTCTTACTTTCTCTCTCTCTTGTTCTCTTGTTCTCTTTCTCCCTCCTCACTCTTACCCTTCCTTTCTTACTTCCTCACTCTCTCTTACCTCCCTCTTCCTCTCTCTTCTCTCTTACTTCCTCTTGCTCTGTTGCTCTCTTTTTCTCCTCTCTGCTCTTTGTTCTCTTCTCTGCCTCTCCTTCTTTTCTCTCTCTTTCCTCTCCTTCCTTTCTCTCTACTTAACCAGCATATCCTTCCTACAATAAAATAACTCATTCCTACATTACCTCCCCTTTTAATTAAAGTGCCGCATAGCAACAGGTCAGTCCCCCAGGAGAGAGAGAGACCCAGGCCTCAGCAACAGGCCTGCCACCAGGGAGAGAGAGAGCCTCAGCCAGGCCTGCAGCCCAGACCCCTGCTTTTGGAACAACACAGCATTTCCTTACTATTCTGCTTTTCCTCCATTTTACAATGGTAATCTATGTGATCAATTTTTAATTTTGATTTTACAGTAGATTGCCCTGTGGTGCCAAAGCTCGTCTTTGACAGCCAAGCTTAGGCAGTGAAGGAAGTCTTCAAACACAGAAAACTGTTGAAGATGAAACAGAGAAAGAGAGGTACATCCACCCTTTAGGAGAATCATTTAGCAT
>NW_022196895.1:56211312-56211993 GCF_008632895.1 Mastomys coucha
TACACCAACCGTGAATAAGAATTTCCATTTATCCCACACATCCTGGCCAGAGTTTATTAATATTTGGTTTCTTTTTCTCTTCTCCTCCTTTTTTGAAAGTAGATTTTTTTCTTTTTCTCACATCTGATATCCTGATTACAGTTTCCTTCCCTCGACTCCTCACAACTCATTCTCACCTCATGTCCCATACAGATCCAATCCCTTACTATCTCTCACTAGAAAGCAGACTTTTAACAGATAACAATATAATACATAATACATAATATATAAGATATAATACATCACACATCATACATAATATATCATATAACATACAACAATGTGCAATATGTAATATATAGCATACTATCTATAATGTATACTATAATAGAACAAAAACTAGTACATTGGAATTGGACAAAACAAACAAAAGCAAGAGAAAAAATAAGAGAAAGCACAAAAAAACAGAGTTCCACTCATTCCCATACTCAGCAATCCCATGGAAACACCAAACTGGAGGCCATAAGACGTACATGCCTTGGGTTGACATGTGCATGTCTTAGGTGTGCTGCCTGTTTCTGTGAGTTCTTCTAATGTATCTATCCTGTCACTTGAAGGGTCTATTTCCTTGGTGTTCTCCATCCCTCTGGCTCTTATACTCCTTTTTCCCACTCTTCTGATGATACCTGGAGTCCTGAGAGG
>NW_022196895.1:56212004-56230165 GCF_008632895.1 Mastomys coucha
AGCCTTACTAATACTGAGAGAGCACTCTCACAATTGACCTATATGTCTGCAGTGCACACTTGGATTACTTTCAGGGAATAAACAGCTTAAAAGAAAACAGTGGTCAGGCAGTGGTGGCGCATGCCTTTAATCCCACCACCTGGGAGGCAGAGGCAGGTGGATTTCTGAGTTCGAGGCCAGCCTGGTCTACAGAATGAGTTCCAGGGCAGCCAGAGTTATACAGAAAAACCTGTCTTGAAAAATCAGGGAAAAAAAAAAGTCTATTTAAATGGTGACTTGAGGACACTGAAATATTGTAGTGATAAATGGATTTTAACATAGACTTTAAGGGTAAAAATGTATTATGTTATTACAAATTTACATTTCTCAAGATGAGTTCCAAACCACGAAAAGGACAGAAGGAAAATAAATTCTAGGTAAATTGAAAATTATTTCAACCAAATATATTACCTGGACTTACTGACATCAAAAATAAAATAAAACAGACAAATATTTATGTGATCATTACAGATTTCGCATAGATGAAACACAGATGTTGATTAGTATTCATTTTTACTTGGTTTTGAGTTTGAGAAACTAGAAGTATATTGGTTTAGTGCCCACACATTTGAACACACACACTGTACACAGATGTGTACAGATGGAGAAGACATTTGATTTCATACAGAATACTCCAGTCAGGTTAGACGCAGCACAGTTGCATGTGTTTTTATAGTTGCTGATGCTGGATCTGGGACACATGAAGATCCCCATAGTTGAATCATTTGTTTTAATTCACAACCCAGGACCACCGGCCCAGGATGGTAACACCCACACTGGAGTGGGACCTCCCATATCAATCCTCAATGAAGAAAATGTCCCACTACCTGGGGCCTCAAGTCCCTTGAGAGTTAGGTGCATCTTCTCTCACTGAGTCAAGACCTGGCAGTCCTCTGCTATATATGTGTTGAGGTCTGCTGGGGTGCAGGTGGGAGTATCCTCTTAGAGAAGAGGCAGGGCAGAAAGAGGTATGGGATGTTGAACAGTCAGAGGGCAGACAGGGTGGGAGATAAAGACTGGACTAAAAAAAAAGATTAAAGAATAAAAAAGAAAGAAAGAAAGTATCCTACTGGCATGCCCCCAGTTCAGTTTGATAGAGGCAATTCCTCAACTGAGGTTTCTACTACCAAGAAGAATCTAGATTGTATCTAGTTGACAAAGAATAACCAGCACCATATTCATGGGAACTAGGCAATGTCAGAACATAGCTGAGTCTGAGACATAGAGAACACAGTGAGAAGCCCAAAAGCATCTTTGATCTCTTGCAACTAACTCTCTCTTCTTCTTTCAGTGCCTTTTTTTTTTTTTTTTTTTTTTTTTTTTTTTTTTTTTTTTTTTTTTTTGCTCACAATCATGGGTCAGCTCTTCTCTAATACACCTAATGATGAAGACAATGGAAATTTGCCATCCAGCTTCACTGAATATTTCAGGAACTATAAGCCAGAAACCAAAATCATTTCTGAGGAAACCACCCGTTCAATAGAGTTATGCCTGAAAAATGGGGACCTTCAGAGGGCAAAATCTGTAATCAGTGATGCATTAAGAGTTATTGATAATGCCCCAATAAATATTGCTGTGACAGGAGAGTCTGGATCAGGGAAGTCCAGCCTCATCAATGCCCTGAGAAAGGTTAAACCCGAAGAGGAAGGTGCAGCTAAAGTAGGGGTAACAGAGACAACCATGAAGATAAAGTCATATGAACACCCCAAAGTCAAAAATTTGATCTTATGGGACCTGCCTGGTATTGGAACCCTGAAATTTCAACCAAAAAATTATCTACAAAAAGTAGGGTTCAAAAAGTATGATTTCTTCATTATTGCTTCTTCCACACGATTTACAAAACACGAAATAGACCTCGCCAAAGCAATCAGAATTATGAAAAAGAATTACTACTTCGTGAGAACCAAGGTAGACTTTGATCTACAAAATGAAAAGAAATGTCATCCATATACCTATGACAGAAAACGCACCCTGAATCACATCAAAAAGTACTATCTGGATATCTTTAGGGAGAATAATATTGATGAACCTCAGGTTTTCTTGATATCGAACCACAATTTATCTGACTATGATTTCCCAGTCCTGATGGAGACCCTGATTAAGGACCTTCCTGCTGAAAAGCGCCACAATTTCCTGCTTTCCATGACTAATATTACTGAGGCAGCCATTCAAAAAAAGTACAATTCTACTAAGCAGTTTATCTGGTTGAATGCCATGAAGGATGGAGTTTTTGCGACTGTTCCTGTAGTGGGAATTTTAAATGACTTGGATATGGAGAAGCTGAAGAAGCGTTTAAACTTCTACCAAGAACTCTTTGGAGTAGATGATGAATCCCTCTCATTCATGGCTAAGGATGCCAAAGTGCCTGTTGAACAACTGAAAGAAAAACTTAAATCTCCTTATTTGTTGAATTTTAAGAAAGAGGAAACATTAGGAAGATTGCTTTTGAAGTGTTTGAAGAAATTTGCCTCTGCTAATGGTGGGCTCCTGGCAACAGGTCTTTACTTCGCGAAAACCTATTACTTAGAATTTCATTTTCTTGATACAGTGGCTGAAGATGCCAAAGTTCTCCTTAAAGAAACATTTAGGAGAATGCCAGGGCCAGTAAGCAGGAGAGGGTGGCAAGCAGGGGAAGGGGGAGGGTACAGGGGTTTGTTCTTGTTGTTTTTTGTTTTTTTGGTTTTGGTTTTTGTTTTTGTTTTTGTTTTGGAGGTGAAACAGGGAAAGGAGATATAATATGACATATAAATAAAGAAAATACCTTATAAAATAAAATAAAAATTGCTCAAACTCAAGTTGCCCACAGCTACTAACAATCACAAGACAAACTGGTTTATACCAGGGAAGCATAGATAAATTCCCACTCTGACATCTTTTCTTTACACTAGCCAATCCACTGTGACTATGGGAAAACCTAAGGACTAGGGTCATGGGTAATGCTGTGTCAGACCCTGACAATCCCCAATCCCTCTTCAACTCTCTACATACCCTAAAATCTTCTTCTCTGTATTTGAACTCTACGTGCATGCTTGGACAGACACACACACACACACACACACACACACACACACACACACACATGCTGGGCTCGGTGTCACTACTATATTTCCTTAAAATAATTTTCTGTTGTAACCTCTACCTCTCTGGAACTTGTGTACAATTATTCCTTTCTTTTCTTGCATCCTGCTCTGATGTGCTCATTGCATTTCACAAAGGACACAGACATACACACACACACATACACCCACACACACATAGACCCACACACACCTTGAACATTACTTCTTGCCCTCATTAAGCCTGTGTTAGAAAGTAACTAGTATGACTTACAGATTCTATCAACAAGAAGACTTTAAGAACCAAAGTAAAAGAAACCATAACCACCAATTACAAGTTTGCTATTGACCAATCAATGTCTAAAACTACCTATCAGAATCCTTCTAGAGACAATAAAGAACATCTGTAATTCTGTCCCAGGACCAGAGAAGAATCCTGAGGTCCTTCTTTCTGTCATTACCTGTCTTTGTTATGAACATGAAGAACTGCTATAATACCTAATAAACTGTTGATTACAAAGAGTGTCTGCTGTTGGTATTTGACATTTCCAGTACACCCTTGACTTGTGACTCTTGATTACTGGCAATGTTGCTTTTGTTTGTTGATAATATCAACTCCTATTTCCAGAACTAACACGTTGTTTTCCTTGAAATAGAATACAGTCATCAGTACCTAAGTAAGAAGGGCTGAAAAAGAAACAGAAAAAGGAAATAATAATAATAATAATAATAATAATAATAATAATAATAACAACAAGACAGCAATAAAGTCCTGTAGACTTATTTCTCACACATCCACACACTGGCCACCTAAGATCCAGGTGCCACCATGGTCAGATCCTTGGGGAGATCAATCATCCTCATGTCCACACCTGACTTTCCCTCCTGCATGTGTGGATTGTTCTTGATCTTCCCATGAAAGCATCACTCCTGTCATTGTGTCAGCCTTATGACCCCTGCTGGCAATCTTAACCTTTCAAAAACTCCCAATATTATACGATGGGAGCTTACTTGTTAATAAATTCATTTCACATAATAGTGATGTAATGCAAATTATTGAATCTAAGACACCTGTTCACAAAGAAAAATTTACCTCAAATTATTTAAAAGTTTAATTTAGGTAAAAGTTGGATATCCCTTATCCAAAATGCCTAGGCCAACAAATATCAGCTTTTATTCACTATACCCAAACAGCTGGTATATATATTTTAAAAAAGAGAACTATAAAGACACAAGGTTATGTGGACTTATGATCTCAGAGTTTCCATGACATAATTGAGCTGATCTAATGATCTACATCTTTCACAGTAGTGTTGGATTACACTGGTGGTCGACATGTAGCCACGTAAACTGTTCATCCCAAAAACAGGAAGCAAAAGCAATAGAAGGGACAGGGTCACACAAACCACTTTAAGGACATACACACAACACCTAAACACCTTCACTAGACCCCACATACTGAAGGCTATACCTCTTACCACTGCTGAGAGATGGTTCAGCAGTGAAGAACACTGGCTGCTCTTCCAGAGGACCCAGATTCAAGTCCTGGAACCCACATGCAGGCTCACAACTCTCTGAAACTCCAGTTTCAGTTTACTGGGCCTCTGCAAGCACCTCATGGACATGGTGCACTTAAATACACACAGGAAATACAGCCATACACATTGTTTAATTTCAATACAACAAAATAAATATTTAAAAAAAAGAACATATTGGGGCTGGCCTGATGGCTCAGCAGGTAAGAGCACTGACTGCTCTTCCGAAGGTCCTGAGTTCGGATCCCAGCAACCACATGGTGGCTCATAACCACCCTTAATGAGATCAGAAGCCCTCTTCTGGTGCATCTGAAGACAGCTACAGTAAATTATGCCAGAGTGAGAGGGGCCAGATTGAGCAGGGCTGACAGAGGTCCTGAGTTCAACAGCAGCCACACACATGATGGCTCACTGCCATCTGTACAGTTACAGTGTACTCACACACATAAAATAAATAAAATAAATCTTAAAAAAAAAAGAACATATTTAAGTAAAGAATAATGCATCTTCAAGAATGTCAGGTTTGCAGTTATCTTCAAACAAGTTTAATGAGAAGTTTTGCTTTAAAATTCCTCAATTCTGCATAAGCCTGAGAAGATACTGTGAACCTCATGTAGTATATTCCTCTTTTACACACAAGTAATTCTGGGGGGGAAATATGATTTTAAAAGTTAGTAGTTCTTTTAAGTTTGTGTCTTCTTCATTGTTAGCTAAGGAGCTGGTTGTCTCAAAATAAACTGAATACAATACTGAACTGCATCCCTTGATAATGATAAGAACATGAATGTGTTGGTCAAGTAGCAATAATTTGACAAAATTCATATGTACTGAGTCAGGAGGCTGAGGCAGGAGGATTACAAGTTAGACAGTGTGATAGACGCTAAGAATAAAGTAACAAGAATAAACTCAGTCTGCTGGGTTTGTTTTGTTTTTGTTTTTGTTTTTGTTTTTTGTTTTTTTGTTTTTGTTTTTGTTTTTGTTTTTTGTTTTTTTGTTTTTGTTTTTGTTTTTGTTTTTGTTTTCCGTTTTTAAGACAAAGCATCATGTACTCCAGGCTAGTCTCAGACACTCTGTAGCCACAGGATGACCTTGAACTCCTGGTCCTCCTGTCTCCGCCTCCTAAGTGATTACAGCTGTGGTAGCTCCATGCTCACCTAGATTTAGTTTTGGTCCTTATTGCTGTATGGTAGGAAGACAAGCATTAAACTACAGTGACTTTCCTTTGGGATTAGTGCTGTGTCTGAATTCTCTTCTAACTTAGAGGCTCTATAAGAACTTTAAGGCTGGGTTCCACATCATTCTCATCTTTGTTCTGACAGCTTGCCTATGGTGTGACTTAAATAAATGCTTGTAAAGTTGTTTTTTAAAAGAGAAGAGAGAACTGTAGAAGAAAGAAAACTAATGGACAGGAGAAAAGAAAAACAAAGATTGGCTTGGTATAAGGTCAGCCTTCTGTACTGTGGTCACTGAGTGTGCAGCTGGAAAACAATTCTACAATCCTGCTGAACCAGAGACCAGGGTTCCTCAGTGCAAGCTGGCTAAACTAACTGTAGCAGCTTTACTGCCAAGCTCTGGGTTCAGTTATGAGAACTTGCCTCTATGACTAAGATAGGAGCCAACAGAGAGTCTCCACATTAGCCCTGGACGTGTAGATTCTGTCCTTCTCCAGCCTCTGACCTCAGCGTGCAAACAGATAAATGATGAAGCCGCATGTTGTCTTCTTAGTCCACACAGCTGGCAGAATGCAGGGAACAGATAGAGCAAGTCTGATCTGTGCTAAAGAGCTCTTCCTACAATCCTAAAACTTGGAACCTGCCATGGACCGCCCCAGTCGGGTATGGGGATCCCTGGGACAAGGGTCCTCAAAGGCTAGGTGGGTAAGGACTCAGTGGTGACAAATTGAAAACAAACACAGAGGCACCTTGAATCTGACTGTAGTTCTGAAGCTCGCAAACAAGGGTTTTTATGCAGAAAGGAACAAGTACTATAATTCTGAGAAGATGTGTTCAGGGAAGCAGTCAAATAGTCCATCATATCATATGATGGTATGATAGATACCATCAGAGCCATGTGACACAATAAAATACAAAATCATCCAAGTATTACAACTTCTGAAAAGGTGTTCAGTGAAGTAATCAAAGATAGAACAGGTAATATCATTGTTATTTGGCACAATAAAAATCATCCAAGGCTATTGGCAAATTTCCAAGAACAAGTTAATAAATTTTTATAATCAGTTATTATTTAACATCTAGTACTTGGTTTTTTTGTAAATCTTCAAGGCGTAAATTTAAACTCTTTTAATTCTTTTTATTTAAGGCTTTCTAAAACAATATCCCAAAGACTACTTCCAACGACACACATGCAGCCCTATAAAATTTTATTGTTGGGAAAGTTTTTAGCTATCAATACTATCTTGTAAATGATTTATAAAGTGAAGCACTGGATTTTCTGAAGATAAGGTCATGGCTAGTGACCCCGTCTCAAGGGATGGTTTCTTACCCATTATTCTTGCTTAAGATCTTAGCCTAGTCTATCAGGAACATCTTGTAAATAAGAACAAGAAAGATAAAGAGATGATAAAATAGATAAATTGCCACAAGCGCTACGGCTCAATATTTTGCTCCACAACCGGTTCCAGGAGTCCTCCTTCTTTTAAGGTTTTTGCCTCAGTCTGTGGAACTTGTCACACAGATTCTACTGGGATTGGTATAGCAGGAACCCACTAGAAGAAGTGGAGAACAAGGAGGAAGAAAACAGGATCAAAATGATAATTTAAAAAAAAAAGAGCCCCTGAGGACCAACCTTTTAATGCAGAGGAAGGGAAATTGCATGATTCATCAGGCAGCTGGAGACCTTAGTAAAAGTCCAGGACAGACACCACCATAATCACAGAACAGTTGACCACTGAATCACTCAAGTTGGGACTTCTAAACAAACAATAAAAGAGACTCTCGGGGGCTGGAGAGATGGCTCAGCAGGGAAGAGCACTGACTGCTCTTCCGAGGGTCCTGAGTTCAAATCCCAGCAACCACATGGTGGCTCACAACCATCCTCAATGAGATCTGATGCCCTCCTCTGGGGTGTCTGAAGACAGCTACAGTGTACTTACATATAATAAATAAATAGATCAATAAATAAATAAATATTAAAAAAAGAGAGAGAGAGACTCTCACTACCTAACTCATGGGGCTGTAGGATGTGGGGACAGATGCAATGAGCCTGAGAACACTGGGAGTGCACAGAGGAATAGACCTGCCTGTCCTCCAAGAGACGGAGGTTACATAATCCAAGGCAACAGGTAGTGAGAATTTTGGTTCCTTTAAAAGTCCATTTATGCTGGGCGGTGGTGGTGCATACCTTTAATCCTGGCAGAGGCAGGCGGATCTCTGAGTTCGAGGCCAGCCTGATCTACAGAGTGAGTTCCAGAACAGCCAGGGCTACACAGAGAAACCCTGTCTCGAAAAACCATAAAAAAACATATTTTAAGTAAATAGAATTAAATCACATTCCTGTTTTCCTTTTGTACCCCAACTCTTCCCAGAGACCCCCCTTCAATACCTAAATATCTTTTTTGTCATATTCTTTAAAATTTATAAAATATTATGACAATAAAAATGAGTATTATAAAAGTTGTTTGATATAAAACAACAATCAATTTAACAGTCTTATGTAGATGCTTTAGTTTGTAACTCTTGTATGAAGTTACCACAGTAAGAGTCAAGATTTTTATTTTTTTCTTTTAAAAAAGGTCTTGTAAGACTAAAGAGATGGTTTGGTGGGTAAAGTGTGTGTGGTGTGCAGACATAAGGACCTGATCAAGTCCGCAGCACCCACATAAATCACAGCATAATGGCACGCTTTGGTAACCCCAGTGCTGGGTGACTTGCTGGTGACCCAGTCAACTGAAGCAGAAGCTTGAGAGACCCTGTCTCCAAACAATAAGGTAGAGACCAATAAAGGAGATGACATCTGACATTAACTGATGGCCTCCATGCATGCACATATGAGTGTGCACAGTAAATTATATATTTATATGAAAACATCCTTTTAAAACATTATATGGTAAACAAGATTTGGATGCTTGCTATTGCAATTTCATAAGTGATAGTTTTCTCTTTATCCTGGCTAGCTCCCCAATAAGTGAGACAGAGACTACAAGATTAATTTGATAAGTTTTATGATACAATATCTGAGCAGTTGGTAATCTATCTTAGTTCTCTAAACTAATCTGGCTACCTCCAAGCCAAAATCCCCACAGATGCTTGCATTTTGATGTTGATCTGGTTCTCTCTGTTCCCGCTGTGTTCTCACTGTATCTCCTGGACCCTTTCCATGTGACGATTCCTTCCTTTGCCTCTCTCTACCCGTCCCCCTGCTGGAACTGTAAGTCCAGCCCTGTTCTCTCCCCTGCTCAGCCATTAGCTGATCATCTTTTATTGACAAATCAGAGACTAAATGGGAGTGATGTTTATATAACAATCTTAGAACAAGCATTACAATGTCATGTCCAGATTGCAATCAGATACAGGGGCAGAGAGGTCAGCATTGGATAATACAAGGATAATCTTTACACAGAGCACAATAGCATTATGCCGACAGAGTCTAGTGAAATGACTCACATATGGGAGCCTTACAACCTACTTCTGGTGAATGACCCCAAGCCATGGCAACAGCCTCTGTAGGAGTCTTATGATTTCATTGTCCACAGATGCACAGGGCCTATATCCAAACTTTTGCTTTTTAGTTATGTTTTTAATTGTCTTACACATCGCAGGTTTCCATAGAGGTTTTACAAGTAATAGGTTTCAATGGAGTATTTTTCACATATTTTTAGTCTGGGATACCTCCATTACACCCCTTCTTCTTCACTTACCCCCAACTCTCATCCCTGCTTAAATCTTAAATAAACATGTTATAAGCTGCTCTTCAGGAGGCTTTGGCGATGATTCCCAGAACCAACAGACATCCCTTCACAACTATCTCTATCCCCAGTTCCAGGAGAGTCCGATGCCCTCTGGTGGCTGCTGCAAGCACTGCATAAAATTGTACACATACGAACACACATGCAGGCAAAACACTCATGCACATAGAATCAAATAAATAATTGTTCTTTTTTTAAAAGTAGTGTGTTTTTATTTTATTCTCCATATATTTATATGATTTGGTTGTACATTTTCCCATGTTTAGGAAATTTTTAGTTTTTTCCAAATCTCTTGCTCTTCTCCCTTCCCCTGTATAATGCCTCCACTCTCTCCTCTGTCCCTTCATATATTTGACCTTGTTTCTCCCTTTTTTTTTTTTATTTTTCTTGCCTATTTCCCTTATCACATTCATTAATTATTTAAGCATTTAACATAAATACTTTACCAAAGTTTTTATTACACTTATTTGGTTAGTTGGTTGGTTACGATGGGAGGTGTGTATTGCCACAGTGGTCATCAACAATTTGTGGGAATCAGTTCCTTATTTTCACCGTGAATCTGATGGATAAAAACAAGTCATCAAGCTTGGCAGCAAGTCTATTTACTCATAGAGCCAGCTCCGCAGCCCTGAACTAAATAAATAACAGAGGGGATATTTATTCTTTGACAATTTCATTCATGTAAACAGTACATCTAGATCAGATGCACCTGCAATTCCTCTCTCCTCTTCACCAAGAACCACCAGTATGTCTTCCTCTTCTTTATTGTTAATAACCTGCTGAGTGCTATCTCCTGAAATAGTCACTGACCTTGCTGACATGATCTTGTGAAGGTTATCATATCCTCAGTGAAATCACAGATACAGTAGTCGTGTCATGTTCCAACACAAATTTGACAACATTACTCTCCCAACCCCAGCTCTTACATTCTTTCTGCTTCTCTTGTGAGATATTCCCTGGGCACTGAGGAAAGACATGGATACAGTTATCTCATTTATAGGTGAGTTCTAGATCAACACTAATTCACAGCACTTTAACCAGTCATGAGTCTCAGCACTGATTGCTGACCAGCTCAGTGGGAAACTTCTCCAGTCAAGGCTAAGGGCAGCATTAATCTATGGGTATAAAAATACACGTTTAGGGGGCTAGAGAGATGGCTCAGCGGTTAAGAGTGCTGACTGCTCTTCCAGGGGTCCTGAGTTCAATACCCAGCAACCACATTGGCTCACAACTATCTGTAATGGGATCTGATGTCTTCTTCTGGTGTGTCTGAAGACAGCTACAGCATACTGATCATATATATAAAATCTTAAAAAAAAAAGAAAGAAAGAAAGAAAGAAAGAAAGAAAGAAAGAAAGAAAAGAAAAGAAAGGAAAAGAAAAAAGACATGCTCCTTTGGGCTGGAGAGATAGCTCAGCGGTTAAGAAACCTGACTGCTCTGCCAGACGTCCTGAGTTCAATTCCCAGCAACCACATGGTGGCTCACAACCATCTGTAATGGGATCTGATGCCCTATTCTGGTGTGTCTAAAGACCGCTATGGTATACTCATAAATAGAATAAATAAATCTTTTTTAAAAAAAAATACGCATTTAGAAGGCAGTTTGTCATTTAGCCAAACAACAGTAGATTCCCCTTACAGCCTGTGTTGCCCTGGGCCATAGATATTTGACAGGGAATATAGTACCAGGGTGAATTTCTTCCTGAGGAGTAGGTCTCAAAAGTAACCCAACAGAAGTTGGTTGTCCCCATAACCTTTGTTTCATTATTGTACCAATGAATGCATCTTGCTAGAGTGTCAGTATTATACTGTGCAAAGTTGGCTGTAGGGATACCATTGATGTCTTTTCTCTCCCAGTGGCCTACATAAAACCTTCCAGCACTAAGAAAACTGGTCGCCAGGAAGTAAGTTTTCAGGTCAATTCAAACTTCATTGCTCTTTGTCCTGCAACCAAAGTGTGTTGTGTCTTCAATGAGATCTTACTAATCCTGGTGAGCAATGAAAAGCAATAGCAATAGCTTGTATTGTAACCTTATGATTGCATTATCAACACATGTTGTCTTACAAGTACTGGCTTTCCTTTTTCACATATTATCAATTTTGGTTAACCCATCTCTCCCCTTTCTTCTCCTCTTCTCCTCAACTCCCATCCCTGTGTAAATCTTTAATTTACAAGATCCTCCCTACCCCCATTTACTTTTATATCATATGCATTCTTCCCTTCAAAGCTCTTCTCCTTTGCCTCTCATGGACACATTTTAGCTTCAGAGGTCTGCAGGTACTCCAAATTAAACACAAAAATCTAAAAACTCACAGCTATAACCCACATATGAGGAAGAATATGCAGTGTCTCTCGCTCAACCTGGGTTACCATACTCAGTATAATATTTTCCTGAAATTTTCATAATTTCAGTTTTTACAGCTTAATAAATTCCCATTCAAATTAACCACATTTTCATTATCCATTCATCAGCTGATGGACATGCAGCCTGATTCCATCTCTTAATGGGGATGTCAACAGAGCACTGGTGGAGATGGATGTGCAAGTGTCTCTGGCAAAGACAATGGAACCATTTGGATATACGGTTTCAGTGATATGCCTGGTTTATATGGTAGTTCCATTTTTTAACTCTTTCCAAATACTTCAAACTGACTTCTATAGTGGTTCCACAAACCAGAATGAGTAAGTGTTACTCTTTCCTCATACCCTTGCCAGAACTTGTTGTCATTTGTTTTGCTTTATCTTGGCCATTGTGAATGAGATGAGGTATATTCTCCAAATAATTTACATATAAACCTATTAAAGAAGTGAGTTCATTCTTCAATAGAATGTGTATTCACTTATTTGTGAAGCTAGGGCTCCAGCCCAGGCCTTGCACATGCTAGACAAGCAATTGTACCACTCAACTACACACCTCACCTGGTGATGGCTTATAGACTTCAGGAAGCCAATAATCTGACTATTCTGGAATTTTGTACTCATACTATTTAATTGGCACATCTGTCCTCCTAACAATAATGATAAAATATGGATTACATGGTATCAGAATTCTGACAGGTAATATCAAAAAAATGGGTTCTTCGACGTTCAAAATAATCTTGCATAGCAAACCAATATTCACAACTTTTCTGAATGGTGAATAGTAAGTCAGAATTAATTTGAGTCCCTTAAGAAAATTTGAAATTCGATTTTTTTCTTTAAAGTATGGATCTTATTTATTTTACAGGTGCCTGTGGACGGCAACTTGTGTGGTCTGTTCTAGCCTTCCACCTTGTGGGTTCAGGGCATCGAACTCAGATCCTCAGGCTTGTTGGCCAGAACTTCTACCTGCCGAGACACCTCACAGCTCCAGGCTGAGTGAGCCTGGACGTGGGGCAGTTAGCACCGCGGAGATGCTCTGGATCCGCAAAGGATGCTGAGCTAATTGTAAACTGCGTAGGACCAGCAGGGCTGGGGGGATATTCCTCTCAAGTGCACACAAGGAAGGCGGGGTAAAAGTCAGCTCCCACATTGGGAGGCAGAGAGCAAGTCTGCAGCCTTATAGTAGTTTTCGTTTGCATATCTCTGATGGTCAATGACGTCATACACTTTCTCAAAGGTTTATTAGCCACTTGTATTTCTTTTTCTTTTGAGAATTCTCTGTTCCATGGCCAGTTTTTATTAGTCCTTTGTTATACCTAGTGTCATGATTTGAGTATGCTTGGCCTAGAAAGTGGCACTATTTGGAGGTGTGGACTTGTTGGAGTAGGTGTGTCACTTTGGAAATGGCCTTTAACATCCTCATCCCAGCTATCTGGAAGCCAGTCTTCTCCTGTTTACCTTCGGAATAAGATGTAGAACTCTACGCTCTTCCTACACCATGCCTGCCTGGATGCTGCCATGCTCCTGCCTTAATGATAATGGACGGAACCTCTGAACCTGTAAACCAGCCCCAATTAAATATTCTCCTTAGAAGAGTTGCCTTGGTCATGGTGTCTGTTCACAGCAGTAAAAACCCTAAGACACCTAGTGGGTATATTTCTGAATTCTTTGTGTATTCTAGAGAGTCTTCTGTCAGATTTATACTTGGCAAAGGTTTTCTCCAATTCTACAGGGTTTGTCTACTTTGGCTGACAATTTTCTTTTCTATAAAAAAAGCTTCCTAATTTCATGAGCTCCTATTTGTTGATTATTGGCCTTATTTGCTGAACAATCCGACTGATTCAGAAAGTCCTTGCCTATGCCTCTGCCTTGATGCGGCTCTCTCCTTTATCCTGTGAACGTTTCACTGTCTGGTCTTATGTTGAGGTCCTTAGTCTACTTAGAGTAGTTTTCGTGCAGGATGAGAGATGAGGATCTAATGTTATTCTCCCACACGTAGTTATCCACTTTCCTGGCACTGTTTGCTGAAGATGCTCTTCTCTCCAACTGATTATTCTTCTGCATCTTTGTTGAAAATCAAAGGGTTGTATCATGTGGCCTTGCAGCTGGGTCCCCTACTCTGTAGAATAGATCAGAGTCAGGCCCATGCTGTGTTTATTCCTGTGGCTCTGTACTAATAACTTGAATAGAGACATAGTGATTTTACTCAGGGTTGCTATGGCCATCAGGGGTCTCTAATACCTCCATAGGAATTTTAAGATGTTTTCCTATTTCTGTGAAGAAAGGCATTAGAGTTTTCATTGGAATTACATTGGTTCTGTAGGTTGCTTCCAGTAAGACAGCCGTTTTCATAAGGTTGAGTCTTCCAATCCAGGAGCCTGGAAATCCTTCCATCTCTCGCTGTCTTCTTCAGTGTCTTTAGGTTTCATTAGAAGTACTTTCATGTCCTTGGATAGGTTGATTCCACCATATCTATTTTTCTTTATTTCCTTTATTTTTACAGCTCTTGAGAATGGAGTTGCTTCCCCAATCTCTCTTTGAGTTTGTTTGCTGTTGGTATATAGAGAGGCTGATCATTTTTTTGTTTTCTAAGCTTGTACTTGTGCCCCTTTGCTGAAAGTGTCTGTCCACTCGAAGAGTTTTCTGGTGGCATCTTCATAGTATCTTATGTGTGGACTCGTGGCATATGCAAACAGAGATGGTTTAGCTCTTTCCCTTCTTGTCTGTATCCCGTTTATTTAACTCTCTTTTTCCAATGCTCTTGTTATAACTTCCAGTAAAGAGGGAAGAAAGTGAACACCTTTGCCTCATTCCTTAGTCTGGTAGAAATGCACTGAGCTTTTCTTTAATGTGTTAGCTGTAGGTTTACCCTACATAGCCTTTATTATGTTGAGACTATCCCTTCTATTCTTATTTTCTCAGGATTTTTAATGCAAAGTGATGTTAGATTTTGCCAAAAGCTTTTTTTTTTTCTTTTTTCTGGTTTTTTGAGACAGGGTTTCTCTGTGTAGCCCTGGCTGTCCTGGAACTCACTCTGTAGACCAGGCTGGCCTCGAACTCAGAAATCCGCCTGCCTCTGCCTCCCAAGTGCTGGGATTAAAGGCGTGCGCCACCAACGCCCGGTACCAAAAGCCTTCTTTACCTCTAGGGAGATGATGTTATTTCTGTTCTTCAGTTCTTTGGTGGTTTGAATAAAACGACCATCAGAGGCCCATAGATTTGAATGCTTGATCAACAAGGATTGGAACTATTAAGAGTGTGGCTTTTATAGAATAGATGTGGCCGTGTTGGAGGAAATGTGGCACCGGAATATGAGTCAGGGGATGTTGAGGTTTCAAATGCTCAAGCTAGGTCCAGTTTCTCTCTCTCTCTCACATCCTGTTACCTGTCAATCTAGGTATAGAACTCTCAGCTCCTTCTCCAGCACCATGTCTGCCAGCATGCTGCCATGCTTTCTGCCATGATGATAATGGACTGAACCTCTGACCTGTGAGTCAGCCCCCGTTAAATGTTTTCCTTTATGAGAGCTGCTGTGGTCATGGTTTGTCTTCACAGCAACGAGAACCCTAAGACAAGGCCATCTCTGTATTTTATAACATGCATTGATTTACGTAGACTAAAACTATCCTTGCTCATCAAAGAGAGGCACTGAGGAAGACACTGAAGAGGGGAAGGTTTCTGCTGCTTGATTTCTGGAATAAAACCAACTTAACCCTGGTGAATGGTGTTTTTAATATTTATTTCAGCATGTTGTTGAATATTTTTAACCTGGTTTATAAATGCCTTTTAGGTTGTCTTTATCCGCTATTGATGTCAGGGTAATACTAGCTTCAAAGAGAGAAATTGGTAGCATCCCTTCCTTTCCCATCTTATAGAACAGTGTATGAAGCGTTTTTTCTGTCTGTTATCACTCTGAACTCTATCAAAGATGGCCTGAAATGCCTGAGGTTTTCTGGCAATGTTCTAACAGAAACCCTTTATATTTCTCCAAAACACCAGGGCAGGAAGAGCATCAGCGTTAGACAGAGCAAGTAGTTTTTAATTCTTTCTCTGCCCCAATCCCACAGCATGGAAGCCGTGGAAGCAAGCAGCATTTGTCTCTGACCAGAGAACTATGATACTGAGAGTGGAAGTATCCGGTATCCCGTATCCCGGGTTTTTCCTCTCTGTGTTCCTCTGTGTCCCCAATGTCTAGTAACTACATTGGGATACTTAACCCTGAGAAGCTGGGCAAAAGGTGTTTGGGAGTCAGCTATGAAAAAGGAGCTGAAGGTAGCAATTCCAGAAAGTTGTCTAGGGACAGCGGGGCTCAGCCAGCTTTTTCCATAAACAGGATGTGTGCATTTGAAATGTGGGGAGAAAGCGAAGAGTCGCACTGGTATATGCTGTCCACTAGATGGAGCAAGTTTGAACTCCCTTCAACTAGCACAGCTACGGCTTGGGAAATTGTGATGTTGCTGGCACCAGGCAGAAAGGAACCATGGCTAATTCACCAGGTCAAAAATAAATTAATGTACTCCGTAGGTGCATCATAACCAAAACTTCCAGAACACCATTCACAACTGACATTCACACGAAGAAATAACAAGGACAATCTGAACATCTCGCAAAGAAAAAAAGAATTAATAGACCTTACAAAAGTTGCTTTAAAAAAAAAAAAAGTTGATAAAATGAAAAAGATTTGCTCCTGACTTGGAGAAAATATTTGCAAATAAAGAAACAGACCTCATGAACTACATATAAAGATTTCTTAACACTCAATAGTAAGAAAGCAAAACTTGATTTTATAAAGGGGGCTAAAACTTAGACATATTACCAACAAGAAACACCAGTGTCAGATGAGCACTTGACAAGACAGTCAACATTAAGGGAAGTCAAAGTTCACGCCTACTAGAATGGGGAAGGAGTCCAAACGTGACTTAAGACACTTAGCAAGTGTAACTTTGCCTACTGCAGCTGGAAATGCTCCCCTCAGGAATTAGCTGGTCAATCGCGGGTAAGTATACAAATCCCACATTAAGCACCATTCTTTCGGGCTAGTGAGGTGGCTCAGACAGCAAAGGCGCTTGCTGCCAAACTTTACGATCTGAGTTGTATCTCCAGGAGCCACATGGTAAGGTGAGAACTCGTTCCAGCAGGTTGTCCTCTCACCTTTGCCTATGTGTATAATGTCTGTACACATACATACATACATGCACACATACATACATACAAACACACACAAATATGTTAAAAAAAGTTAAAAGAAAAATGAAGTGTTATATTCATATAAAACTCTATACAAAGAGCTAGAGAGACAGCTCCGTGGGTAAGAGCATCCTATGCGAGCCTGAGGACCTGAGTTCAAATCTCAAGTGTGTGCCTATAACCCCATGTTGAGGGTTTGAGGAAAATGACAGATGGATGGCCAGCCAGTCTGTCTAAAATGGAAAGCAGATCAGTAGAGATGCTGTCTCGGCCAATAAGGTGAAGAATGACAGAGGACAATTACACCAAGTCCTTTTCTGCCCTCTGAATGCTCAAACAAGGGCAAGCACACTTACGCGCACGCACCCCCCCACACACACACACACACACTCACGCACATGCGCCCCCCATGCCCACACACACAATCTTAAAACCTCTGCCCATGTAACGGTCATGGTGGTTTAATGAAGAAGAGTTTGAAAACATCTCAAATGCTCATCCATTAAGAGATGAGCAGGATGTGGCACCAGCCTGTAAAGGAGCGGAACTCTGTGCACACCCAGAATGAGAATACATTGGAAAGCATATGCTCTCAAAGAAGCTAAATGATACAAAGGCACAATGACACACTTCATGGTTTCATTTACCTAACTTTCCACAGAAGGCAAGCATACACTGGCAGAGAACAAATCAGTGGCTCAGAATCAGGAAAAGGGAGACGATTTAATGAAAGCAAAGAGTGCACGGTGTCTTTGTGTATTAGAACTGCTCTGTACCCCATTTGTGGTCCCAGCCCTGTCCTCTTCCTCTTCCATCGAAGCCATGAGCACAGCATCCCTTGCAGTCCCTCTACAAAGTCTGGAACCAACTCTCTTATGCTTTCCCTGATGATGAACTGAAACTCTGAGCCAAAAGCAACCTGTCCTCCTTGGGTCAGGTACTTTGGTGACAGTGGTGTAATAGTACCCAATGGCTAGCCCAAAGGGATCAAGCAAGATGCATTCCTTATGGCAGCCTCCCCAAACTCCTCCTTTAACTTTTGCCCCTACAATGCTATC
>NW_022196895.1:56230175-56234482 GCF_008632895.1 Mastomys coucha
TATACTGCATGAGCCTTTCAATCTCCTCGCTTCCATCTCTTCCTTTTCTGCCGCTTACACTCCTACTGAGCATCCTCTGGACTCTAGACTTAGCACGTCACTGCGTAGGCTGATCCTGTCAATACAGCAGCACGTAAGCCGTATTTCATATCTTCCAAACCCTGACTCCAACCATAAAGTCCTTCTAAAGGACAAAAGAAGAACACAGTTGTGTTAGCATTCTGTCTAAACTTCACCCCACAGTTACCTGGCAATAGCCAGGTATGCTCCTCCCCACAGTTACCTGGCAACAGCCAGGTAGGCCTGACCCACTATAAAAGGGGCTTCTTGCCCCCTCCTCGCTCCCTTGCTCTCTCTTGCCCTCTGGCTCCCCCTCTCCCCACATTCCCTTCCCATACCCCCCCCCATGCTCAGGGCCATGGCTGACCTCTACTTCTCTACTCCTCCCTCTCCCTCTCCTCTCCCTTTCCTTCTCCCTCTCTTTCTGTCTTTCTCTGCCTCTACTACCCTCTTAACTCCCCTCCACATGCCCTGAATAAACTCTATTCTATAGAGTGGCTGGTCCCTCAGGAGGAAGCTGAGTCACCCCCTTCCCCCACACCTCACCAGGCCCCCATAGAACTTATCTTATATCTCTTTATCTTTTTATAAACACATTAAACTACAGTCTGAGGGAAGGGCCCAGAGCTCTGTGGTATAGTGGTTACCTAGCATGAACAAAGCCCTGAATGGAGGATACCAGAACTGAAAACAAACAAACAAAAAGAAAAAACCTACCCACAGTTGAGTTGAATCTTTTTATCTAAGTTCAAGGTTCGGTGTTCTTCAAAGAAAAGCTTCAGACATGCTCAGTGTGGCATTTATTGGGAACTGGATGCATACATCAATGAAGATCCGATTAAGCATCATTTGACATAATACTATCCCAATATCTATACTATCTTCTTACATAACAATAAATCCCAAGATACCCCTGACTTCGGTATCAAAGGGCAAGCATTAATAGTCTAGAAATATCTCTATTATAAATATAAACCATAGCATCTAAAATAACCATCGTTGTTTTAAGTCGAGTTCAAAAGTCCTGGGAAATCTCTTAAAATAATAAGTACTTCAGACAGCTGTGAGGGCTAGAAGGGCGGGGCTGTAGCTCAGTGGTGGGATCCTTTCCCAGCATGAAGGAGGCCAAAGTTCCATCGCCAGTGCCGCAGAAGATGAAGAACAAAAGCTTGAAGCTAAATCCAACAAAGCTCAGACAGAGAGGAATCCTTTACTTGTGGGGTACACAAAGGAGCTGAAATGCTGGGTGGGAAACTCGGCCTGTGACCCTGCATTTCCAACACGGCTGAGAGTCAGCGCTAACAGAGATGTGAAGTGCCAACAGTGCAGAAGCAGGTCATCTCGCTTGGTACATAATGGCAAAGCTCTCCTTCAGGAGCAGGGATTGGCTGAGACGTTTCTGAAACTTGTACTCATCTCTCTCCTCTGTCATACTCGCTCTTTCTCCCAAACTGAGAAAAATAGAAAGAGTGTTGCTTAAAAAAAAAAAAAAAAAATCTGCCTTGCTGAGAACAGGGTGCACCATTTTGCTTGGCTCGGCATGAGGGGCAGTGGCCCTCTTTCCCAGTCTCCCTCACTTCCTTGACCATCAGCAGCTTCAGGGGGTCTTTGGTTCTTCAAAGCTTCTCATCGCACAATGTCTGTGTGGCTTCACTGCTCACAAACAACTTTTACCTCCACTATCACATGGTTCTCACAACTCTGTGAGGCAGGAAGGCAGGGGTCATGACCCATAGCAGAAAGCTAAGGAGCCGGGGACTCACAGAGTTAGGTCCCTTGATCACATCTACACTGTTGGCCAACAGCAGAATCATAACTAAAGCACAAATCCAGCTCGTGAGTCTCCCCCCCACTGTCTTTCTGAGAACAGGATAGGGGCGAGACCCCTGCCCTTATCACACGCCATCCCGCCTTCGAGGGTCTCAGACAGCCCCATTGAGGACTGGGTGAGTCCGCATTCGGTAGATGATGACCGCAGTGGCCGGGCACAGGAACAAGGAGGTCATGATGACGATGGTAGCCAGGATGATGAGGACTATGGCCCAGATATCCAGGATGTGCTTGGGAAGCGGGACATCCACAGGGGATTGGCTGATAGCATCCATGTTGGCCCTGAAACGGACAGGAAAGGCAAGTCAGTTTTGTGTACCCTCTCCCTGCCTCCCTCCTGGGAATCAGACTTGCTGGGACCCTTGGTGGTGATGAGGGCATTACTACCAAGCATGTGCAAAACACTTTTTTAATATTTACTTTTATTACATGTGTGCACACACGTACACACACCTATGCTCATATGAGTGTGTCTGCAGAGACCAAAAGGGACTGTCAGGTCTCCTGCAGCTGAAATTATAACTAATTATGGGCTACCTGACCTGTGTGCAGTGTCTTCTGCGAGAGCTGTAAGTGCTCTTAACCACAGAGCCACCTCTCCTGGCCCTATTGCAAGGCACTTTATGTCTATTTACTCATTCTACCCTCACATCAACTACCAGCCCGATAAAGAGAGATTCCAATAACTGTTCATTTTTTGTTTCTTAGTCTTTATCTTCAGTTATTCCCGTTTTACAATGAAAATCAAAGCCATGTAGATGTCACTAATTTGACCTAGGAAATAAACCCAGATGGATGGCACTTTCATTCTTACCAGTCTGCTTCCCTCATCTATAAAATGACAGTTCACTGGTTTTGGTCTTTGCTTATTTTTGCAGGGTGGGGGGAGAAGCAGAGAGCATATGTGCACAAATGCACATGAACATGTATATTCTATGTGTGGAGGACATAGGACAACCCTGAATGTCTTTCCTCTGTCATTCCATCTTGATTTGGGGTGGAGTTTTTTTCCATTAATTTATTTACTTATTCATTCATCCCAATTGATGCCCTCTTCCTGGTCCCCCTTCACACAGTCCCATCCCCCGTTCCCCCCTCCCCTCCCCTTCTCCTCTGAGGGGGTTACCTGCACCCCACATACCAACCTACCCTGACACATCAAGTCTCTGCAGGATTAGGTGTATCCTCTCTTGGGGTGTTTTTTTAAAATACATGGCCATATTTTTTTTTACTGGGCAAGAAGTAGAAAAGAAAGCCCCTATACTGGGCCTTTTTCAAAGCATCTTCTTATTCCACAGGTTAAGGAAGACAAGGTAAGCTGGGCGGTGGTGGTGCACGCCTTTAATCCCAGCACTTGGGAGGCAGAGGCAGGTGGATTTCTGAGTTCGAGGCCAGCCTGGTCTACAAAGTGAGTTCCAGGACAGCCAGGGCTATACAGAGAAGCCCTGTCTCAAAAACCAAAAAAAAAAAAAAGTAAGCCAAGGTGTTTGGAGAAATCCAGGTGACACCAGGATTTATATACTGTGACGGCCCCCTAGCAGCCTCCATCTCGACAGAACATCGTGTGCTATGCTCTGGATCCCTGGGGCAGAAGAAGCTGTACCTTCATTCCTGCTTCGGGACCGGTCGACAGCCACGTGGCAACAGAGAAACACAAGCAAGAAATGTGGCACACTCGGCAATGTGGCAAAGATGTCCAACTGCACATCTGTCATCATTCTGACCAGCCCCCACTCGGCTCCCACTACCAGTACACAACTTGGTTCTGGGTCAGGGTCTCTCACTGGGACCTAGGGCTTGCAGACTCAGCTCAGCAGGGCAGCTAGCAAGCTCCAGGGATCTGCCTGCCTCTGGCTCCCTGCCTCTGGTGCTATTCTCTGGGATTACAAGCATGAACCACCACACCCAGCTTTTACACAGACTGGGGAGTAGACTCGGGTCCTTTTGTTTGTGGCAAGCACTCTACCAAATAAGGCAGCTCCCCAGCTCTCTGAACAAGACAACTCCCCTTTTTCCAAAGAAAGTCTGCCTGCGCACTTACTCCTGTGACTTTGGTGGGACATCGCTTAAGCACAAGGATGGAGATTTGAGCAAACCTCCATAACCAAATTTGGGGATGTGCAAGGGACCCAGACTGGTCCTCCAAATTCTTCTCCAGCACTTTTATGTCCAAGCTCTTTGGAAAGAGCCAGGACGGCTACATTGAAAGGCTGTAGATCTGGGAAGGGCGGGGCTGCTTGGTTCACAGGTTAACTTAGAGTTAACCACAGGTAGAGCCTTGGTAATTATCACTAGTGAGCATCTGAACCCTGCCAAGTGGGACGACATTTGCAACCCTAGACATGCCAAACATATGAGTCAATAATTTCTAGATTCTGCTTAAACCAATGTCCATTTGGTATCCTTTCAGCTTAAAA
>NW_022196895.1:56234492-56238445 GCF_008632895.1 Mastomys coucha
AATGGAAAACTTCAACATCCCTATACAAGTACTTGAGAAGATAAGGCAAAAAAGATCAGGAGTTTGAGGCCAGCCTGGGCTACATTAGCAAGACCCTGCCCAAAAAATAACTGAATTCAGATGGATAGGGATACTAATCGGTTGTTCTCAGACTTGGTTCACAATGTTCTTAGTGTCTTGGTAGGTTTTCTTTTTGTCCCAAAGCCGGGCAGGCCAAAGAAGTATCTTGCAGTTCCGTGTACTAAGTAGTTAGGCTCAAACAATTTAATAAGCATTTCTGTCCTAACAAGTTATTATGCGTGTACCTGTCGAGCACTGTGCATGGGTATGGGTGTGTGTGTACCTATGAGTGCAGACACCCTCGGGTGCCAGAGGTGTGGAATCACCCTAGATGTTGGTTCAGGGAATCAAACTCTGGTCCTCTGGAAGATCAGTATGTAATCAACTGCTGAGCCATCTCTCTAGCCCCTGTGAGACTTTTTCAAGTTTTGGATATGACTACACAATGTCATCATCTTCTCCTAGTCTACATTAATTTTTGTCCAGTACTAATGATAGATAGATATCAAGGCAACCACCAGAAACGGCTGCCTGAAATACTATTCCCAAAGACAACGTAGTAAGTTAAATGTCTGAGAGATTCCAAGCATACTATTTCTGTCAAAACATGTTAATGGTAAGGAAGGGAGAGCAACGATTGACAACCGAGACCTGGTGGTGCTTCAGCAGCGGGAACTAAGAGAAAGAGAGTCTACAGAATAGGGGAAGCCCTCACCGGCCATGAATTTGACAAAGGGTTAATATCTAGAGTACATATAGAACTCAAGAAAAAAAGGAAACAGCAAGAAAATACATAAGTCAGAAATGGCCTGTGGGACTGGACAGAGTTCTCAAAGGGAAAATTCAATGGCCAATATTTTTAAGTGGTAAATATCCAGGGAAGGACAAACTATCTCTACTTTGGCATGCCTTCTTACCCCCGTCAGAACAGCTATCATGGGGAGAAGGGGAGAGAGAGAGAGAAAGAGAGAGATAGAGCCAATGCTGGGAGGATGAGGATGTCTGGGAGAGTCCTTACTCACTGTTGGTGGGAGTCTAAACTTGTGTGGCCACCATGGAAATCAGCCTTGAGGCATCTATAACAGATAGACAGACAGACAGACAGACAGACACATATATACATACATACATACATACATACATACATACATACATACATACATAGACAGATAAGAGATAAATTAAAGAATTAAAATGCAAATAAATAGAGACCAGCTTGATCTACATAATGAATCCCAGGACAGCCGGATACACAGTGATACACTGTCTTAAAAAAACAAAAAAAAAACCTATCATATGACCCAGCTCTACCACTCTGGGGCATATGTACAGAGAACTCTGTATCCAACCACAAAGATTCTTGCACATCATCCATGTTTGCTGCTGGGCCCCACTCATAATAACAAGGAAACAGAACCAGCCATCATCAAACGTCCACCATCTAATAAATGATTAATAATGACACAGTACATATACACATTGGAATGCATTGTGTTTTCAAAACACACAAAAGTATGGTATGTGCTGGAATAAATGTGAAACCAGAAGATATTACACTGAGTGGGTTAAGCAAGGCTCTGAAAGACACTGTATGCTCTCAGTACACATTCTCTCAATATGAAGATTCTAGCTTCCAATTTTCAGACATTCGCATGTATGTGGAAGTAAGTATATGTAGAAGCCAGAAAACTAGAAAGGAAGCGGTGGAAGGGGCTATAAGAGCTAGGGTTGATAGAATACATTAACTGTTAACCCTGTGATATGAAAGTGGACAGAGGAATGCTGGGACGGAAATGTCAGTGTTTAGACAAAGGGAGCCATGGGGTGAGGCAGAATGGGAAGACCATCCCAGTCACATTTCCCTTCCTAATGCCTTTAACTCAGGGGCCCCGTTAGTACTCTAAGGTATTACTCATCATGCCCAGGACCTGTACAGTACCCAACGTAGACATACAAGCGTGCTTCCGCCACAGCGTTAATAATAAGATTAAATGAGAACTATCCATATGCTTTGGTTTAGACATAGGTTGGGTGTGTCCTGAGGATCCCTGTGTTAATCTAATCTCCATTTCAAGATATCCAGAGGGCAGGAAGTTAATCCAGCTATGGTGTTTTAAAGTGGAGTCTTTGAAAACGAGACTGGCAACAGAGGAACCCAGGTCTGAGGCCAGCCTAAGTTACACAAAGACATTATCTGAGGGGGGTGGGAGAGAGAGGGAGAAAGGGGGGAGAGATAAGGAAGGAGAAGGAGGAAATAATCTGACATTGGCAAACTCCAAAATATATTTTTTTTAAGATTTGTATTTTTATTTTATGTGCATGAGTGTTTTGTCTGTTTAGATTTTGTAAATTGTGTAGTTAGGAAAGTTAGGATGCAGCCATGGGGAATATTTGTGAGAGTAATCCCCTAAAGCGAGGGTTAACAGTAGTCACTCTTCGGTAGAGTTCATCGGCAATGCAGATGCTTTTGTTTTTCATTTTTATGTGCTATTAGGCCATTTGAATTTTCTGAACATGAGCTTGTGTAATCTCTTTATCTTGACTGAATAGAAGGAAAATAGAATTGGAGGGGAAGTTCTTTATGGTGGGAAAAGGATAGCTACACATATGATTATTAAATAAAATTAAGATATGAGACTAGATCAGGAATCGCCAAATGTTATACACTATGGACAGTAAGAACGACCTTGAGATACAATAACAACAACAACACTGCTTTCTGGGCCTTAACCCTGACTTACTGAGAAAGTCAAGAGCTGGTCCTGTCTGTCACCCAGCTGATCTGAATACACAGCCAGGTTTGGGAGACTCTGGACTCCACAGGCTCCAGGATCTCAGACCTTTTCTAGCACTAGGATTTGAGAACTGGTGCCTGGGTGGCACTGTAGCCAGAGACCGCTCAGCTTTGATGATGGGGCAGCCTCTGGCAAGGGGCCCAGCACCAGGACTGTCAGGATGGGGCCTGTTGAGAAGGGAGAGGCACAGGCTACTTGACTCAGCCGTAGAGATGAAGTCACAGAAGCCTGAGTCACAGGAGACATACACTGTTCAAGATGCATGGGGGCGGAAGAAATCATTCTGTGGTCTCCTGATTGCATCAATGGCTAGCCTGCCTTAGGCCAGAGGAACCTCATAGAAGTCTTCCAGGAAGCCTGTTAATATCAAACAGTCTCCTGGAACCTCACATGCCAGGAATACAACCTCCCTGACTGGCTTTTCATAAGCAAAACCTGTCACTTACAGTAAAGCAGGCTTCGGGGCTCCTCCACAACGAGGAAATCGTGGAATATGAAAGCTGAAGGCTGGACCCGGTCCTGCTTCACAGAGGGTGTGAAGAGGTCTTCCGCACTTTCCCTCCTACCCCTTCTGAAGTGAGCATTAAAGCCTGCTCCACGGAAGAGAATCCATGTGTAGCACTGTACACTCAGTCAAACACACACTTTAACCATAACCCCCCTGCTCCTACAAAACTAAGCAAGTACGTAAATAAGCATTTTTTTTTTTATTAACCTGGATCTAAGACCATGCCAGTACTACTCTGGCGTAAATGAAATTATAGGTTTTGTATATGTGCAAGTACATGGACACACATACATGTATGTGTGGGGACAGTGTATATGTGCATGCAGAGGCAAGAGGCCATGTCCTATGCCCTCCTCTATCTGTCTCCACATTACTTTTTTTGAAACAAGTTCTCTCACTAAAACTGGAGCTCACAATTTTGACTAGACTGTCCGACCAGCAAGCTCCCAGCTCTTCCCGTATCCAACTCCAGGCTCTGGGATTAAAGGCACACGATGCTAAACCCAAAGATTTTTTACCTGGGTGCTAGGGATCTAAACCCAGACCCGCACGTTTTTGTGGCAAGCACTTTAACCAACGAACCACCACCC
>NW_022196895.1:56238455-56241498 GCF_008632895.1 Mastomys coucha
CCCCCAGCACAAATGAGACTGTTTTTAAAACCCAAAAGTGTGGGCTGGGGACAAAGCTCAGCTCAAGTGCTTATCTTACATGAACAAAGCCCCAGCACTGCATAGAATGAGCACAGAGGTGACCGCCTGTAACCAAACACTAAGGAGGTAGAGAGATGGGAGGGTCAGGAGTTCCGGGTCATCCTATGCAACAAATGAGTTACAAGGCAGCCTGGATTACAGGAGACACTATCTCAAAACAAAAACAAAGAAACAGAACAAAAGAAAAACTGAAGTGTGGAACCAGATCAGAGAAAATGCTTCAGTAAAATACAGAAAAAAAAGATGGGCAACTTGAGTTCCTGTTCCTCCACAGGCTTGAATCAACAGCCTGAACACCAGAGGTTCCCATTCCCTTAATAAGGCACCGTATAAATTAAGAGTGACACTAAAACAGAACACAAAATTCACATGACCTAAAATTAAAGTTTTTCTCCTTCTAATAAAAACTCTGCCATGTTCTTCCTGAGCCACTGTGGGAGGACTGTCAGTCACCACACGGGCAGGGGTCAGGGTACCTTTCCGTCTTCTCTGTCCTTGAGTGTGGAGTCCCTCAGCAGCCTGTTTCTCCCCCGGTAAGGGGCTCTAAATACAATGAGAGAAAATGTCCCCTGGGAAAGAGCTAAACAGATCGAGTTCAGTGTCCTTAAGTGCATGCTTAGAAAAACTTGAAGAAAAGCAGGCCCTCAGCTTCTGTCTGACCTCACTTTAACATCTGGATGCACTGGCTCCTTAGGACTGCATAAAAATGTGTATCTTGGCACATCTAATGAAAAGCAATAGGTCAATTTCCTTATCACCTACTTTAAAGACAAACAGCTTGAAATCTCTGATTAATGATCCTCGTTGGAATTCGGCCCAAACCATTTACGTCACAAATGTAATCCTACAATTGATAAAAATATGAAGTTTCTATGACTACACGCAGGAAACAGCAGCCAGTCTCAACTGTTGTCATTTTAAACTAGCAAACTCGATTTATCTCACGACTGAATGATAAACTTCAACACGCAACCCAGAGCTGTGCCCTCAAGAAATAGCGGCGTTAGCTGTCAGGCACAGCGGCACACACCTGCAATGCCAGCACTCTGGAGACAGAGGCTGGAGGATTAGAAATTCAAAGTCAGCCTAGGCCCGCTGTTTCAGAAACCAGGAAGGGAGGTGAAACAGGTGAGCATGAAAAATCAGTGCTGACTGGGACTCAGCATGACACCCCTCTTCGGATAACGCACCTGGTAGCCTGAGACCCCTACCTGCACTCCCCGTGCACACACACACACACCCCTGCACACACACCCGCGCACACACCCTCTCCAACAATGCACCTGGCAACCCGTTTTCAACCTCAGACTCCTACCTGTATCAAGCTACACACACAATGGACAATGGAGTAAGTTTCTCTTTTCTTTAGCAACTATGGGATTTGGACAATTTGCATTAAACCTATTCCCATTACACCTAGGTAAGAACACAGAAGGGCTGACCTAGCCTGAACCCGTTTGGGTCCGTGTTCCATCTTTCAGTCACCTCCGCATCTATGTCCTGTGTCCTGCTAAGCCCGTATACTGGACTTTCACTCCTAACAATGTGGTTCCAGTATTTTGATTTGGTTCTATAAAAAAAAAATCTAGTATGCTCTTTCTCTTTCATGTTCTCTGGCAAACTTACAATCTTGAATTTAAAAGAACACAGTAGAGAGTTGTTTGTGTGTTTCATGGAGCCCAGGCCGGCCCGGTCCTGAATACCTGCCTTTCTTTGTCTCCTAAATGCTGGCTGATAGGCAGGCTGCCTGCTATGCCTGGGACGGCTGTTCATTTTCTGTTGTGTTGGTAGCTTTGTTCTTTCAGTGCAGTCTCTTTTGCCTTTGTGGCCATTTTGGTTTTATGCTGGACGTTTAAGCTTACCATGTTTGATGCTCCTGTCCCCCAAGAAGATGCATTTGTTTGGGCCGGTCACCTGGAGAGGCTTGAAATCCAGATGGACAGGAAGTTCATTTTAGGAACTATGCTAATTCACAGAGGCCATGATTTCCGGGAGGCCTAGTGGACTTCAGCTCACTCTTAGCCCCAAGGGCTCCGGTTCCAGTCCCAGGGCCCCATCTGTCCAGGCAGTCTTGGCTCGGCTCTGGCTCCCTCCTCCCCTACGCTCCCACTCTGCCAGAAGCCAAGCTCACCTCCTGTGATCTCTCTCCCAGATGTTCTCCTGCTAACTCCTTATTTTGTTCATTTTTAATGCCTCTGAGCTGTCTTTCCCCTGCCTTTCCAGTTGTGTTTAGAAAAGGTTGTTTGCTTGTCAGATCTGGAGCTCTTGATGGTTTTAGGTTGTACATCCCTTAGGGAAGGCTTTTGACACAAAACAGTAAGAACCTGCCCTGCACTGGGAAGAGAGCGCTGGGACCGACCTAGGCCAGCTTGTACAATGAATGGTTCACACTGCCACTGGCTTGTTCACTGGGCTGTGTGGATTCTGGAAGTAGCTTTAGTGTAATGCAGAGGACGGGAGTGGGGACCAATGTGGGGACTCTGCTAACTTCTAAGTGTATTTATCCTAACTGCACACTCTGGAACCAGGAAAACAACCTCAGGATGAGTCTGGGACCCCCAAGACCTACTGTGAAACAGACAGCAGCCAAAGCTCCATTGAACACCCAACCTTCATAAGCCCCTACTTCAACTGGAAGGCCACAATGCTTCCTGGGGTCTCTAGGGATCACTGTTAATTCTGAATCAAGGGGGCTGGCGAGATGGCTCAGCTGGTAAGAGCGCTGACTGCTCTTCCGAAGGTCCTGAGTTCGGATCCCAGCAACCACATGGTGGCTCACAACCACCCGTAATGAGATCGGATGCCCTCTTCTGGTGCATCTGAAGACAGCTGCAGCAAATTACACAGGAGCGATCGGGCCGGCAGAGGTCCTGAGTTCAAGTCCCAGCAGCCATACACATGATGGCTCACTGCCATCTGTACAGCTACAGTGTACTCATACACATAAAATAAATAAAATAAA
>NW_022196895.1:56241567-56244272 GCF_008632895.1 Mastomys coucha
CCCCCCCCCCCCCCCCCCCCCCCCAGTGTACAGTTCCCTTGTAAAATGCCATAGGTCCCTCTGGGGAAGGACCTGGAGAAAGGCTAACCGTAAAACTTTTAGGTGTCTTAGCCAAGTCCTTCTTCATGTTTCTGAGCTTTAAGAACTTCTCTGGTTTCCACCACAGGAAACAAATATATCCTGTGTAGGATTTTGTGAAGGTTTTGTTCATGTATGGGCCAAGGCTAATTAAAACCTAATGTTTGCATTCACTATGCAAATGCAAACACTATATAAACTTGCCATAGTATTTTTTTAAAAAAACAAATACAATTTGTTACATAAGTACAAGTTTTATGATTGCGTGTTTGAGAACTCTGAAGGGAAACCTCACTTCTCCATACTTCTTGGAGGTAAAAGAGTCACAGGGGCCAATTGAGTTATCTCAGAGACAGCATTTAAAATATTTTGTGGTCTAGCTATGTACCACCTTTGTGCCTGGTGTCTGTGGAGGCCAGAAGAGGGCATTAGATCCCCTCAAACTAAAAGTTAGATTTCACTATGGGATAGCCCTAGTGATATAATAGTGGCACCTTTATCTTGGGAGTTGTCTTAGGGTTTCTATTCCTGCACAAACATCATGACCATGAAGCAAGTTGGGGAGGAAAGGGTTTATTTGGCTTACTTCCACATTGCTGTTATCACAAAGGAAGTCAGGACTGGAACTCAAGCAGGTCAGGAAGCAGGAGCTAATGCAGAGGCCATGGAGGGATGTTTCTTACTGGCTTGCTTCTCCTGGCTTGCTCAGCCTGCTCTCTTATAGAACCCAAGACCTCCAGCCCAGGGATGGCACCACCCACAAGGGGCAATTGAGAAAATGCCCCACAGCTGGATCTCATGGAGGCACTTCCCCAAGTGAAACTCCCTTCTCTGTGATAACTCCAGCCTGTGTGAAGTTGACACACAAAACCAGCAAGTACAGGAGTAACCAACAGTGTCTAACTGGACCTAAGAACCACTCAACAGGAAGGAATTCCTGTCTGCTACTGTAAACTTAGCCAACTACAGATTAGAGAGTCCTCTATTCTCCAATTTAGTGTATCAGTTCATATAGTAAAGCCCCAGAGACCCCAGGAAGATAAACAAAATGAGGAGCATTATAAAGAATCTTATGAAATTTTTAAGAGTTTTCTTCAAATGAGAAACAACTGATTACCAACTTTGTCACAGAAACAACGACACTTAAAAACAAAATGAGTCTTTAAATAGGTGAAAAAAAATTAAACTCCTAAGAAATATGGTAAAGCAGGATATTTCCAGACAAAGATACAGAAATAAAATATTCAACAGCAATTATGAACAGCAAAAGAAACCAAAGTAAAGCACTTTGATTTTCTGACACTGTCTTGGAAAGAAAACAAGAAAAACAGTGCTAGACGTAGCTTAATCAAAGATAAATGTCATCCTCAGAATGGCCATTAAGAAAATAATAAAAGTACATTGAGGGGAAAGGCAGAAAGCAACTTTGTTTTTCTCTTTCCCAGACAGTGTTAGAAAAATCAAAGAGCAGACTTCAGGCAAACATCAGGATGGCAAAAATCCTATGAGGATAATAAACTCGTAGAATGGGAAGCTACAATACAGCTCTCTCAGTCAATGATAAAACAAAGGAATGTTTAAGTAACTATGGACACAGATGTCTTAGGTTAATGACTTTCTATAATATATTAGCTCAAACAGGAAAATAAGGCTGCTCAGCTGCAGAATGTCTGCTTGGCATGCATGGCACCTAGGTTCCATCCCGAGCACACTAGGGGGAGGAGACTGGAAGGAAGAGGGAAGAAGAAAGGGGGGAAGGCAGGAAGAAAAGGGAAAATAACTGAATAATTACATTAGACTACATGAAAACACAATATATACAACTATAAATAAGATGCTGTTACAAGGTAATCGTTCCACAGAGAATGCTAAGTTGATCTCCATGAATTCTATCTGCTAATAGTATCCCGATTATGCAGCAGTGCGACCTAAGGCTCCATCAGCATCGCTGAAGGGTGCAATTCTATCCTTGCTATTTCAGTCCTTTGGCTCTAGTCCCAGATGCAAATAAAGTTAATGAAGACAATAAACAGGTAAACCTAGAAGGTTATTCATTCTCATTTAAGTAAGGCTCTTGAGGACTCAGGGTTAATAAGATATCCTAGTGAGCCTAATATAGTCAATAGGAAGCCCTTTAAAAAGAAGGTTTAGGAAAATGGGCAGAGGAGGCTCTCCTCTAGGGTCAGTAACCTCTCCAGCCATGTACAGCTGGCTACGTTTACAGTAGCAGGCAGAGATCCTTCCTATTGAGTGATTCTGAAGTCCAAGTAGAACCCATTGGTTACCCCAAGATAAAGGTGTCGCTATTGCATCTCTGGGAGTATCTTTTTTTAAGGATTCATTTAATTTTATGTGTATGAGTACCACACACAGCATGCCAGGTGCCCACAGCAACCAGAAGAGAGTATCAGATCATAGAGGTTCCAGGAGCAAAACTTGGGTCCTCTAGAAGAGCATCAAGAACTCTTGACAGCTGAGCCATCTCTCCAGCACACACCTCCCCTTGGGGATAATGTGCCACACCAGTTATTGTCATTGTTCATGGAAGTTATAACTAGGTCAGATTATTAATTACTTTTCTTTCTTTTTTCTTTTTTCTTTTTTTCTTTTTTTCTTTTTTTTTTTTT
>NW_022196895.1:56245450-56247015 GCF_008632895.1 Mastomys coucha
TCTCGCCTCGCCTCTCGCCTCGCCTCTCCTCTCGCCTCTCCTCTCGCCTCTCCTCTCGCCGCTCTCGCCTCTCCTCTCGCCTCTCCCCTCTCGCCTCTCGCCTCTGCCTCTGCCTCCCAAGTGCTGGGATTAAAGGCGTGTGCCACCACCGCCTTGCTGCTTTTCTTCTTGCATAGCACCTTCAGGTCCTATGAGAGCTAGTCCTCAGAAGAAAGACTTCCAGGTCGGTTACAGATCAGTTCCTCCAACTCCTGTGTCCAAAGCATGTGGACTTCAGTAACAGGGTCTTACCTTCAAGTTCTGGGAGACAATCAAGGACAATGGCCATAGCCTTATATTGTTTTCAGAGTCTACTGGATCCCCCAGACCAACAACTCTGCCATTTTCCTAAACCAACGTAATGTCTGCCTGTATTCTAAATACTAATCCTTATACACACAGATAAGTCTGACTTGCACCCTCATCTAAGAAGCTGCTTTCTGCAAAAGGAGAATATGACAGAGATCCACAGCTGGCTAAAAGGAAGAGACTAGGTGTCCACAGCGTCCGTCCCCAGCCTCCACTGATTCACAGTGCCTCCCCTACACCTAAACTCAGGAAAGAGCAAAGAGAGTGTAGAAAGATTGTTACCAGATTCAAGATTACTCTGCAGTGAGGTACCAAGAATTTCTACAGTGCGCGGCCACCTAACACAGCTTGGAGTCCTGACCTACTGAAGCTGAGATAATAAATGAGCTTGTTACTCTTCAACACCAAGTTTGTGATAATCTGTTCTAAGTCAATAGAAAACCAATATGGTATCACCACATCGCCTGAGTGTTCTCTAGAGATGAAATGAATGGGTTCTAGATATGAGTGCAGACTTTAGAAAGCACACAGTGTAAACAAACCATGTAACGGACCATCCATTTCACACGGGGCAAATGATGGCCAAAGAAACGAAGGGGGACAAAAACCTGCTGGTTCATGCTGTAATCCCAGCAATCAGGAGCAGAAGCAAAAGGATTACCAAAAGTCCGAGCCAGCCTGGTCTGCGCAGCAAGCTCCAGTTCCAGGATAGCCAGGGCTACCACAGCAGAGCACAGTCTCAAAACAAAAACAGGTGTGACCACACAGGCTTGTCATTCCAGCATTCCGTAGGCAGATGTACGCAGAACTCTGAGTTCAAGGCCAGTGGGGTCTACACCGTGACTTCCCAAGACAGCCAGGCCTACACAGACTGTCTCGATACATACATACATACATAAATAAATAAATAAATAAATAAATAAATAAATAAATGGGGTGGGGGAATGGGAGCTGGAAAGATGGCTCAGTTTTAAGAGCACTGGCTGCTCTTCCAGGGAACCTGAGTTCAAATCCCAGCACCTACTGGCAGCTCACAACTGCCTGTAACTCCAGCTCCAGGGGATCCAAAACCCTAACACACACATACACATACAAGCTAGCAAAGCAGTAATGCGCATAAAATAAAAATAAACCATTAAAAATACAAGTAGACGCCGGGCGGTGGTGGTGCACGCCTTTAATCCCAGCACTTGGGAGGCAGAGGCAGGCGGATTTCT
>NW_022196895.1:56247286-56270047 GCF_008632895.1 Mastomys coucha
TTCAAGACAGGGTTTCTCTGTGTAGCGCTGGCTGTCCTGGAACTCACTCTGTAGACCAGGCTGGCCTTGAATTGGCAGAGATCTGCCTGCCTCTGCCTCCAGAGTAGTGGGATTATACACACTCTGTGTGTGTTACCTGTCCCTCTGCCATCTTTTGTATGACAGGAGCTGGGGAACCTCGAGAACAGAGGCTGCTGGAGACCATGGAGGTTGAACAACCTGAGATAAACAAGGAAAGAGCCAAACTGTTTTGTCTTACTAGGTTGGCCTCAAACTCAGAGATCCACCACCTCTCTCCCTCCTGAGTGCTGAGATTAAGGGTACGTGACACCACGCACGACCTGCACAATTCTCTTTGTTTTTTGTTTTTGTAAACCTGTTTAACCAAAATAGAATTACATTACTTTCCCACTTGTTTTCTTCCACACAGCCCCTTCCAGCTAGCTACACTCCCTTGAATCCCTCCCATGTCCCCCATTTTCAAGTCGATAGCCTTTCTCTTTTATTATCATTGCTATATCTTTAATTACTTGCTACATACATATATGTGTACATATATATCTTTATTACTGTTAAATACATATATGTATGTATATGTATATATATAGAGAGAGAGACATATATATAAATATTTAAAAAATCAATCCACACTTCACCAGTAGTGTGCCAGTAGGCTGGCTGGCCACAGCCTGTTCTCACCTCGGCAGCCTCTCTGACCTGGAGCTCCGAAATCTCTCCACCCTCCTCACTAAGTTCCCATGTCGGGTCACTGCCACGCCACTCCCACACTTCCAAATTCCCACGGCCTTTTGGGGTGCACTTCTCACAAACCCCATGCTTTGCCGCCGCACCTTTCTCTCTGGAACTCAGTTCAGTCGCCTCGCGAAGGAAAACGCCACACAAACATAGTTCAGAATGAACAGGTAACACAATCACTGGGCGCAGCAACCAGCATCCTAATTAGTAAGCCACTCTTTAAGTTAAATCCTCCAGTAACAGATCCGCCACCTTAACCGGGGTCTCCGCTACCTACATTTTGACCTCTACCTAATCTCCTTCCAAAAGCAAGACCCTTGCCCCTTCTCCTACCTCTCCTCTTCCCCTCTCCGACCCGGAAGTCCTGCCTACTCCTTGTCCCGTGATTGGTTCCTAGAAATCTTTATTCACTGGGGAAAGGTCACAGGAAGTCACCAGAGTACATGACTCACACAGTATGTGTGTGTGTGTGTGTGTGTGTGTGTGTGTGTGTGTATACACAAATATACATAAATGCAACCTACGGAGTCTGTTTTTGTTGTTGGTTTCAAGGCTAGCCACTTTGCCTTGGACAAGCAACGATGAACACATAGGAGAGGCAAATTCTCCTACTTCCAATAGTCAATAGTTGCCTTCTTTTTTTTTTTTAATGTAGCCCTTCTTTATGTAGCTCTTGCTATCCTTGAACTCACAAAGATGCAATTGTCTCTGCCTCCCGAGTAATGGTATTAAAGGCATGCACTGCCACCATGCACTGCCACCACCACCTCCGGTTAATTGTGCAACCATAGAGACTGGTAGTTGGAATGAGGATGTCCCCTAATATATTTGAATATCTGGTTCCCTGTTGGTGGCCTGTTGAGGAAGGACTAAGTGGTGTGACTTTTTTGTAGGAGGTACGTCACTGGAGGTGGGCTTTGAGGTTTCAAAAGCCTGTGCATGGCCCAGTCTCATTCTGGCTGCCTCCATCTTGCAGATAAGATGTAAGCTCTCAGCTACTGCTCCAGCACCCTGCCTGCCAGCCTGCCTGCCTGCCTACCTGCCGTCACACTCTCCACCACGATCATGAACTTACTCTCTGAAACTGTAAGCAAGGCCCCAGTTAAATGCCTTCTTTTATAAGTTGCCTTGGTCATGGTGTCTCTTCACAGCAATAGAACAATGACTAAGACGAACTATTTCACACACAACCAACTTCCTAGAATTCTGGCCCTTACACTGTTTCCTCCTGATGTTCCCTGTAGACGCGGGCCCTGTGATGTAGACATATCCATCAAGTTTCTTAACCTCCCTTCTCACCTGGAAGTTGGCTGGGGCAGGCTGCCTAAGGCATAGAAGCCCCAGCAATGCCACAGACAGGAAGGAAGGTGGCTTACTAGGATCAAATACGCACAGACCGCAAACAAAACAAAAGAAGTGCTAGGTGAGAACCCTTGGTGTTTGCAGTCCCACACTGGGCTCAGCCCTTTGGCTTAGGGCCCAAATATAAATCTACTAAAGTTACTTATTCTTCACTGAAAATAAGAACATCAGAGGAGAGAGGAGAGACAAGAGAATCTTGCTTAGAGTAAGAGATTCTTCCAAGGGCACGGGAAGAGAGGGGAGAGTCAGTGACTACAGACAAGGCACCAGGAGGAGAGGCGCAGACAGCTTGCCTGGGTTTCAGCTCTGGCCTAACATAGCTTCTCTGACACAGAACATCCCGTCTACTCGGTAGACACTGAATAAACACTTTGAACTCAACAAAGCCGGAAGGTCTTCTGTTTAGATGGAGCTATGGGAACTCTTCCAAGTGCAAGGAGTACTTTTTAAAAACCAAAGAATGCAGGACCCTTTGCTCCACTCTTAAGACTGCGGACGAGTGTTAAAGCCCAGGCTCTGGGGCCAAGGCAGCCTGTGCTGAAGTGTGGGCCCAGCACTTTCTGGCTAAGCAACCTTAAGTAAGCTTATTGAACTTCCTCATCTCCAGTTTACTCAGCTGAAAGCAAAACCAAATATGGGGGAAAGTAATCTGCGTCGGGATTAAGAGAATTTATCTGAGATAACCGCCCACAGCACATTAACACTGTTCTCACAGAGTAAGCGCTCTACAAATATTAATTCTTATCATGATTGGAAATTCCTGTCTGTGAAGAACCATTAACCTGAGCAAACATCCTCCCCTCCTTCAGCTAAACTCCATTAGCATCCCAGCCTTGCAAAGAACTTCTACTTTATGAACAAGGCTGACAAGATGGTGCTGCGGCTCGGACCTAGTCTGCCTCTGAAGTGGAACAGTGGAACAGCACTGAGAGGAGGGGATGCCTGGCGGCAGGTTAATAAGTGAGGTCGGGGGACACCACCTTGGAGTGATTAGGCCCGCCTCACAGAGTTTTTGTTACCATGAAACCAGGTTATTACACAGCAAGGTCATATACCACATGCTTATTAGCATGTTGGTACACGCATCTCCCTTTCTACTTTAAACATGAGGCCCTCGTCAGAAGCCAGTGTCACGTTCTCAAACCCCTAGAACAGTGATGCAAATAAACTTCTTTTTCAACCAAAGCAGCTTCGAATACTTTGTTATAGCACTATAAAGCCAACTAAGACAGATAACGATCCAAAGTGATGTTTTTTTTTTTTTACATCAACCAGCACAGTTAATAAACTGACCTATTTCTCTGGTCCAAGTATGAAACGGATACAGTCAGCCAGTCAACCTAATTGGATAACTAGTGGTGGTACTATGACTAATACTGGAGACCAAGGAGTAGGATTAGACATGTGGATAAATGAGATAGCTGTTGCTCTCTTGGCAGCAGTTGCACTTGCAGAAGGAGTAGGACATGACACTTACGCCTTCTCTGTGGTGTTGTGGAAGCCAAATGATCTAGTGAGCATAAACCAACACTATCGTGGAACCTAAAATGCCCTGGTGCTACAGAGAAGTGATGGAAACATTATGAGGTGGGACCCAGTGAGAGGTCTTCTGATCCGTTGAAAGAGTGGCCATGAAGGGACAGAGTCCCCAGACCTCTTCTCTGTACCCTTTCCTAAAATCTGTTATATTTTATAAAAAAGAAACAGCCAGGATGTGTTTGGTAGAGCGTGGTATGGTAAGGTGGAAAGAGGGTGCCTCTGCGGGCCCATTTTGAGGCATCCCTTCCCCCTGAGGTACCAGTCATAGATGTAGTATGGAATAAAGTTTATTTAGGGCATGGGGAGGGGAGTTGAGAAGCGAGGAGAGAGGGGGGCGGGAAGGAGAGAGGAGAGGCTGGCCAGGAAGACGTGGAGAGAGAGGGTGAAAGAGGGAAAAAAGAATCAGGGAGAGAAGGGGCAGAGAATAAGAGAGTAAGAGAGCAAGGAGCGAGAAGGGGGCAAACAGCGCCTTTCATAGTAACAGAGGCATAACTGGCTGTTGCCAGGTAACTGTGGGGCGGAGCCTAGAAGGAATGCTAACAAAATGTCTCCCACCTGCCATGAAGCGAGCAGCTTCCGTCCCCACCACACCGTCGCGTGCCATGTCTTGGAGACCTGGCCACGATGTTGAACTCCAGAACTATGAGCCAAAAACAATTCTTTTCTTTTTATACGTTGATTATCTCGGGTGTGGTGGTAACAGAACGCTGACAAACGCGAGCACTTACGGCTTCACAGAATTGACCTAATCAAATGAACACAGAAATCGGGGTGGGGCAGGAGAGACTCTTTACAAAGAGGTCAGAAGCCCTAACACTAGCTAGGGGCAATGGCGGTCTAAAACTGATCTGAACCCTGAGGAGGCAACCACAGTGCTAAGTTTGATAGCTTTTCGTGGTCTGTCCCAAGCTTTGACCTTCTACTGAAGCAGCTGACCCTTCTTCACCTCTGAACTGAAGGGAAGAACTAGCTTTTGAGAGGTTGCCAGTGGTTCTCCAACTGGTTTTACCACCAAGGACCTGGCCTAGGAAGGAGGCAATAAAAGAAATTACTTCCTGCTAGCAGGCTAGCTTAATTACCCCACAGCAAGAAAAAAAGCAGATAGAGGCAGGTGGCATCCTGCAGGTGTGGTGTTCATCCAGCTCGGCCAGAGCCCTGCGCAGTGGGGCAGCTGTTTCATATCCACCAGACATAGGGCTGAGAGAAGACAGCTCTGAGTCACTGCTACTGCAAGTGGCTGAAGATGTGTGACTCCAAATATCTTTCAGAAAAAATGATGGCCAGGCATAGTGGTGCAGGCCTCTAATCCTCGGAGGCAGAGGCAGGTGGATCTGTGAGTCTTTGACTAATCTGGTCTATATAGTGACTTCCAGGACAGTCAGGGCTATGTACAGACCCTGTTCTAAAAGAAAAAAAAAGAAAAAAAAAAAACAGAACAGAAAGTGAACCAGGGAACAACAGTACAAAGATTCACCAGCACCATGCCTCTTACAGGACCACTCTCTGAGTCTCTATCCTCAAAAAGAGCTGTTGCAAGTGTCAAGAAAGGATGCAGTGTCTAAAATAAAGAAGGCAACCTAACTATGAAGAAGGGTTATCACCCCGGGCAGTGGTGGTGTACATCTTTAATCCCAGCACTTGGGAGGCAGAGGCAGGTGGATTTCTGAGTTCGAGGCCAGCCTGGTCTATAGAGAGCGTTCCAGGACAGCCAGGGCTACAGAGAGAAACCCTGTCTCGAAAAACCAAAAAAAAAAAAAAGGGTTATCACCACTACCTTCAAATGCTGGTTCAATCTGCTGAAATGTCCCAAAGTTCTTCTAGACTCACACTATTAAAATACCACTGACACTCACTAGCCATTCTTCTATCTCATTATATTATTTTTTATTTCTTTTATCTCATAATTTTATTTTATTTCACACGATTTCAACCAAGAGGCTGGTTGGTTGGCTGGTTGGTTGGTTGGTTGGTTGGCTGGCTGGCTGGTTGGCTGGTTGGTTGGTTGGTTGGTTGGTGTGGGTGCACACATACAAACACACACAGTAATGGGGCACATGTCCCACAGTAATCACATAGAGTTCAATGGACAAATTTGTGGAGTCTGTTCTCTCCTTCCACCTTCCACGGGTTCCAGGAACTGAACTCAGATTGCCAAGTCTTGCCCAACAAACAGCTGAACCATCCCAGCAGCTCTCTTTTGTTTATGTGGAACAGGGTCTCAGAGTAGGTTGCTCTCAAACTCCCAGGTCTTTTTCAAGGTCATCCTTCTGCCTTCACCTGCCTCCTGAGTGCTAGGATTACAGGCATGTTCCACTCTGTTCCTAGTGTATGAGGTACTGGAGCTTGAACCCAGGACTCGAGTATGGAAGACAACCCCTCTACCAACTGATCCACATTCCTAGACCCCGTATGCAGGCTTCACAATCCAACCTCAGCTTGTTCAGCCCTGGTTGAATTTTTTTGGCTTTTATACCTAACAGGCTTAAAGCCTTATCCCTTTGATCTCCCCAAAGGAAAGCTCATGAGAATGGAAAAACCTATGTTTTGTCTATTGCCGCATCTCCAACATCTAGGACAACGCCCAGCACATCATGGGATCAATAATGTAAGACTGAAGAGGGAATCGAATGGGAAACTAGGTATGTCACATTTGGTCCCAACCCATGGAACTTAATTAGCAGAAGAGCTCCAAAAAGAAACCTGACTCCTGCAGGAGTCTCAACAGCCATCCAATATGGACCAAAATAAAATTCAGCCTCTGATTTCATCATTTTCTGGGCTGTAATTTCAAGGACTATGGGGGCTCCTTTCTCTCCCAGTCCACCCTATACCTAACTGGCCAGCCTTTTAGAATCAAGTCCTCTAGGATTTCCTCTTGTCAACGGGCTTGGACTGATGGGCATAAATTCTAGTTTAACTCCGTTTACAACAGTAGGGAGGCACGGATGGATGGTACCCACAGTGTAAGCCTTTCTCTGCTCTCAGAAAAGGATAGGGAGGCTGGTGAAAGAAGAGCCTTTCCCATTCCATGTCCAGCATGAGGACGTCCCAGCCACCTAGGAAGTCCTGGAACTGGCAGCTCCCTCCCCATTGTGTAACAGTTAGCCTCAAACATTTGCCAGCCTGGCATAATCATTCCGCCAGGAAAATGTGTTCCAAATAAAAGAGCCAAAGGAAGGGAGGAATGAAGCACACAAAATATCAAAAGTGTGACATGAGTCAAATCTGAAACCTTTCTCTAATGTTCCGAGATCCTGAAGGGGCACTGTGTTCCTGTCTCACCCAGACTGACCCTACTTCTCCAAAATTCCTAACGGGCTACAGACCTGCTCGTGGCTTGGGTTTCTGCTCCTCTGTGGCTAGAAAATGGAAAAACACAGGATATTTATTTCAGACATCAGAACAGCAGCCAGAGCCCTTGGAGACTGAATGTAGACTGCATTTGACCGGCCAATCGCAGTTTCAGAAACCAAGAGCGAGGCAGCAGAAGAGAAAACACAGCCAAATCCACAACACCTCTTTAAGGCGGGACCACAGGACATTGCTTGCCAGGGACTTGAGTACTGCTGTGTGCCAGCTGACAAAGGGGTCTGTCTCTCCATGGATGTGGGGCCTCTGTGACAGAGGTAGAGCACAGGATGGGGGTGCTAAGCCTCTGCCTCACTGTGTAATACTAAACCAGCCACCTTCCCAAAGAATGTTTCACATGTGCGGCATGCAGATAAATGCCCCTCTCCCAAAAGATTTCAATGTCTTTGGTCCCCTTGAAAAGGAATCATGACTCACAGGGTGGGACCATGAGAACAAAGGCAAGAGAGTCTGAAGATGTGGTTCATCTGCAGGGCATTGATATGGGAGGGCATCCTAGAATATCCAGGTGGGCCCAGCGTATCACAGGAACCCTTTAAAAATGAATCAGAAGGTTAGAAAAGGGTGGTTCAGGCTGGAGAGATGGCTCAACAGTTAAGAGCACTGACTGCTCTTCCAAAGGTCCTGATTTCAATTCCCAGCACCCACATGGTGGTTCACAACCATCTGCAATGGTGCCCTCTTCTGGTGTGTCTGAAGACAGCTACAGTATACTCATATACATAAAATAAATAAATAAATTTTTTTTAAAAATTCCTTTTTTTTTTTTTTTTTTTTTTTTTTGGTTTTTTTTGCAAGACAGGGTTTCTCTGTATAGCCCTGGCTGTCCTGGAACTCACTCTGTAGACCAGGCTAGTCTTGAACTCAGAAATCTGCCTACCTCTGCCTCCCAAGTGCTGGGATTTAAGGCATGCGCCACCAGTTCCTCATGTTGTGGAGCCACCACCACCACCATAAAATAACTGTAATTTTGCTACTGTTGAGATTTTTGATGTAAACATCTGGTAGGCAGGATATCTGATATGTGACCCCAGTGAAAGGGTCGATCAACTCCCCAAAAGGTCCCGACCCACAGGTTGAGAACCACTGGGTGAGAAGGGACTTACTGATTCATTGTTGGTTTGAATGAAGAGAAAGGCGGCTGACAGCCAAAGGCTGCAGTACCGTCCGGAGCAGGGGCTGGCCCTCTGCAGCTCAAAAGAAAATGGTGCCCTTGGGCCCACAACCAAAGGGAATGAATTCTGCCAATGACTCAAGGAGGGAAATGTTCCTACCCTGGAGTCTCCAGAACGACGACCCGACGGTGTCTGACTTCACTCTCATACTCTCATGGCAGATGCTGACCTATTATCAGTCACTGAAATAAAGTGTCCAAGGCTGCCACATCTAAGTCCCATGAACTGGATTTGAAAGATTTGGAGGTTTGGTTTGTTTGTTTGGGTTTTTTTTTTGGGGGGGGTTACTAATTCTTTACATTTTTATTTATTGTTGGGGGGGACTGTGCATGCCACAGTACAGCACACATGTGTGGGTAAAAGGCAGCTTTGGGGACTCTGTCCTCTCCTTCCACCAGGGGTTCCTAGAATCAAACTCAGGTCATCAGACAGTCATGGCAAACGCCTTTACCAGCTGAACCATCTGGCCAGCCCTGCTTTCTATTTTATTTTTAATGCATGTGCACAGGTTTGTAACTATGCATGACAATGTGTGCACATGCCAGCAGACCTCAAGGATCCACCGGTCTCCACCTCCCCAGTGCTGAAATTATAAGCTCGCTCCACCCTGCCGGCCTTTTCCACATGCTCTGGGAATCAAACCTAAGCCCTCATGGAACGCTTCCCCGGGAGCTCTCTCCCCAGCCCTAAATATGGCAAATTATTAATGGTGCACGAGTAGATCCTAAGTAAGTTTCTCTTTCTGATTATACCTCAGTTTTGGTTTCAGTCAAAAACTAGAAACAAAGATAAATTCTGAGGGTCTGGCCTGCTCTCGGAGGAAATTGGCAGTACACGCTGCTGCCATTAGGCCGCCCACACAGCTTCGCCCCATCCCCAGGATGCTCTACACACACAGCTCCGCCCCATCCCCAGGATGCTCTACACACACAGCTCCGCCCCATCCCCAGGATGCTCTACTCACACAGCTCCGCCCCATCCCCAGGATGCTCTACACGCAGCTCCGCCCCATCCCCAGGATGCTCTACACACAGCTCCACCCCATCCCCAGGATGCTCTACACACAGCTCCGCCCCATCCCCCAGGATGCTCTTACACACAGCTCCGCCCCATCCCCAGGATGCTCTTACACACAGCTCCGCCCCATCCCCAGGATGCTCTACACACAGCTCCGCCCCATCCCCAGGATGCTCTTACACAGAGCTCCGCCCCATCCCCAGGATGCTCTACACACAGCTCCTCCCCATCCCCAGGATGCTCTACACACAGCTCCGCCCCATCCCCAGGATGCTCTATGGTTGAAGATCATTAATAAAAATTCAGAAAAAGGAGTTAAATAAATAGTAGAGTATGGATGTCACTGGAGAAAATCATATGAAGTGAATTAATCCAATCTCAGGACGATCAATACCAGGGGCTGGAGACACGACTCAGCAGATGAACTTGGAGCTCTTGCAGACGACCTGAGGTCAGTTCCCAGCACCCACATCAGGCCGCTCAAAACCACCTATACCTCTAGCTCCAAGACACCCCAATTCACGTGTACAAACACATATACAAATAAATAACAACAAAATGTTTTCAAGACAAAAAATGGCACACTTTCTGTCATGTGTGTACACGAGACTTTAGACGTTGTATGTGTACCCATGGCACAGAAGTAGGGGCAAAACTGCCTAAGAGAACATAGAAAAGAGATGGGAGGAGGGAGGGGTTGGGGGGAGGAGAAGTGCTCACAATACCATAGAACACACTTGCATGAAAACAACCTTCCTTCTGTAACCCAATAGAAGTCCAGCGCTTTTTACATTTTAAAAATAAAAGAAAAAAGGGTCATGATTTCAAAAGCCCCGTTCTGTCTTCAATGGTGACAGACAGGGTTCTGGTATTGCCACTGGTTACTTCCTTGATCTTCCTCAGAGCCATTAAGTGAAGTCTAGGAGACCAAGAAAGAAGTTAAGGATTTGGGACCCTGAGAAGGTGAAGTACGACAGGCTGATGAGCAATGTCTGCCTGGGGCAGGGGGCAGGAATAGCAGCAGAAACTGGCCCTTATTGATTCAAACTAATTCAGGAAATACAGTTTTCTTTTCTCTCCTTCTCCTCCTCCTCCGCTGCTCCCCTTCCTTGATCCTGTACAGTGGGTCATATCCAGTCAGCCAATCAGAATACAAATCAATGGATAACGACGCTATATCTATCTATAACCAAAATTGTAAGTATGCATTTTAAATCAGGCTTGCCTTTATCTGATATGCAGGCGCTTCTAATTCTGATCTGTTTCCCCCTCCTGGCTACTCTGCATTTAGCCTTGAATATCCCGGTCTTTCTTGAGGTTCACCTTCTACCTCCAAAAAGAACTTCAAGGTGTTGAGAGTCCCTACGTGATCCACAAGTTTACGTGCCAGTGAAGTCTCACGTAACTTCTACCATGTCATCCTGCAGCTAACGCAAGAGTTGATCCCTGTTTCTACAGGACTTGGAGAAGTTTGAAGGCCAAGTGTTGAGGCCAGACTGTCTAGTATCAGTATCACACTGCACCGGGCCACATCCTGTGTGACTATGGATGACTTATTTTTCTCCAGAGCTCAATGTGCTCAACTGTTAAATGGAAGGAATGAGAGTCCTTCCCTAATAGAATCACAGTAGAGACTAAGTGAAAGAATATGTGTAAAAGCTGAGAATTATGCCTGGATCACAGGAAGCCTGAACCAATTGACGCCAAGCAGGATTATTATTCTATCACTCAGAACGTGTGACCAGGCTAGGGGCCTGGGACCGCAGGGTGTCTTAGTTACTGTTGTACTATTGTGAACAGATACTATATGATCAAGGCAACTCTTATCCAAAAAAGCCATTAATTGGGGGCTGGCTTACCGTTTTGGAGGGTTAGTCCATGGTCAGCATGGTGGGAGGCAGAGAGGCATGCTGCTGAAGTGTTAGCTGGGAGCTTTATATCCTGATCTGTAGGCGGCAGGCAGAGATAGACTCGCTAAGCCTGTCCTTTAGAAATCTTAAAGCCCACCCCAAGTGACACACTTCCTCCAACAAGGCCACACCTACTCCAATAAGGCCATGCCTCCTAATCCTTCTAACCCTTTGCAAACAGTTCCACTCCCAGGTGACTAAGCATTCAAATGTATGAGCCTATGGGGGCCGCTCTTATTCAAACCACCACCCTCCTATAAAGCATAGGGGTGGGAGTTTACTGGTATCTATCTTTTTACATTGAACTTGAAGTAAGACCCCTGTAAGACCAAGCAAACCAAAGGCCCTGTTTCATTTGTATGTTTTAATCCATTCAGAGGAAACAGATTTTAAGACGAGATCAGAACACAGCTGGGAAGGACCCTTACTGTCACCAGCTGGGGTCCAGCCTCTGACCCAGCCAGCTTGTACTTTGGTTTGTGTCTCTGACCCCTCACACAGCCTTACATGGATGGTTATCTCGCCCTTTTAGGGAAGGAGGGGAAACCCCCAGGCTTTTTTGTGCAACAGACCCAAAAAGTTCTGAGGTCCTAAGGGGTCAGCTTCAGAGATTCCGTATAGCGTGACATGTTGCCCTACGGTGTGACTCACAACCCCAGGATGGTTGGAGCAGAGAAACACTGCGGCTTTTTCACTTCTCACCAGAGAAGTCTGTAATAGCCTAAAACCCAGCTGGACTTTCTTGCTGCATGCAGAAAGTCATGTCTTACACAACCTAAAGAACACATGCTGTGGTTACCACACACCAATAGGCATCCATCACACCCCAGTTCCTCATTTTACAGATGAGAACGGCTGACCACAGAGAAGGGAAATGCGCCAGTCATAACTCTGAGATCTCCTGGTCCCCAGAAAACTGCTCTTTCCATCCCATCCTAGGGAGGCATTCCGTTCCCTCAGACTGTTTACCCAACGGAGCCGCTCAGCAGATCACAGCAGAGATCTCAGATCTCTCAGAGGTGAATGACAGCACTTCTACACAGCAGTCCCGGACTTTGAACAGTTTTAAGTATTTTCACGGTCTGCCCACAGACCAGAGACGCAGCCACAGGACGCTGCTAATCACAGAAAAACAGCAAGTGGGGCTGCATAAAAGCCCATTCAGAGGGTTCGATCAGAAAAGTCCCCAACATTAGCACAGATCTGGATGGTTCACACCTTCCGTCTTTTACTGGGTAAACTGTCCTGAGCGCCTACTATCTAACAGACTCTGTGCCAGGTCCTGGGCGTGCCTCAGGGATGAGAACAGATGGACTGTCCCCACACTCAAGGAATTGGAGAGAGGCTGAGTGGTGCACGGGAACCAGTAAAGCAGAAACTAATTTCTAACAGACCAGATAACCCGAAGAAAGGGGCCTAGAAGAAAGGTCCTTCTCCAAGATTTGCTTCAAGACTGAAAAGGATGTTCTTCCCATTCTACAGTGACTAAACAGTTCACAGAGACGATGATGAAGTTAACTAGATGCCTCTAGATACTTGTTACCTAGGCTAGAACCCAGCAGTCTTAAGGGCAAACTACCAACTCCAGATATTCCAAACTCTGATGACCTGTTGTTTCTGGTGCTGCCCAAACCCTGCGCTGTGCTCAGACGCACTCCGGCTCAGGAGTTGAGCAGGCACACCCGGCCCGGGAGCCAGGAGCGGCAGAGTCAGGCAAACACTAGAGAAACCCATCTAAGAGTGGGCCGGGGCTCACCCACCCAAGCCACAGCCTGCTAAGAGGCCCAAGACTGTGGGCACGAAGTGGCTAGAACTTAGGGCTGAGAGCAGGGGTAAGGGACCCAGGTAAGGAAAAGAAACTCCGAAGTAGCAAGGCAGGAGAGGACACCCGGGTGAGGGCAACGCGAAGGCAGGTCGAGAATCTCGGAGAGCTTCGTTCAGTTGGAGAGAGCTCCGTTCGGTTGGAGCCCCACAAAAGACACCCTTCGATTTCACTCACCCCAGATCCGATCCCGATCCTCAGTCGGGATTACAAGCAGCAACCGGTGCTTTTCTGGGTCCGTAGGATCTCAAGGGATCTTCAAGCGACCCCCAGCTCTGGAACCTCAGCCCCGCTAGCGCAGAGAACGTGCTCGGACTCCGAGCCCGGGAGCGCGCAGGAGCAGCTGGGATGCGTGCTCAGCACCCCGCGCGCCACGCACGGACGACTCTGGAATGCACTGCCGCTGGGGACCGCCCCGGAAAGACTGAGCCCCCCAGCCTCTGCGCAAAGCCTACTCCGCTCCTCCCAGCCTCCCCAGGGCGGCTGTAAAGAAAGGAACTTGGAGACACTCAGAACTGTGCGGTCACCTTGCATTACACTCAGCCTGTAACCTTAAACAAGTCATTTCGTTTCCCGGGAGGGGGACTTCCGCCCTCTGTGTGGTAAACAGAGGGGCTAGCCTACAGTAGGTCCCAAGATCCTTTCTTTTCCAACAGTAGTTTGTATGCAGGCAGTACAGAGTTCTGAGTGTAAGATTTAGTAAGACCCTTTGTTTGCCTGTTGTGTTAAGCTGGGATAGTAGCACTAGCCCTCTCGTGAAGATAGACTAAAAAGCCTCAGTGTGAAGCAAGTTGGTGGCCTGCCATAACACACCTCCACGCATTGTTTATTTTGTGATAACAAGAAAAGTTCAAGGTGATCAACACCCCATTAGAATTCTGGTGAGAGAATTGCCACTCCCTCTGTTAATGACCTACTTCCCCCCTGCCCGCTGTATGGTCCTCTAGGATCCACGGGTCGGAGGGCTTTTTATCCATTCCTCTTATTTATTTTTGAAATAGGGTCTCCCTAGAAAGCCCTGGTTGTCCTGGAACTCATTACGTAGACCAAGCTGCCCTCCAGAGATCTGACTGTCTCTGCCTTGGATTAATGGTGCAAACTGCATCAGATTTCCATTCATCTTCTAATTCCACAGCATTTCCTTCCATCTCACTCTTAGGGAGGGCGAGGTACTCAGGCAGAGGCTACCTGCGCCTTGAAAACTGGAGTTTCTTCTTTTTTCTAATGCATAATAGAACCACGAGGACTTGCCCGGGCTGACATTTGATCTGGTATCAGCCTTGACTTTTATCTCCCCACACACACCCGGTTTCCTCTGACTCAGAGATGAGGTCAGCAGAAATGACATGCCATTACCAGAAGCCTTAGACCCAGGGCCAGGAGAACAAAGGATTAAGGATTGGAAAGGGACTGGAGGAAAATTCTAAGAGTCATCATTTTTGATCAACCGAGAAGGTGTGTGGTCCTCAGAACGAGTGCAATCCAATTCTGTTAGAGGGAATCATGATACAGAGTATTCCTTTAGTACTGGAACAGGATGCTGAGGGGGGCGGTTCTTCATGTGGGCAACTAGGAACTGAATGTGTCATGCCATGACTGAAGGCTTGAGGCCATGTAAGACCCAGGGCTGGAGCCAACAATCTGGTGTCTTTTCCACTCAGCAGTCTGCTGCTCATTAGCTAAAGAATCATAAATGTCTTGCTTTCTTCAATTCTAAAGCAGTAAAATGGGAGCTACGCATCCTGCCTGAGATAGTTATGAATAAAGATTCATTCAGACCTCTGGCTTCTGCTACACTCTCTATACTGGATCCTCTGGCACTCCCCTCACATATCCTTTGTGCGTTATAAAGGTCCTGTAGCTCTGGATCTGTAGGACCAGCCCCTTCACGTGCTCCAGCCGTTCATAGATGGGGTAGAGGCTGGGTGGGTCAACTCGAAGCCCTGGATCTGGGCCTGGGTGGTAGCTGAGCTGGTCAGCTCTCCAGAGTAAGCTCTCCAACACTGGCCCAGCTAGCTCATCCAATGCTACAGCTGGCAATGGGGCAGAGCCAGCTCTCCTGAGCTCAGACTTCCAGGCAGGCTTACCAGTGCCCCACCACCAGAGACAGTGTAAAAACTGAGCAAATAGGGATACCTCATAAAAATGCCAAGGAGCAAGGAATGTCCATTAAGCCTAAAGACAGAGCTTCAGAAGGGTTTACTGAGCAAACATCAGTCCCCAGGAGATGCCCTAATTGTGAGGAGTAATGCCCAGTTCCAGGAAACGTCCCTAGGAGGGTGGATCCCCACCCCCACCCCTCCTACGAGCAATCTGTATCTCCCCCCTCACCTGGGGCATAAAGGTCAATGAGAACAAAAGACAATGGGCTCCACCAATGAGAGATAACCAACTCATGCTGTAAACCTATGTACTGAAAGGTATAAAAAGTGTGTGTGCTTTTGTTCCTGGTCAGCGTCCCCTTTGCTCTGGATGCAGGACAAACCCAGTATACTGGCAATAACAAACCTCGTGTAATTTACAGCGATCTCCCTCCTGTTTCTTCTCGACTGGGGGACCCACGCTGGAACCTAACAACAGCTCTACTGTGCTGCCCCAGTGAGGTACACGGCTCACTTGAGTGCTGCAGACAGTAAGAGGTAGGGCCAGCTTTGTGTATTCCTTGGACACCAACCGTAGTCCCAGACCAGGGACAACCACATAGTCTTTGGTGATAATATGAACCATGTTAGACACAGACCAAGACATGGATGGCCCTTAGTAGCAGCACTTCAACTTCATCTCAAGGACTTCATCTCAAGGCCAGGACTTCAACTTCATCTCAAGTGGCAGGGTAGGCTACTCCCATCAGGCTGTTCCTCTCCACCCTTGAGTCTCCACTTCTACTTCTCATCACAGTGTGCAAGTCACTCTGCTTCTCTTTCTCTCCCATCTCTCCACCATACACCTGCACATCAGAGTGGCTACTGCTGCAGGTGGGACACATGCCTGGCAGGCCACTGAGTGTCTTGCACCAGCCCCAGCCATGTGCCATAGCCACTCATTTATGTCTTAGGAATCAAGAATACAAAAACATTGTTGAACACACATAGCACATGCACACACACACACATACACACACACATACACACACACATACACACACACATACACACACAGAGTCATACAGGTATACACACACACACACAGAGTCATACAGGCATACACACATGCACATACACAGTCATACATATACATATGCATGCACACATGTACAAACACACACATCTTTGTTTATTGTTTTTGTATTCTTTTTTTTTTTTTTTTTTTTTTTTTTTTTTTTTTTTTTTTGGTGTTTCCAGACAGGGTTTCTCTGTGTAGTCCTGACTGTCCTGGAACTCACTCTGTAAACCAGGCTGGCCTTGAACTCAGAAATCCACCTGCCTCTGCCTCCCAAGTGCTGGGATTAAAGGCATGAGCAACCACTGCCCGGCTGTTTTTGTATTCTTGAGAATGGAAAAATCTTTGGGTTTTATCAATGTGGCTTTTCTATCTTATCATCTTATCCGTTGTAGAAGGGACATGTCACCATAGGAAGTTTTATAATGGTTGCTTTTAACTTTTGCTGGCCGAGTTAATGGTTCTATACTTCATACTCATTGCTTGTCCAGAGCTACCTCTGTGAGGAAACAGGAGCTGGAAACACTGGGTAAGGGCTGTGCTTTATAGAGATTACTGGGCCATACTAAGAACTGAAACATGAATATTACATTTATAAATATGATGAGTATGGTTGGAGTTATCAATGACACTGAATATGCCAGAATGTGAATGGTAAAAGAGAAAAACTGAGTGGGAGGCTTATAGAAGCTTGAGAAAAAAGAAAATTCTGTTCACATTGGTTACAGCCCCTGCAGATGCTGAATCTGAAACAATGAAATACGCTAGTATTTCTACTCAGTCGCTTAGTGGGCCTAGTGGTGCTCATCTTTTTTGTTTTGTTTTTGTTTTTGTTTTTCGAGGCAGGGTTTCTCTGTGTAGCCCTGGCTGTCCTGGAACACACTCTGTAGACCAGGCTGGCCTTGGACTCAGAAATCTGCCTGCCTCTGCCTCCCAAGTGCTGGAATTAAAGGCGTGCGCCATAATATCAGCAGAGGTAAGTGGTCTCTGTGAGTTTAAGGCCAGCCTGGTCCACATAGTTAGTTCCTGGGCAAACAGGGTTACACAGAGAGAGACCCTGTCTCAAAAATAAGAAAGGAGAGAAAGAAGAAAGGAAGGAAGGAAGGAAAGAAGGAATGAAGGAAGGAAGGAAGGGAGGGGAGGGAGAGGGAGGGAGGGAGGGGGGGAGGGAGGGAAGGAAGGAGGGAGGGAGGAAGGAAGAGAAATGTATCCTTTATTCTTAATTGCTATATTAATGAAAGAGTAGGAATTTTTTCTCTGTACTAAAATGATGAACCTTGGCATGGTTACTCATGCCTGTGACCTTTGCACTCAGGAGGCTAAGGCAGGAAGAGTGCTAAGATTTGGGTGCCAGCCTGGGCTACTAGTCATTTCCAGGCAGCCTGGACTACAGAGTGAGACTCTGTCTCCAAAAAATAAAAAATTAAGAAAGGAATAAGAAGAGAGAGAGAAAGAGAGAGAGAGAGAGAGAGAGAGGCAGAGAGAGAGAGATTGGTCTGTGGCATTCATTTTGTTATTACAAGAAATGGTGAAGACTATTCTTTAAATTCTTTGTAATCCAATCAAATAGGAATAAATTTGAGGCCTCTCTGGCGACTTTGTCCTGCCTTTGATTATTTAAAACAAACAAATGCCAACAACAAAAACCAGCCCAGGTCACTCATTTCAGAAATAATTGAAGTTCTTACAATTACTCCTCAGGTACATTTATCTAATAATAGAGTGTCATTGGCCTTGTTAATAGTTACCGTAGCTGCAACCAATCATTGTTCCCAGGCATCTAGGTTTCTATCTCATGGTAGTGACTGTTCTCTTCTGAAAACTATTTTATGTTGCCTTGCCAAGCTCAGTTCCTGGCTAGAGGCATTGTTTGACAGCATAGTACTTGCCTAGCAAGTTGCCCTGCATTTTATCCAAATACCACAAAAAATAAAAATAACCCTCAATGCCCAAGATCAGTTCCAGAATTTAGAAAGATATAATTGTTAATGTGTTTTTATATGCCATCTACTTTGGGGATTTCTTCCTGGACAGATAAATTACTAAGGGCTTGGTATTTTAGTCTCTACCATATGATCTATAAGCAGCAGAGATACTGGAATTAATCAGCTATGTTTGATATGTCCCATATGGCTTTATTAACTTAATAATATCAGAACAGCATTATATATTAATCACACAAAATGGGACAAGCCATCTTCCAAAAGAACTAAATTTGCTCTCTCTTATGTTACCTTTGTGTGAGTGTATGTAGTAGAGACTGAATCCAGGACCTCACACATGCTAGGCAAGTATATTACTAAGCTACATATCCCTGGAGTCCTATGTTACTCTTTGAAGTATATTTATCAATGTATGTTCTTGTCCTTGAGAAAAAAACTGTTAAACTCTACAACACAGTAAAGAATGTTATTCTCTTCTAGCCTAGTATAAGTTGCCTCCTGACATAAACTAACAGAACTTTTACTTTAGTCGAACCAGATAGCATTCACTCTCTACCCTACCACCCTGAAGATGGACGCTGGAAGCTAAGGATTCTTCAACAGGGGAAGACATCTCAAGTGTCTGGTGGCACTCTTAACTGGGATAGAATTAAGAGCCCAGTCTCTCAGTATTTTAGCTAAAAGCAGACATCCATGGGCTAAAACAGAGGACTATTTCAGGATTGCTAAGGCATTTTCTAGTCAGAAGCAAATGATCATAGAAGCATACTGCTGACAGGTAAAACAAGAATAAATCACATACACCTAGTAAGCCCCGGAGGGAAACCAAATGGTGGTTACGCGTTTTGGAATACTGATGGGTTTGTTTAGGAATGTTTTGCCATGTGCGTGAGGCACTATTCTTTTCATTCATTTTGATTATTTGCACTGAGTGTTCGAATTGAAATAAGACATTTTTAAGGTTTGTAGCTATGTTCTGTACAATTACACACTCAGCACAATGAAATAAACACTGACGCATTGGAGTGTAGCTAACAGTATATAAAATATGCAGCATTTCGACATCAAATTATATTAAACAACAAACTACACTGAAAAATCTACACTGATAACATTTTTGGTCATGATATTAAATATACAAATTTAAAATATGATTCTTTTAAAATCTGAAAATGGGGCTGGTGAGGTGGCGTAGCAGGTGAAGGTCCTTCCTTCACAAACCGAACGACCTGAGCTGAGTTATAAGATTCCACAGTGAGGGAGAGAATCAATTCCCAAAAGTTGTCCTCTGACCTCTGCGCAATGTCAAGTCACATGTACACCAAGTCACACACACACAAGAATAATGATAAATAAAAGGTAGTTTTTTTCTTTTTTTTTTTTTAAAGATTTATTTATTATATGTAATTACACTGTAGCTGTCTTCAGACTCTCCAGAAGAGGGACTCAGATCTCATTAAGGATGGTTGTGAACCACCAGGTGGTTGCTGGGATTTGAACTCAGGACCTTTGGAAGAGCAGTCAGTGCTCTTAACCACTGAGCCATCTCTCCAGCCCAAAAAGTAATTTTTTTAGTGAAGTGAAATACAATTTGCAAATGGAGTGAACTCACTTGGACAAAGCCAGATGTTAACATAATCTGAAAGGGAAGGAACTCTAACCCAAATGCCATTGTTCAGGTTAGAGGGAAAAGGAGGAACAGTTACTTTCAAAGATAACCACAGTTTGCTCTCCAGGTGGAATTCAGTCCCAAGTCCTTGGGTTTGGCGGCTGAATCTGGATGTCATGGAGCATGAAGGCTTTCCTCACAAAGCCCATCCATCCTTCCTGCCTCCACTATCATCCCTCTACAGAAGCATCACACTGACTGACGCACACTGGTGTTGTGGGAAATATTTAAAAAGAAATCCACCAACTCTCCACGGGGCCAGACCACGCTCCCCTGCTCCTGCGCTATCAATTCTCTCCAGCTAGCCCCCACAGCATCTGGACCACGCTCCCCTGCTCCTGCGCCATCATCTCTCTTCAGCTAGCCCCCAAAGCATCTGGACCACGCTCCCCTGCTCCTGCGCCATCATCTCCCTCCAGCTAGCCCCCGCAGCATCTGGACCACGCTCCCCTGCTCCTGCGCCATCATCTCCCTCCAGCTAGCCCCCACAGCATCTGGCTTGCTTGTCCCAGGAGCTGTTATTACTTCCTTAGCCATAGACCCACATAGTCGGCGATCCCACATTCCAATAACTAAATGAAACTGTCACAATACCCAATTACTCGGTAAAATCAAGACTCTTAAAGCTTAATTAACCAATCAATAATATCACAATTTACAAGAACCAATACAATAATTTTAGAGCCAAGTGATAATGATAAACGCTTAATCCCAATTATCTAACCTTACAATGCCACAGCTACTTGTAGGTGGTAAACATCAGTCAGGTTCACGTTCGCAGCCATCTTCCTTCTTCTCTCCCCTGAGACTCTCTTAGTTCCCTCTCACCCTGCGACTCTTAGCTCCACTTTCCTTTTTCCTGTCCAATCACAGACCTCCTCTACATTAATGTAATATAATTGGACAGAGAAAATCCTGCCGCACACTGGCACTCCTGTAATCCTCCCTTTAAATAAATGATCAACAGCCGCCTTTTTCTTACCAGAGGATTCCAAAAGAGCATCCCCAGATTCTGCCCCAGCTTCCCCTTCTTTATAATTAGTCACCCTTTCCATACACAAGTCTTTTTTTTTTTAATGTATTGCATTTTCTCCACCACATCCAACAACTTGCCACAGAAAAACAGTAGTCACTTCAAAACCTTTGACTGATACAACAATCCACAAGAATGGATCAGTTGATATCTATGAAGTATGCCAGAGGAAAACGGGGTATTCCTCCTGCCCAGCTGCATCTATCTGCAAGTGGAAGATGGTGGTAGTGAGCCATGTACTGGGATGGACTTTGGAGAACAACCTTCTGTGATTGGGTCACATGTGTCAACACGTCAGCAGTCAGCACACTCAACTGTCTAGGATGGCTTCTCTGGCCTGACGTCTTACGGAGAAAAAGAAGACCATGAAGTTTCAAGATGTCTCTTTCTTTCTTCACTACTCTAGATATCAACAATTATTAGAGGGCTCCTGAACGGCCCCCTTAACAGACTCGCCCGGTGTCTTATTACTTTTCTGTTGCTATGGTAAACATCATCCTCAAAAGCAAACTCGGAGAAGAAAGGGTTTATTTGGCTTACAAGTCCCAGTCAGAGTCTAGCATTCAGGAAAGCCAAGGCAGGAACTCAAGCAGGGCAGGGACCTAGAGGCAGGAACTGAAGGAGAAGACATGAAGGAATGCTATGAGCTAGCTTTCTCTCCATGGCTTTCTCGGTTTGCTTTTTTATACAACCCACGACCGCCTGTCCAAGGGTGCCCCTCCCACAGTGAGCGTGGCTCTCCCACATCAGTCATTAACCAAGACAATGCTGCTCCCCCACCCAGACTTGCCTACAGGCCAATCTGATGGAGGCATTTTCTCAATTAAAAACCCTTCTTCCAAGCTATGTCTAGGTTTGTACCCAATTGACAGTACCTATCCAACACACCAAAGTTTCTTTGGTGGAAAACTTACTCGGTTTCCACAGACAGCCAGGACTGCAATATTCCAGAACCTGGAATACAGTTTCCTGGCAGCCTCCTCAGCCTTGGCTCACATACATCAACCCTAGAGATGGCAGGGCAGCTCCTGCTGTCTTTAGGAGAGCGGCACACAGGGCAGATTGGAGGATGAGGGTGCCACCAGAAAACAGATACTCTTAATGACCTTGATCACTTGATCCTCAGAATTCAGGAATAAATGGGTTTACTGAGTCCCTAAATATATTGTTATCTGAAGAGATTTTAAAAAAAGTAAAATAAAATAATAAGATTCTGTTCTTTTTATCAGGATATAGTGGGCAAATTTATTTTATAATCAAAGCCACCTCAGACTTTTATACCTGAATAAGTGCCATTCAACTGGTATTAGCATTTAATCACTAAGGAGTAAGAATTGTACTTCTGGTGCAGAAGCAAGGCTACAAATACAAAGCCCTCCAGGGAAATAAGTCCAGCGTCTATTCTTAGGCTTATATAAGGTCCCTTAGGCACTAATAGATACTTGGGAAGTCCATTTGCTGAAGAGCAAAACAGTATTAGCAAATGATGAAAACCCAGAGAAAAGAGGAATTCACTCACTTTTAGAGACAGACTAAAAGACTTAGTGGAGATCAATTTCTTCCTTTTGATTTCCTGGTATTAGGACAGACATCAAAGAAGAATTTCGAGAGCCGGGAATGTAGCTCTGTCGGTAGACTGCTTGCCTAGCACGCCTTTCATCGGCAGCACTGCATAACCCAGATGTGCAAACGTGCCCCAAGTGGTTGACAGGCAGGCCTGATGATCTGAGTTGATCCTCAGAATCCACGCGGAAAAAATCAACAAATAGAAGCCAGGCATAATGTCATGCCCTCGTACTACAGGGGTGCAGCACCACCCTGTGCTTACACAAGAAAACTGTAGACGTTTCTGTCAAAGTGTTCAGTAGGACAAAGCCCCAGTTTAAATATGTTTTTGAAGGAGCCACTTCGCTGAAAATCAAATTTTTCAAGGGTTAGCACTTCTCAAATGCAAAAGATGTGTCCAGAGTTCCAGGACAGCCAGAGCTATACTGAGAAACCCTGTCT
>NW_022196895.1:56270057-56271665 GCF_008632895.1 Mastomys coucha
CTTGCCTCTTGCCCCTTTGTTCCCCATCTCTCCACATAGTCATGGCCGGCCCCTACTTCTCTACTCTCTCCTTCTCTCTGCTTTTCTCTACCTCTGCTACCCTCTTGCCTCCCCTCCCCATTCCCTGAATAAACTCTATTCTATACTATACCGGTGTGTCTGGTCCCTGGGGGAAGGGCTGCCTCGGCATGGGCCCGCAGACGCACCCCCTTCCCCGACGCCCCGCCAGAACGTATTCTTACCGTTCTTTCTCTTTTTCTGATCACAGCATGTGTTGTCTACAGATCCAGATGTAGATCTCTCAGCTCCTTCTCCGGCACTTTGTCTGCCTGTGTGCTGACATCCTCCCCTCTGTGATGATAATGGACTAAACCTCTGATACTGTTAGCAAACCCCAATTAAATGCTTTTTCTTTTTAAGAGTTGGCATGGTTGGGTGGTACTGGAGCATGCCTTTAATCCCAGCATTTGGGAAGCAGAGGCAAAAAAATATCTACAGAGTGAGTTTCAGAACAGCCAATGCTACACAGAGAGAGCCTGTATTTAAAAAAAAAAAAAACAGACAGAGAGAGAGAGAGACACAGGGAGAGATGACATGGTCATGGTGTCTCTTCACAGCAATAAAACAATGACTAAGACACTGACTAAAGAAGAAACAAACAAAAAAGAATAAAACCCAAATAAAGAGACTAAATTGATAATGTAAAGTCAAAAATAGCCTCCATAAAAATCCCTGAACCAAGCCGGGCGTGGTGGCGCAAGCCTTTAATCCCAGCACTTGGGAGGCAGAGGCAGGTGGATTTCTGAGTTCGAGGCCAGCCTGGTCTACAGGGTGAGCTCCAGGACAGCCAGGGCTATACAGAGAAACCCTGTCTCGAAAAACCAAAAAAAAAAAAAAAAAAAAAAAAAAAATCCCTGAACCAGGGTGCTATAGAGGAACAGAACTGATGGAATGACTGTGTATGTATGTATGTATGTGAATAGTATAGAATATATGAATAATATATAAATACATGGGATTTATTATAATGGCTTACTGTGGTCCAGCTAGTCCAACAATAGCTGCCTTCCAACAGTACTTGTTTGGTCTGTGAGGCTGAGTGTCTCAGCTGGTCTTCAGTATATCCCAGAATCCTGAACAAGCATGTTCTAATGCGAGTGAAATAATGAACTTGCCATCAAGAGTGAGGGCAAGCAGGCAAAGAGCAGGTACTTCCTCCTTCTGTGTCTTCTATATAGGCTGACTAAAAGATGTGGCCCAGATGTACAGTATGTCCTTCCTACCGCAACAGGGCCAGATTTAGGGTGGGCCTTCAAGCAAGAAAAATCCCCCACAGATGTGCCCATCCTCTTAGGCTTCAGTTAATTCCAGACACAGTCAAGTTGGTAACCACAGAAGTTAAAGAGTACTTACTGCATCTGTAAGGACCCAAGTTCATTTCCCAGCACCCGCATGCTGACCCACAACTACCTGATCCCTCTTTTGACCTCCTTGGACTCCAGCACACGCATGGGTGCAAACACATGTACTCAGGCACACAAGCACACAGAAACATATATATATATATATATATATATATATATATATATATATATATATATATTTTTT
>NW_022196895.1:56271700-56272260 GCF_008632895.1 Mastomys coucha
TCGAACTCAGAAATCCAACTGCCTCTGCCTCCCAAGTGCTGGGATTAAAGGCATGTGCCACCACCACCATCCAGCAAAAACAAATAAATTTTTAAAAAGCCCAGGCCCAGATGACTTCATGGGCCAGTCTACTAAACACTTTAAAAATTAATATGTAAGGTGACTCTTGGATGTGCTTTATTCTTTCCTCCAGTCCTCTGTCATCCTATTAATCCCTCTGCTCAATATTATATTAAAATGATCCTCAATAAACTTCAACTCTGATTCATAAAAAATTAATAGGATATATCAACTTTTCCAAAGAAGTAAGTACTTGAAGATTCAGTTACTTTTCTTATTGCTGCGGCCAAATACCTGGCAATCTAAGGGCTCATTGGGCCCATTGCTTGAAGGTATCATCCCACCGAGTAGGGACACATGGCACAAAGAGCAGCCCCAGCTGTGACAGCAGGACACGAGGCAGCTAGCTAGTCACACTGCGGCCACAACCAGGAAGCGGAGACAGACGCTGGAGACACACACACAAACACACACACACACACACACACACACACACACAC
>NW_022196895.1:56272973-56326527 GCF_008632895.1 Mastomys coucha
CCAAATTTAGGAAGGTCATCCAAAATCTTAGAACCAATCTCAGAAACAACTTTCACAGGAAAATCTAGGCTTCCTTACACCTTTTTCTTCTACTACTTAGTTCTAAGTTTGACCATTTAACCTGAAAAATACTGGGAGTGTGTCGTTTCTATAGTCAATTTTATTGCATTTTAAAAATTCATTCTGTGTGCATGTGGTTTGTGTATGGAGCAAGCATGCAAAGGCATAAAGGCCAATCAGAGTACAACTCTCAGCCAGTTCTCTTCTTCTACACTGTGCATTCTGGAGATTGGACTTTGCTCCTCAGACCTGACAGCAGGTGCCTTTGCCTCCTGAGCCATCTCATTGGCCCTCTGTGATCAAACTTTGTTTTGCTTTGGTTTTTGTTTTGTTTTGTTTTGATTTGATTTTTTGAGACAGGGTCTCTCTGTGTAGCCCTAGTTGTCCTGGAACTCACTTTGTAGATGAGGCTGACCACAAACTCAGCGATCCGCCTGCCTCTGGCTCCCAAATGCTGGGATTAAAGGCGCCTGTCACCACCACTCGGCTTGTGACCATACTTTTTAAACATTTGAGACTTGATCTTAATGAGACCAAGACTGTCCTTGAACTCTTGACCCTTCTACCACTTCTACTGTAAGTACTATCAGGCCCGGCACACAAATAAGTTTTGAAGTTTGTCATTACAAAAGTGTACTGATAAAAACATTGAGAAATAAACCAGAGGGTAACCAGCTGTCTCACCTATGTCATACCAAAGCATGGCGTAATGACCATCTGACTCCAGGGAAACAGCTTTTGCTGTAAGAGCCCAGAGATTTATAACCCCATAAAGTTGGCTGCTAACTTGGAGACAGCTGAGTCCATGCACGTGGAGTTTGTCTGCTCTTCCCAGTGACGATACAGATGATTTCTGTCAGACAGCAAAGAGAACCAAAGGTTATGCTTCTACTGCTCTGAACTCAGGCCATCTTCCCAAATGCCAAAAGTCTCTAAGTAAAAGCAAAACAAGAGTGTTGTTCAGAATTTTTGAAAATTGATTTTGAATGCTTGCTTCTGTATTTACTTCACAGCCACAGACACATAATTAATTGATGTGTAGGAACCTCAGTTTTTCCTTCTGTGAAATGTGAGTGTGACAGCCTATGTTAAGGGGCTGTAATAGGACAAAAGAGGATTCAGTGAAACCATAAAAGTCAAAGTATGTGTTAGTGGCATATGTTACTTTCTGGAGGACACAGTATATGTGAATAGTAGCTCTGAATACTATGTGCAACTCTCCTCTTCCTAAATTTTTATTATACTAAAACCCTGTTTGTCCAAAACTAAATGGAAAATTTAAAGTTTAAGCCAAAACACTCCTTTTATCCAGGCATAGAGATGTACCCCTATAATCTCAGTACTAGTGAAACTAAGGCAGGAGGATCATAAGTTCAAGGCCAGCCTTGGCTTCACAGAAAATTCCAGGCCAGGCTGGATATCAAGACCCTCAAACACACACACACACACACACACACACACACACACACACACACATACACACATACACACACACACAAACACACACACACACATACACACACACACAAACACACACACACACACACACACACACACACACACACCAATTACATTTTCTTTTGAATAAATGTTCTAGGCCATAAGTTAATGAAAAATCACCTAAGATTTCTCTTTCTAACTCTTAGTTTGTGTCTAAGGGAAAGTTAGATGCTTTAAAGCCTATTGTGCGAAATCAGAGCTCTTCAAGGAAACAGGGCCAACTGGGCAGATGTGTGTTTAGGAAAAGAGAGCGTGGGGGGAGTAGGAGGTTGGTTTTAAGGAACTGAAGAATTGGCTCCCATAAGGGTGGATTCTGGCAGGATGGGCCAGAACAGAAACACAAAGAGAGCTCATGTTACATTGGAACCCAAAGGCAACCTGTGGGCTGAGTCCCCTGAACCTTTTTTCTTAAGCCCTGAAGCACAGCCAAATTTAGGAAGGTCATCCAAAATCTTAGAACCAATCTCAGAAACAACTTTCACAGGAAAATCTAGACATGTTTAACCAAACACATTAAGAACTTTGGCCTAACAAAATTAACACAAAGTCAACTAAAACACACTGTGTCTACTAGTCTGGAAAAAAAAAAACTTAACTAGGTAATGGTATGCCTAGAGCACAAAATGCCTCTGCAAGAAGAAGAAACAAGACAGAACTTAGAGAATTGCAAGAAAATGGGGTTGCTGGGTCTAAAGATGAAAACCATGTCAGCTTCTAGACTCTGAGCAGCCCTGTGTGCTGTGTTCTGAGCAGAAAGAGACACTAAAACCAGAGTCTATGGGAGAGGGCAGGTCACTGGAAGAAAAAAATATAGGGCTGTCCCCTAAAAATGTAGAGCGGGCTTTCCTGGACTACCATGTGTTTCCTGCCATAGGAGTTATGCAAGCTGATGATACTGCAGAGGGACTCCATCGTGGCAGGGAAGTGTTGGGAGAGAATTAGCACAGTATGTGATAGTAAACAGCACTATACCATGGCGCCTTGCTCCCTAGTTTGCTGGGATATTGACTAAATCTCTTCCCTTTTCTAAGTCTTTAGGTTTCATTGGTGACTAGAATGTAAAGTTAAATTAGATGATATTTTTTTGGAAGAATTTGCAACTCCACAACTCCTTTAAAGTTGGGGCTCAGAGATCTTAAGATTATTACAGTATGAGTTTATATTTTTTTTAAAAAAAAAATATTATTGGAGGGTACCTGAATGTACATCTGTGTACCATGTGCATGCAGGAGCAAAAGAGGGCATCACATCCCCTGGGACTGGAGTGACAGATGGCTGTGAGCTGCCACTTAGGTGCTGGGGATCAGATGCCGGCCCTCTGGAAGCTGAACCTGTGCTCTTAATTACTCAGCCATAGATTCGACTCTGGCTTTACCTTAAGGCACATCTGTGAGAGGTGATCCACCTTGTCCCATTAACCCACTAGTATTAGTTACTTTTCTTTTGCTGTGATAAAATGACCAAGGCAACTTATCTGGGCCTACAGTTTGAGAGGGTTAGAGTCCACGATGGTGGAAGGAAGGAAAAGGGTCAAGAGCAGGAAGCAGAGGGCTCACATAATGAGCTGCAAGCAGGAACCAAAGAGCTCAAACTAGAAACAGCGAGTCTTCTAACTCTCAAAGGCCCTTCCCAGTGATGTATTTCCCCCAGCACAGACATAGTTCCTAAGCCTACGCAAACAGTGCTACCAACAGGGGAGCAAGCTCTCAAATACCTGAGCCTATGGGAGACATTGCTATCCAAGGCACCACATCCACTGTTGGCTCTGTCCTGGTTCAGACATCAGCTTGCCCCTACAGGCTCTTTAACAGGTTCATTCTTCCAATAGAGTTTGATAGCAGGCCTTAAAACTTCCAAGGGTCTCTCTCCATTCCCACTTCATCCTGGGACTTCCTTTGCTGCCCAGATCCTGGGTGAAATGCCCTCTTCTACAAAGAAGCAACACTGGCTTGCTAACTCCCAAAGACACAACTTCTTGCCTGAAAGCTTCGTGAAGACATTTGTTCTTTGACTAGAAAACTTTTTATGGTAGCTAAAATACATAATCCAATTAACAATTAGGCAGGCAGGGAGGATGGTAAAACGATAGAGCTTTCTAGACAGTAGGAATTGAGAGGAAACAAGATGCTAAAAGGAAAATGGGAAGATTCTATTTTCTAGATTAGAAGAGGAGAGATGGTCACACAGTCTCGTTAGTCTAATTCTTTGAATGCATTCTCAGAGCTTAATTTCCAAAGTATTCAATTACACAGCCGCAGAGCGAGGAGAGCAGGCAGCTTGTTACCAGCACATTATCTCAGTTTGCCTTTCTAATTCTTCAAGAAAACTGTAGCATTATTTGTTGGGTTTTTTTCATAAAATATTTTTTCTTTTAAAGATACTTTTTATTTGTTCATTTATTTTTTTAAGACAGGGTCTCACTCTATAGTTCTGGCTGTCCTAGAACTCATCATGAAAACCAGGCTAGCCTCTCACTCACAGAGATTCACCTGCCTCTGCTGAGATTAAAGGCCTGTGCCACCCTCCTAACTTTAAGGACACTTCTTAGCTGAGTATGGTAGCTCATGCCCATAATCCTATCTACTGAGAGACTGAGCAAATATAATAATATAATATTTTTTTGTTTCTTAATTTAACTTGTCCAGGATTACCCAGATTATAATGGACAACACTTGATGCGGGTTTGTCTGCTGTAATGGGAGTTGAACCCAGAGCCTTCCACATGCTAAGCAAAGGCTCTAAGGCTGAGCTACACCTCTTTAGACACGGTCTCACTGAGTGGCCCAGGCAGCCCTTGAACTTGGAGATTTCCTGCTTTACCTTCCCAAGTAGCTGGGGTCACAGGCCTGCCCCTCAGGGTTAGTCTTAAACATCCTGTGCCCACCTGGCTTCTACTGAACCAGTAGTCCTCTCCGGGCCTCTGCTTTATGCTCTGTGAAATGGGCTCTTTCCTGCCTGGCTAATGCACATCAGAGAAACACAGAATGTACAGCAAACAAGTACAATGCAACTTTGACAGTTCAAATCCTGGCTATGGGAGAAGGCAGAGGAAGTCAACGTGGGAGTGAAGACCAGCAATTATGGTTTGCTTAAAATGTGCACTAAGTTGTATCTGAATTCCTTCCTTGCTTGGTAGACGTACCTCTGTGTATTCTACAGCAACGGACCTCAGAGACGCCTATCGGTGCCCCGTTCAGTGCCATACAGACTTCCAGTTGTCAGAACCCTTGTGTCTGTGGGTTTTCCCAGAGCCATAGAAAAGCAGTCTGATAGTCAGAGTACCTGGTAATTAACCATTCCTCCAGGAACAAGTCTTCAGAGGTATAAATATCCTCAACTCCCTACCACTTATAATTGGAAGGATAATTTCTGAGAAGCATGTTCTATTGTTTTCCAGAGTGTTTCTGTGGATGTAGGCCACAGACCGATGATCAGATCCACCCACCTTCCAGGAACACTTTCCACCGGCATAGCCTGAACCCCTCAGCTACCCTAACCCTTGCTCAAGACTCTCGTCTCGTATTCTGCTTCAGACCATTTATCTCCTTGACGTCTGGCTTCCTGGCGGCAATGGCTGACTGTACAACTGCCCCTTCTGGTCTCGGGCTTCAGAAAGCACCAAACTTTCACTAGCCATGGAGTACCATCATGTCCCTTTAGATTCACAGGCAGACAGACACACACCCTTTTGAAAACGACTCCCACAACAAGCTTTTCTCAAGTCACCACCTTGAACTGTGAGGCAGCTAGTTGGATAGTAGAGGCTTGACAGTCATTAAGGAAGGATCCCTCCCAACCCACCTTCAGAACTGGCAGCTTAGAAAAGAAGTGACTGAAGTTGCAAGACTCTAAATGCTAGCTAGCCAAAAGAATGGGATCTGAGTTGTCTCTGGGGCCCTGGGTGGAGACACAGCATTTTGAACTGCCCAAAAGATCATAGAACTCCTATTTACAAGGAGGATTTCTGAAAAAAAAAAAATGAAGACGCACATTATCCTTTCCTTAAGAATTAATCCAAACAGGTCTGTCAATGACCTGGACCGCAAAATGCCCCAGTGGGGAAGCTGTGTACTCTAGAGACTTAAGAAACAGCAAAAAGCCTACCTAAGACATTCATGAGCACAATGGTCCCTTTGGCCAACGTCCACGCTTACAACTCGAGAGTATGCTCCACACACAATGGTCCTTTGGTCAGTAGCCAAAAAATAAAAAAATAAAAAAGTGTTTTTGAAAGTGTTTCACTCCACCCTGTAATAAAGCCCACCTCGATTCTCCACCATGCTCTGTAGGTCTTGTCTGGATTCTTTCAATGGGCATCACAGGAACACTCATCTCAGAAAGGGTGGTTCAGGAAGACAAGAGGCAAAGGACAGTAAGAAAAGCAGGAGGTGATGGGAGAGGAGGAGTTGATTGGCTGCAGGCGGGTCCTAAAACATCCTAAAGGACGCTCTGGCCTGGGTGGGTCTAGCGCAGCATCTCCCAGGCAGTCAAATGGAACCACTGTACCCAGATATATTTCGGGTAGGCTTGTTGCTGTTCTTAAGTCTTTAGAATAAACAGCTTCCCAAATGGGGCATTTCCCCGTCTAGGTGATTGACCGGCCCATCTGGATTAACTCTTACTATTGGAGTAGAGCTGGCGACTCCATTTTTAGCTTACTTGCCAGCTATCAGCCAAAGACGTCCGCTTCTTTCCACAAGAGGCCTCATCACACAGTCGGCTAGTCTGAAGATTTATCTGACAGGGATGGAGGTGATGTTTATGTTTTGGGTTTTGTTGTTGCTGCTGCTGGATGTTTGTTTGTTTGTTTGTTTGTTTGTTGTTTTTCTATAGACCAAGCTAGCCTGAAACTCAAGGCAATTCTCCTGCCTCAGCCTCACAAGTACTGGGATTACAGGCGAGGCCACAAAAATAACTTTATTTTTTTTATTTCAAATTTTATTATTTTAAAAAAATATATCAAAACACCAAAATTAATCTGATCCAGAAACTACAGAACTCAATGAAGATCCACAGTTAGAGTAGTGTTTCGAGACAGGAGCAGTGGACCTTCACTTAGATTTCATACATTTTTATGCACTTACCTACCATCAAATACAGGAAATCTATGAGTTAGAACTAGAAACACAATTCTATCCTTTTTTATAAGTCATGTTCACTACTGAATTCAATCCTTCTGTATCCCCTAATATTTAGCCATTTTGTTAACTTCTTACACTATACCCCATGTATATTTGAATATATATGTATATGTACACACATATATATATATGCATACTATATTATTGACTAGATTCTATACATGGGAGAGAACACATGGTTGTTTTCTTTCTAAGATTGTATGATATCACTTCATATTAAACATTCTAAGACCATCCAATTTCTTACAAATTAACTTTTTTCCAGAATAAACATTTTTATTGTTGATTTATAATTGCCTTTATTAATATCAATATTTTTCTTTTGTTTTGTTTTTCAAGACAGGGTTTCTCTGTATAGCCCTGGCTGTCCTAGAACTCACTCTGTAGACCAGGCTGGCCTCGAACTCAGAAATCTGCCTGCCTCTGCCTCCCAAGTCCTGGGATTAAAGGCATGCGCCACCACCGCCACCCGGCTTTTCTTTGAATTTTTAATGAAAGTACTTTAATAAGTTATGTCAATTTATGGTATGTTTCAGTGGTACAGTATTTACCTACTGTGGTCAAGGGCTTGAGTTCAATTCCCAACGAAACAAAAAAAAAAACCCTGATATCAGCTTATTTAGAGCCATCTTAAAGAAAGATATGTATGTAAATATGTTTTATACAACTACCTATTTTTAAGAAAAATGTCTTCTGCTCAAAATAAGCAAATTAACTTTTTTATAATCACTTTTAGAACTCTCATTTCATCACTTCTGTTACATGCTCCCGGTAACCAGGGTATGAATACAACAAAGTATTGACCTCCAGAGAAAGCTTAGAGACTGGCTTCACAGACTGGCTCAACAGTAACCAAACATCAGGCTGAACTTCCCTGTGAGGGCAGAAAATTCCTTAGAATTTTAGGTAGTTTAAAGTCCTTAAAAAAGAGCTTTCGGCCGGGCGGTGGTGACGCATGCCTTTAATCCCAACACTTGGAGGCAGAGGCAGGCAGATTTCTGAGTTCGAGGCCAGCCTGGTCTACAGAGTGAGTTCCAGGGCATCCAGGGCTATACAGAGAAACCCTGTCGCAAAAAAACAAAAACAAACAAATAAACAAACAAAAGCCAAAAACAAAAAAAGAAACAAAAAATAAAATAAAATAAAAAGAACTTTCTAGAAATGAACAGTAAGAAACACCAAAATGAATAGATGGGAATATCGACACTTGGGAAATGCCAATCATCCGGAGTAGCCAAAGAAATCAACATAATGTCCAAGAAGTAAGGCGGAGATGAGCCGACGCACTCCCTCCCTCTGCACATCCTTCTCTGCAGGCAAATGAGGAACCTGGAGCGCACTGGTAGCACCAGCAGCACAGATGCTCTTCCCAGCGTACTTTCCTGAACTCATCTTGTTCTCCCAGCAAGGAGCAAAGCTTATTTGGAAGAGCCTCTGGCACCGTTACAAATAGACTGCGTTCTCACACAGCCGCAGCAGCAGCAGCTTCTCAGCTCAAGTTGGAGCTTGGACGATCTGGTTAATGTGTTTAGCAAGTGACTGGCTCTTTCCCGGGGTGGGGGTGGGGGGACTCTTGTGAAACATGCTTTCCTGTCTGGTAACCATCATGCTTTGTGAGCCGGGACAAAGTGAGCCCGAGACTGAACAAGGAGGTCAGTTTCGACACATTCTCTTACACGTGGAAAACACTCTTGCTTTCCTGGTCTTTTTATTTGGACCTCTGACAGAGAGGCGGTATTAACCGTGGTTTCTGATGAAATAAACTCCCAGTGAGTGAACTCAGGCAAGTCATTAAACAAATCATCCCCGGGCCTAACCAGAGCCTTGCTGCATGGTTCCAAGCTACATCCTTCATGTAATACAAATACAAAGCTAACCCTGCCCAAAGCTAACCCAAGAAACCCCACAGGTTCAACCTTCAAAATTCGCCAGACTCATTCCTTCTGGTGCTGTCACCTCTGGAGGGGCTCTAGCAGGCAGAGCATGGCAGCCATGGCTCTGGCAGGCCTTGCCCTTCCCCTCATCCCCTCTGCCTTGCTAAAAACCACTAGGTTACATTCTTAAAGCTAGCCACCAAGGTCTATTCCCTTGTTTGGCCACTTCCTCCTCCTGAGGCTGACTACCAAGGTGCAGCTATCAAAGCATTGAAGTCCGGAAATCAAAGCCCCCCCTTTGGGCTGCCCTAATTAACATATCCAATCAAGATTAGCCAACTCACCCTAACTTTTTCCTTTATAAACTGCTCCCATCTCCCTTTCTCCTTTTCTCCCTCATCTTCTACCTCCTGTCTTTGTCCCTTATTCCCTGCCCTTTGTCCCTCTGGAACATGTCCTTTGTTTGGAGAACTTGATCTTGGTGTGTCTGTGCCAACACCGATCCTTTTAACCTCTTTCCTACATCACTGTAGCAATCTATTAGCTAATCTCTACTTCTCTTCTGTGTCTTCATTCTAAAAACTTCACATACAGAGTGGCACTTGTAAAATGTTGATCATCTCTGCTCCTTTTGAAAATATGCTGTCCTGGTTAGAATTTTTCAGCTTGACACAAGCTAGTCATCTAAGAAAAGGAGCAGCTGGGCAGTGGTGGTGTATGCCTTTAATCCCAGCACTTGGGAGACAGAGGCAGGAGGATTTTTGAGTTCAAGGCCAGCCTGGTCTACAGAGTGAGTGCCAGGACAGCCAGGGCTACACAGAGAAACACTGTCTCAAAAAAAAAAAAAAAAAAAAATTTAAAAAAAAGAAAGAAAAGAAAAGGAGCTTAACTGAGATAATGCCTCCAGCAGACTGGCCTGAAGGCAAGTCAGTGGGGCATTTTCTTGATTAACGATTGATATGAGAGGGCTCAGCACACCGTGAATGGTGCCATCGCCGGACAGGTGGTCCTGGGTTATGTAAGATAGCAGTCTGAGCAAGCCACGGAGAGCAAGCTCATAAGCAGCATTACATGCTCTCTGCCTCAGTTCCTGGCTCCAGGTTCTTACCCTGCTTGAGTTCCTATCTTGGCCTCCTCCGATGATAGACTGTGACCCATTAGTCAAATCAACCGGTTCCTACCCAAGTTAGTCTTTGTCATGGTGTTTATCATAGCCACAGGAAACAAGCAAAGAGACAGGGAATGGTCTCCAAGTCCCTTAGAGCAGTATCTTAAATGCTCTTTAAGATCCCACAAACGCTGTCGTCAATTCTTCTGTGCCTCATTCCCCAGGGCTCTTCCCCATTTACTGTATAATGGTTCTCTGACCTCCTGGTTATTGCTCCTCTGGGCCTCTGAGACTTGACTCACCCTTTCCCTATTATCCACTTCTCTCAACCCCTACTTTCTCCCATCTTTGCTCAAATCTAATCTTTTCAGGAAACTTATCTTGTGACTCTATGTAAAAATTTTGAGGTTCCTTCCTTCCATTTTTTGCTCTACCTTTTATAGAAAAAAAAAAGAATTGCTTAAAAATAAAAGGAAAATTTTCTGGGTCAGAGTCATAGTGAGCTCAGAGAGTTGGCAGAACAGAGCCTGCATGTCCATGGGATTGTCATCTGAGAGTCGACATCTGAGAAGCCAGGATTCTACCCTAACTTTAAGCAGCTGTTAGATAGCAATGGCCACCGGTAGCCTGAAGTCATGCTGTGTATCCTCTACTGAAGGAGGATGCTGAACCCACATCCCTGCTACCTTGACAGAACACAGAGGAAGCATCCCTGGGTCCTACAGAATTGGTACTGGGGTCCTGTTAGTCTATCAAGAAGAGGAGCATGAAGGGAAAACCCTCAGTGAGGCTGGAGACGTGCTTGAGAAACTCCTGCTGAAGACAAAGTGAGAGCACTCTAGAAATGTGACTCATGAGCTCAGAGATCCCTAACAAATTCCCACGGCAAAACCAACAGGCTCTCTGGGGTCACTGGCTTCCTCTTGTATCCGCTTCATTTACCTTTTCTTGTTAAGGGTTAAAAGAGAAACTTGGGGGGGGGGGCTGGAGAGATGGCTCAGTGGTTAAAAGCTCTGATTCCTCTTCCAGAGGTCCTGAGTTCAATTCCCAGCAACCACATAGTGGCTCACAATCGTCTGTGATGGGATCCTGTCTAAAGACAGCAACCATGGTCTCAAATACATTAAATAAACAAATGTTGAGAGAGAGAGAGAGAGAGAGAGAGAAGGAAAGAAAGAAAAAAAGAAAGAGAAACTAGGTTTTCCTAGTTTTCTTCTGTTGTAGACATCAATTAGCTAATTGCTATGAGCTGGGAAGTTGTGTTTACGGAGTTAGAAAACAGAAACTGTAACAAGGAAACCTATGGGAAGCAAATATGGCACACATCTCTAAACCAGCACTCCAGAGGCAAAAAAGATCCTAAGTTTGAGGCCAGGCTAGACTACAAGGAGAGACTATCTAAAAAAAAACAAACTAACTCATGGAAATGTCCTTTTGCTCTGAGCTTTTTTTTTTTTTTTTTCCATCTGAAAAATGCAGGGATGAGAATTGGAATCCTGTTAGTTTATGTTCATTCTTAGTCACATCTGGCCTACCATACCAGAAGACCAGAGTGGGCACCTACCAACTCCAACTTCAGGGCCAAAGCAACCAGTGCCTTGGTCTGTGCAGTCTGAGGGTATCCCTGAAGAAGCTGCCCTGCAGGGCTTCAGACACCCAGCCAGGTGTCTTCTGGGTCTGTTGCTTTCTCTGCTCCTTTACCTGGACCGGTGCTTCACCAGTGCTTAGGGCTGGTGCTAGTTGCCACCTGAACTCGGGGCATTCTACTGTTGGCAACCGCTATGGAAACTCAACCTGTCAAGTGGAAACATCCAGTCGTTTTAGGCAAACAGGAGAGCATTGGGAAAAAAAAAAGCTGGGCTGCCTTCTGCTTTGTGGGGTTTTGTGTATACATATCTGTCAGACAATGTGAGTGCGTTTAGTAGCATGTGCAGGTGATGTGTTCAGATGCAAAAGTCATCAAATACAATTTACTGTATACCTACTCTGGATCAAGCCCTTTGTAAGGCATCCACAGAGAGAAGACGTGCTTGTTTTCAAAATATGCCACATGCAGGTTGCTCTAACAGGTCACAGTTGTAGGAAAAGGGAAAGCATGGTCAACTCCTGGGAAGTTTTCAGAGAGGAAAATACCCGAGAACTAACAAACAGATAAAAAGTTCCTGGCCGAGGAAACTACACTTACAGGGTAACAAAGGGATAAAAGGACCAAGAATATTCCTGGGTCAGAGTTAGAGTTATATAGGACTTGAAAGCAGGGTGAGGTTTGTGGATATGAGGCCAAAGAGGCAGACAGGTCTCTCTGAACCTGAAGAGCATATCCATTACCCTAAGAGTCTGGGGGTCAGAAGGGGATTGCCTTATAGGTGACAGAGAGGCCAAGGAAGAAAGGCACACGATAGAACATAAATAGGATTGAAATGTGGTGTTTGTTTGGTTTGGTTTTTTTCGAGACAGGGTTTCTCTGTATAGCCCTGGCTGCCCTGGAACTCTGTAGACCAGGCTGGCCACTCAGAAACCCGCCTGCCTCTGCCTCCCAAGTGCTGGGATTAAAGGCGTGCGCCACCACTGCCCGACTGAAATGTGGTTTTTAGAAAGACCAGTCTATCTCAATGTTTATTTTGTTTTTGTTTTGAGGCATGGTCTTACTACATCCTTCTGGTGAGCCTGGCACTGACCACACTCACAGAGATCCAGCGGTCTCTGCCTCCCCAGTACAGCAGCACCAGGCAGACCCAATCAGGCTCAAGGCAGAGCACAGATTGGATGGCTGCTGAGAAAGAGCAGTGAGCCCAGGAGAGAAAACAATACCACTCTGAACTAAGACAGTTGCTGAGAGAATGAAAGGAAATGAAAGTTAGAACTATTTAGAAAGTAAAATCAAGAAAGGAGGAGCCCCCAGGGAAGCGCCCAGGTTTTGGCTGAGGCAGGTAGGGGCTGGTAAAAATCTGGCAGCACTTAGAGGCCGCAAGCATGTGAGGAACATAAGCTGTGAGACAAAATACTCTCAGTTCAGGAGACGGAGAAGGTTTGCTAGGGTGGCAGCGTGCGTGCAGCTCTTTGCCGTGTTTACATTTGAGAAACAGAGTTTAGGCAACAAGGCCACATTTCCTGGGAGGGGCTCCCAGAAGGGCCAGAGTGGCTAGCTGTGGAGATGCGACTTTTTACTTTCCCTTCTGTGTACTTGCTGTCATGTTTTGATGAGACTGCAGACTCTACGGAGGAAAGCCTGTGGTTAGTGTAGTTTTCAAACAGGAAGCCCAATGTGAGGAAGGCAGCCCTGGCAAGTGGCCAGCTGTGGTTGGCCCAGTTCCTGGGGTCTCAGAAGTTCTTTGGGAGCTGACTGAGCCAAAGCCTACCTCAAGTTCTTTCTGTTGTGACTGTGAACTTGTTTTGAAACATTTCTGAGAGGAAACCACAATAGCATCTCCCCACTGGGGGTTTTGGAAACGTTCTTTTATGTGCCTACCACTACACAGTGCTTCACAAAGTGCTTTTACACTCATGGTAACTTCCCCCCCCCCACCAAAACAAGTAGTATTCTTCCCAATCTATGTGTTCTCAAACCAGACTTGGAGTTATAAATGGATTTTTTTTTTTTTTCCAAAAGTGCATAGCCAGGGAGTGCCAAAACCATTGACCCAGATTAGAAATTTTACATTGGCAAAACAATAGGGAAGTTGACATCTCCTGTAGCCTGGGTGAGACTGCATTGAGCTTGCTTTTCACAACACACTCCCAGCATTTTCTGAGTGTAGCTAGCCTTTCCTCTATCTGGCCGTGTTACTTCAGGGACCCTGTATTAAGCCTATGCTCACCCTAAAAAAGCAAAGCTGAAGGTGAACCCAACATTAAAATGTGATCCCAGTGGCCTTGGTGAAGAGTAAAAAGTACTATGAGGCCACGTTACAGACTGCTCATCACTGTGTGCAGAGAGGACCTCATCCTGCTGGGACCCTCGAAGGGACAAAGAATCCTGAAGGGTGGAGGAGGGTGTGCTCACAGGCTCTTGCCTACGCTAATTCCTCCACTTAACAAAGAATGTTAACCCATACTTTGTGGCTAACCAAATAGGTTTCCAGAAGTATTCCCCAAATGTTTCACATATCAGCTATGTAGTTAAAAATAATAGTGGCCACCTGGAATTGACACCGGTGCTGTCATTGGAACACAGATCACTGACATCAATTCCACTTTTCAGACTCTGGAAGCTATAGCTCTATAGTACTGGAGTTAACAAGAACAAGGTCCAGACCCCTTGGGGGATTCGGCAGGAACCTATCAAGAAATTTATCAAGGTGTGTTGCTTCTCTGCCATGAGGGACTTTCCTTATTCCATAGCACAATGACCTCATAATGCTCAGCATTCTGTGCCTAGTGTCAAGCCCAAAGACAGAAAAGCAAACCAAAACACCACCACCACCTCAAGTGATTATCAAAACCCAGCTCTTCTCAACTGTAATAGGTGTAGGATTCACAAGGGAACCTACTGTAAAGTTAAATTCCTGCCTAGAAATTTCAATTTATGCCTTCGGAATCTACATAAATAAACCTATTTAAATCCCTAAGGCAATTCCTCTGGTGATACAGAACCACAATTAGAAAACACTGGCTATCTCTGGTCCTAGACCTAGAGCCCAAAGAGGGGAGAATGTGTCTCCATCAGGGAAAGGGGAACTCACTAAAAACAAAACAAAACACCCAAAAGGTGATAAGCCATGTCAATCCATGAGGCCAATGAATTCATTAATGTGAAAAAACTTCAAATTATTTGAATAATAATATACTTTCTCCTAAGAGCAAAACACATCTCTGAAACTAATCTAGTGCCAGGCTGTTTACCTGGCAAACCAAGAGAGTAAAGAGCCTTTGAATATTCTAGCTCAGGGAGCCCACTGAGCATCATATCTGCTCTGTACTTTTGCTTTCTGAATAAAATCCCTCCAACCTTAGAAAAGAGTAAGTATAATTTAATAAATTTTAGATGTAAATTACTAACGTGGCACTATTTATAATATACATAAAATGCTGTATAACTGAAAAGCGTTTTATAAAGTAAGCTATTACCTTCTTAGAAGATGTGCTGAAGGCATTGCATATGGGGTAATGTGTGCAAGCTCTGGAATAAACACAGAGAAAACGGGAAACAAATCGCTGTGCTTTCCTAAGCCCAGTTTTCCTGCTCTCTAAAATAGAAATAATGCTAGTATCTAGCTTTGAAGCTTTATGAGAATTGAAGCAGTGTTATGTTTTGCATTTCCACTCTCAATGTTAACAGAAGGGTTCTCTTTCTGCTCCCCTCGCGGGCTCTGATGTCAGACACTTAATACATTATACAAACACGCGGTGGCAGAGACATCGTGTGCCTGGCTCTGGGAGGCATTTTGTTGCTTCACATCTCAGCCTTGATGTACATACAGAATACAGATGGCCCTTGACAACTTGGTGTACCACCAGTCTTCCATCATTGATAATAAATATCCACAGTATACAGATGTAACACCAACTTTTCATACTTAGAAATGAATAGTACCTCCAATGCTAGAGCTTACTATTATTTCAAAAGAGAGAACCTATGTTTCAAGGGGTCTGTGACAACTAACAGCAACCTTACTTTCTGTATGATACAAAGAAGAGCACTGAGCCTGTCTGGACTTGAACTAGGGCGGAGCATCCCAGGACGGCCACAAGGCTCCCGGAAGCCATAGGAGGGTGTGACCCAAACCCGAGCAGCGCACGCGCACTTAGATGGCAAAGTCCCGCTGGGTCGGCTTAGCTTACGTCAACGTCTACGTAAAAGACGTAGGAGACTCGGGGGAGGGAAACGTCGCGCTGTGTCACGTGACGGGTGCGTCGGGCGTTGGCTCCTCCCTCGCCAAGATGGCGTCCCTGCTGCAGTCGGAGCGGGTTCTCTATCTCGTCCAAGGAGAAAAGAAGGTTCGGGCCCCGCTCTCTCAACTCTATTTCTGCCGCTACTGCAGTGAGCTTCGGTCGCTGGAATGTGTGTCGCACGAGGTAACTGGGCCGTCTCGCGGGGATTGAGCGCCGGGGCGGGGGTGCTCATCCCAGTCACTGCGGCTGGCGGGAAGTTCCGCCGGGGGAGGCGGGGAAATCGTGTGTCTAGCTTGCTGATTGGCCAAGTGCCCCATCATTCAGTTGGGTTTGCATTTTCATTTGCTTGTGAACAGTCACTTGGAGAAGGGGGCGGCCCCGGGTGGGGCTGAGCAGATCCTCTTGTTCTAGAGCTGCCCGTAGCTGGACGTTTTGCCCTGGACCCTGCGGTCTCCTGTGGGACTTACTAGTGGAGGGCTCAGAGAGAGGTCGGACGTGTCTGGCTCAAGTCACTGAAAGGCAGAAGAAACTCTTCTTAGCATTAGAGGAAGGAGCGGGCAGCCATTCTTGGTCGTGGCCCTCCCTTTTGGGAAGTTCTTACCCTCCTTTTACCAGAATCCGGACCCTGTCCAAACAACTTGCCCAATTCCCTGAGCCAGGCCAAGGACCGAAACAAGAAGACTGTGATAGGTTGATTTAAGTGGCAAATGTATAGAGCAGTCTGTGGTGAAAGAGGCTCAGAGTTCTAGTCACGTACCGGGACGGTCATTGGAATAGAATTGTTCAGCTTAAAGATTTTTTGAAAAGGCACCCAATAAAATCCCAAACTTTCTGCAGATTTTGATAGAAGTTGTCTGTCTATTATGCTGCTGGCATTAAAAACGAGTAAAGCATAAACCCTACTGTTGGGAATCTCAGTCTGTTGAAAGCTCATACTAGTAATAGCTGTGTTTATTCTGTGTTCAACTGTGTGACAGTGTCTTTACATAATTTTCCCAGCTAATGAAGACTGAGGCTTGCTTGGGTTTGGGAGGCTTGATGAAGGGTGGGGGTCGTTGAGGCAAGGTCTCATGTAGCTCAGGCTAGCCTCAAGCTTTCCGTGTAGCCAATGCCGACCTTTAACCACGGATTCTCTTGCCTTCACTTCCCAAATGCCGAAATTAGAAATGTACACTACCACCTCCAGCTGTTGACGGTGCATGTTGTTGCAAGAAGGGGAAAAAAAGCTGTGTTGTGGTGACTCAGGCCTGTAATCCTAACATTTGGGAGACTAAGGCAAGAAAAGTATTTTCAAGTTCTAGGCAAGCGTGAACTGCATAGTAATTTATAAGACTGTCTAGGCTACAGTGAGATATTCCATTACAACTTTCTGCATGCCCCACCCGCAAAAGTACAGGTTAGGAAGCAAATACAGAATGTTGTAGATTACAGAGTCATTTAGAGATGGGAATGAACACCAGGATCAGAGACTTAAGATCCCTGGAGGGTGGGGAGGAAATGCATGTGAAAACATGTCCTGTAGTGTTAGCCATTTTACACAGGAAACTTATTTTATTGGGGATATTTTCCAAAATATTAAGAATGGTTAAACCAAAGAATGTAAGAAATCCAGTCCTATTCATACTTACTTACATATTTGTGTCATGTATGTGATTCTTTTTTCTTAGATTTTTGCATTAGTGCTTTGTGTGATAGCAAGAATTGTGTGATTATCAAATAAATCTACTCATTACTTAAAATAATATTTTAAGTGGGCTGGCGAGATGGCTCAGCGGGTAAGAGCACTGACTGCCCTTCCAAAGGTCCTGAGTTCAGATCCCAGCAACCACATGGTGGTTCACAACCACCCATAATGAGATCTGACGCCCTCTTCTGGTGTGTCTGAAGACAGCTACAGCTTACTATGCTGGAGGCGGGGCCGGAGCGAGCCATCTGTACAGCTAGTGTACTCATACACATAAAATAAATCTTTAAAAAAAAAATTAAGCCAGGCGGTGATGGCGCACACCTTTAATCCCAACACTTGGGAGGCAGAGGCAGGCAGATTTCTGAGTTGGAGGCCAGCCTGGTCTACAGAGTGAGGTCCAGGACAGAGAAACACAGAGAAACCCTATCTCAAAAAACTAAAAAGAAAAAAAAAAAAGGAGTGGATCTAATATGTAAGACTGTTTTGAGTTAAATACAGTAAATAAGATACTTGTGTTGTTCAATTTGTTTTTTTTCTTGTTATTTTTGGTTTTTGGTGTTTTTTTTTTAATAAGATACTTGTGTTGTTCAATTTGGTTTTTTGTTTTTTGGGGATTTTTTTTTTGTTTTTTTTTCGAGGCAGGGTTTTTCTGTGTAGCCCTGGCTGTCCTGGTACTCACTCTATAGACCAAGCTGGCCTCCAACTCAGAAATCCGCCTGCCTCTGCCTCCCAAGTGCTGGGATTAAAGGCGTGCGCCACCACCACCTGGCGTGTTTTGTTTGTTTGTTTTGTTTTGTTTTGTTTTAAATCTCTAATTTGGGATCTAAAGAGCTGGCTCAGCAGGTGCAGGCTCTTGCTGCCAAGCCTGCCAATCTGAGTCGGGTCCAAGGACCTCAATGGTGGAATCAGAGAACCAAGCCCTGTGAGTTATCCTCGGCATCCATATGTGAGCTGTGGCTCCTGCAGGCCACTTACCCCACCCATCACATATGCACAAAATACATGTAAAATAAGCAAATAAAAATCTCTCATTTGGGGGTTGAGGTGGAAGCACAGTCGGTAAAATCTTACAGATATGAAGACATGAGTTCAACCCCTCAGAATCCTAGAATACACATACTTAACAAGCTAGGCACAGTGGCTTCTACTGGTAAGTTCCAGGCCAGTGAGAGACATGTCTTATAAAAAGGGAGGCCCAACCTGGTCTACAGAGTGAGTTCCAGGACAGCCAGGGCAACACAGAGAAACCCTGTCTCGAAAAAACCTAAATAAATAAATAAATAAATAAATAAATAATAAATTTTTAAAAAGGGAGGCAGGGGGTGGTGCTCGTGGTTACAGCACCTGAGATTTTTCTCTGACTGTCTCATATGTGCCTGTGCACACATGCCACACAAATTAAGAATCAGACCTCTAATTGGCTGGCTATATCTGTGGAAACTTTAATAATTCTTAGTAAATACATAACATAACTAATGAGAAAACTTGATGTCTTTAAGAGCTACCTTTTTTTTTTTTAAGATGTAGTTTGTGACTTTTGCTTGTGTGTATATCTGTGCCCCGTGTGCATGCCTGCTGCCCATGGAGGTCAGAAGTGGGCACACAGTGAACTGCCCTGTGGGTGCTGAGAACCTAACTCCAGCCCTCTGCAAGAGCAGCAAGTGCCCGTAGTTACAAGCCATCTTTCCATGCACAGCTTAAGCCAAGCTAGATGAGAGACTGTTGATCACAGCTTTATGTTTGCAGTTGTGAGCGACTCATTTGGAAGCTTTGAAGTATCATATAGTCAAGTCTTGACACCACTGATAGGGAACAGAAAATACCAGAAAGGAAAAAAATGGGATTAAAAAAAAAAAACAGGCGGGTAATTACTACGTTGTAAATAGTACAGGTGTTTTTGTTTCCCACCCCACCCCCCAACACACACACTTCCTCCAGATTAGTGAGGTCTGACCTTTTGATGAGGTATAACATATTTTAATAATGAGTTTCATTCATATCTTATTTCTTCATAGGTGGACTCACATTATTGTCCCAGCTGCTTAGAAAACATGCCATCAGCTGAAGCCAAGTTAAAAAAGAACAGGTAAGATCAGGATGAACTTTTGTTTTCCATTTGTTGTTGGTTTTGAGGATTTTTTTTTAAATTGGGTATTTTCTTTATTTACATTTCAAATGTTATCCCCTTTCTAGGTCTCCCCTCCAAAAACCCGCTATTCCACTCCCCTCCCCCTGCCTCTGTGAGGGTGCTCCCCCCCCTACCCACCCACTCCCACTTTCCAGCCCTGGCATTCCCTACACTGGGGTGCTTTTGAGGATATTGGGGGTGAAACAGGATCTTATTCCATGGACAGACAGACCTCAAATTCTGATCCCCCCCAGCATGCGGGCGGGGGTTGCACCACAGTTTTTAAAGTCGGGTAAGGAAACACATAGGATTAAACGATCCTTTTTTTCATGTTTGAGCGTCATTGCCTAAGATAACTTGATCTTATTTTTTAATATAATGTCTATAATAGAGGACTTCTAGATTAAGAATTAGTTTGAAATTAGTGCAGTCCTCTCCCCCCTTTTGTTAAGAAACACTACTGTATTAGTCATGTCACCATAGGCTTCTTGTGATTGGACCTGGATCTTGGACTTTCTCTGGTTTTGATGACTTTAAAATACTGAGGGATGCTAGGGCAGTATTCATAGAATGCCTTTCAGTATTTGGATGATGTTTTTATAAGTAGACAGGAGAATGGATGAGAGTGGGAGTTCGACACCCCTCTCAGTTTATTTGCATTAGTTGTTTAGGACTTTCCTCCATAGCCTGCCTCTTCTGTTTAGTCATTACTCAGGAATATTTATTTTATACATTAGGAGTAATAGTGCTTGAGTGTTCTATCCCAGAGCCACCAGGAGCTCTTGTACTTTTCTCCCGAACCCCTCTAGCCTTGCCTCTATCACTGGTAAAGAGAGCGTTGACTTGTTCTATGAATTTGAGCAATTTCCTACCAGTACAGTACTGGAGTAAACAGTACTTTAAGGTATTTTAAGTTTACCTAATATATTCTTCCACCTCCAACTAGAATTTGTCATTTCTCAAAGGAACAGGGTTCTTTTCAGTGGAGGGACATTAAGAACCATGACCTGGCTGTTAGCGGTGTCCATTGCTATGGTAGTGCCAGGGTTCGTCTGGTGTGAAACTTGTGGTTACCAGCCGTATTCCTGTACATGTGTGGATATGAGCCACTCTTATTTGTCTTTCCTGCTCTAAGAAGTTACTCCTGAGAATCAGACACTGCATTGTATGCTCTCTATACATTAATTTATCACCTCATTTTCTTGTAAGGTAGATGGTGTTACTTCCCTGACTTGAAGACAATAGACACTGTACAATATTGTACGGATAGTATTGTAAGATAATAGACATTGTATGAGACTGCGTTGGGTTGTGGGAGTCCCGAAAGCACCAGGGCAAATCGGGTGTGGTTGCTCACAACTCTAATCCTATCACTTAGAGCCAGTGGCAGAAGGATCTCAAGTTCAAGACCAGTCTGCACTATATAGACTTTGTTTCAAACAACAGCAGAAAGCACCAGGGTCCAGGGTTCCTAAGGGGCAATGTTCTCTGAGCACATCTGCGAAGAAAGCAGAAAGCCCTACAGCACTCCACTTTAAACCACGCCCATCCATGGCGGTGTCTGTTTCAGCTCTCTGGCACAGCAGTCAAATAGTAATTTTCCAAATCCAGTCTCGCGGTTGCTTACGCTGTTGGCCCTCCCTTCTCTATCACACAATGCTTTCTCCTCTCTCGCAGCCCAAACTGTGACATTTGTCTTTCTCTTTAAAATCTCTATGATTTCTGTTGGCATAAAAAGAAACTGGAGTATAAACTCCACCTAGAAGCTGATTTTTCTCTATAGAGGAGATGGGAGCTGGGCTCTAATGGGTCACACAGGTTGGTGGGTTTTGTTTTGTTTTGTTCTTAAGTGGATATATAGTACTTCTGAAATGTTAAACTTGGTAAGAGTACCCAGAATTTTTTTTTTCCTTGAGAGTGTTTGAATTCTTAACATTTGGACCATAGTTTCCTAACCTGTGAATTGTGACCATATATAGGTTCATGTGACTAGATGGGAGGACTTTTAAAAGTTGACAGTAGTCAAAGGTTTCTGAAACAGAGTCTCATTCAGAGTCAAACACGTATTTACGGCGGGGAGTGCACACATTGTGTCTTACTGCCTCTTATGACCGTGGCTCTGAGAACAGTCTGTGGACTTGGCATTGCTAGTGCTGCTCACAGTGGAGACCAGTGTAGCTTATAGCTGCAGTTGTTTCAGCATATACACAGTTCTGTTAGGATACAAGCATATTAGCTTAATCATTGCAAAGACAACATTTTCTACCGTCATTCCTCAACAGGTATCAATTGTAGTTTTTTCGCTTGTATTATATAAGAATGGTTGATTTTATAAGTTAACTTGAGTTGCTGACTTAAGCATTATTATTATTTTAATTATCAAATAGGGTTGGGGAAGAGTAAACAAAAACCAAGTATGAGGAAACCTGCTACCTTGCAGACTAAAATTGAAAACTTAATATATACACCAAAAAAATACCAACTCTGAAAAGCATTAAAGATTCTCTATCCTGCATTATCAACTATTTAGCAAAGATTTAATTTATAATGCAAGAATAAACAAGCATACGTATTAGTATACAAACTCGCTTTTATCTTTAATTGACCGAGCCAGCTCATTCAGTCAACAGGGTCTCAAGGGAGGGAGTGAGGACAGAAAAGAAAAAGACAATTAGACAACACTGTAACATGACTCCAGCCAGTGCTGAGGCTGAAGCAGGTTTATATCATTCTAGGTACATACAAAGAAATGGTCAGTCCTAAGGCATAAACAGAGTAGTCAAGGAACAAACAAGGCATAAACTGTCCCGGGGTATTCAGGGACTTAACAAGATGATCAAGATCTTGAGCCTACTCCCTTGTTACTTCCATGTCCTGGCCCAAAGTCAGATTCTTACCAAATTCCTAGAAGGCAGGCCCCAAAAGCTCTTCACATTTAATAAATGGTAAAATTATATGTATAAACAATAAATTGTTTTTAAATTTTTCTTGATCTGTTAGCAGTAAGTGTTTTATTTGTATACCTGTTTCACAATAATATATACTAGAGAGTATGTAAAAATTTCTCCAGTGAAAGTGCTCAGAAGTAAACAAAAGTTTAAGAGTTCCTGAACTAAACCCACGTCTAGCACAATAGGTGTTTGATAAGTACCAGCTGAGTGGATGGCTGTGTTTGTCATGCCACAGATGTGCCAACTGCTTTGACTGTCCTGGGTGCATGCACACCCTTTCTACCCGAGCAACAAGTATCTCCACACAGCTTCCAGACGACCCAGCCAGAACCACCGCCAAGAAAGCCTATTACCTGGCCTGCGGGTTTTGCCGATGGACGTCCAGAGATGTGGGCATGGCAGACAAATCTGTAGGTGAGTGTGTGGACTTACACGTGAGGTTCTGTACTACTGTCAGAGCTGCGATTCAGCTCTGTATCTGTTGGGCAGGAGAACCTCAGGTCAGAACAGTTGTCGTGTAGTCTTCTGTGTACTCCTATCCTCACATTTAGGTATCAAAGTTTGATGAGGATGTTGCTGTTGTTTTGGTTTGTTTGGTTTTTGTTTCTTTGTTTTTAAACTTTTTTTTTTTCTTTTTTTTTGGTTTTTCGAGACAGGGTTTCTCTGTGTAGCCCTGGCTGTCCTGGAACTCACTCTGTAGACCAGGCTAGCCTCGAACTCAGAAATCCACCTGCCTCTGCTTCCCAAGTGCTGGGATTAAAGGCGTGTGCCACCACCGCCCGGCTGTTTTTAAACTTTTTTAGTGATTTATTTTTATTTCATGTGAATTGATGTTTGCCTACAGGTTTGTCTATATGAGGGTGTCAGATCTTTTGGAGTTAGAGACAGCTGAGACCTGCCATGTGGGTGCTAGGAATTGAATTGAACCTGGGTCCTCTGGAAGAGTAGCCAGTGCTCTTAACTACTGAGCCGTCTCTCCACCCGACATTATAGTTTTTCATCTCAGATAGAGTAATACTATTTAATTTTCTTAGAACTGGTGAAGTAGCCTTTATGAATCTAATACTTTTCTAGAATCAAACTTAATACCATTTATTTAAAAGACAAGTATTTCTTGGACTAGAGATGTAGCTCAGTTGGTGCAATGCTTGCCTAGCATTTATGAAGCCCTGGGTTCAGTTCCCAGCACTGCATAACCCAGGGATGGTAGTCTACACCTATAATCCTAGCGCTTCAGTGGTGAAAGGAGGGCAACAAAACTTCAGCGTCATCCTTCCCTGCCCAGAGCTCAAAGCCATCCTGGGCTATGGGTAACTTTGCCTCAAAAATTTCTTTCTTAGCCAGGCAGTGGTGGTGTACGCCTTTAATCCCAGCACTTGGGAGGCAGAGGCAGGCGGATTTCTGATTTCGAGGCCAGTCTGGTCTACAGAGTGAGTTCCAGGACAGCCAGGGATACACAGAAAAACCCTGTCTCAAAAAACCAAAAAAAAAAAAAAAAAAAAAAAAAAAAAAAAAAAAAATTATTTCTTTCAAATCTGATATTTAAACATCATGGACAAAATTAAAAGTGATAAACTTAGAAAACCAGGACTCAGAAATAATACACTAAAAATGACTAGCCAAATTAAATTTATCAATTTTCAAGGGAGTCAGGAAGAATACAGCGAAGGAGTTGAACAGTGGATCTCATAACTGAACATAAAAAATGATATTAGCCAGGCGGTGGTGGTGCATGCCTTTAATCCCAGCCCTTGGGAGGCAGAGGCAGGCGGATTTCTGAGTTTGAGGCTAGCCTGGTCTACAGAGTGAGTTCCAGGATAGACAGAGAAACCCTGTCTCGAAAAACCAAAGAAAAAAAATGATCATCTTAAAAAGTGTTCATCTTAGCCGGGCGGTGGTGGCGCACGCCTTTAATCCCAGCACTTGGGAGGCAGAGGCAGGCGGATTTCTGAGTTCGAGGCCAGCCTGGTCTACAGAGTGAGTTCCAGGACAGCCAAGGCTACACAGAGAAACCCTGTCTCAAAAAAAAAAAAAAAAAAAAAAAAAAAAAAAAAAGTGTTCATCTTGAGGGGACTCCCCTTTATCAGGGAAGAAGGGGAGAGGATGGGTGAAGGGCCAAGTAAGGGGGGACTGGGAACGAGATGTAAAAAATGAATGAATAAATTAATGGGGAAAAAGAACAACAAAAAGGTGTTCATCTTAACTACAGATTATGAAAATACAAGTGAAAACTTCATCTATGCCACAAATATGTTTTAAATCTAATTTATAGCATGTTAGCCAGACAGGTTAATTCTCATATATTACCATCTCCCTAATAAGTTAGTTTATTTTTCCTTTCTGTTTGTTCATGTGTGCATGCCTGTTTGGAGGCCAGAGAACAACTCTCAAAAGTTGGTGCTCCCCACCGTTTGGTTCCGGACTCTTCACTCAGGTCTTTAGGCTTAGTGGCGTGTGCTTTTCATTACTGAGCCATCTTGCCAACCTTATTTATTTACTTTCTGAGCAAGCTCTCACTCTGTCTGAAGACGTTTTATATCTTCTAAAATTGGAGTTGCTGCTGGAACTCTATCCTGGGTGCTCTGGAAGAGCAGCTGGACTGTAGAGCCATCTCTAGCTCCAGCTGTTTGTTTCTATGCTATCCATGTGTCACATGGCTGCAGTGCCCACAGAGGCCACAAGAGGCTGCTCTGGAGCTGCAGTTAGGGACATTTGGGTGCTGGGAACTGAGCCAGGATCCTCAATAAGAGCAACAGTGTTCTCAACTACTGAGCTATTGCTCTTTCAGTTTGTGTTTTGTTTAGTTTTTTTGACAGTTTCACTAAGTACCAAACTGCTCTTAAAGAAATTATGACTTTTGGATCTGCACCGTGCCATGTGTATATTATATTATGGATTCCAGTTCAGTGTTTTTATAAAAGGGATTCCTGAGTGTGTAGATGAATGGATCTCTGATTATTGTATCTTTCCTTGGGCTGTTTTCCTCCTGTGTATTTGTTTTGTCCAATTCTGATTTGTTTTACCTTATGCTTTTTTTTATGTAAAAAAAAAAACTTTTTGGTTTTTTGAGACAGGGTTTCTCTATGTAGTCCTGGCTGTCCTGAACTCACTCTGTAGACCAGGCTGGCCTCGAACTCTGAAATCTGCCTGCCTCTGCCTCCCAAGTGCTGGGATTGAAGGCGTGCGCCACCACTGCCCGGGTAAAAAAAAAACCATTTTTTAAAGTAATGGTGATTCTTGTGTTCAGCCTCCAGTGTTTCAGAATTATAGGCATGAGTATTTTCTTTATTATCTGTCACACATATAGCATCTTTAGCAAAGTGCCTACAGAATTTTTGTCCTTTTTTTTTAAAGAAATTAAAAAAAAATAAAGTCATCTTGCCTCCACCTGTTAAGTGCTGGAATTAGAGACACATACTGCACTACCATATCTGCTTCCTTTTACTGCCCACTTAGGGTCCCGTGTGTGTGTTAGAGGCCTCGACCTCAGACTGTGCTATGAGTACAGAAAACCATTCAGGCACCTGGAGCAGACCTGTGCATCCGTTGCTGGTGCTGTTGATGATCATTAGCACCCTCCCCATGTTTAAAGAAATAAGGTTATGCTGGGCTTGTGGCCTAGGCCTATAATCCAAGCTGCTAAAGAAGCTGAGGTAGGAGGATTGCTGGGACACAGCGCAGCCAGCTCTGGCAACTTAACAGGATTGCATCTTAAACATTTAGAAATAAGATTGATGAGATGGCTCAGTGGGTAAAAGCTCTTGATTCGTAAACTTGACTACCTGAGTTGTTTAAAGAGCTTGCTCAATGGTGGGCAGAGCTCTAGGCTCAGTCTAGTACTGGGAAAAGGGCCTGGGGGAGCTCTTCTTAGCATGCCAGTCCATAAGATTTCTGGTGTTCTTTCCTGGAGATTCTGTGTTTTCATGTTTTTACTTTATGACAACATTTTATGAAAATAAAAAGGTAAAATTATTGTTTAATGTTTATTTTCTAGCTAGTGGTGGTTGGCAAGAACCAGAAAATCCTCACACACAGAGGGTAAGTACGCAAACATAGGCCTTAGAGGATGAAGCAAGGAGGGCAGTGGGTGTGGGTGTGGTCCATGCTAAGAACTGCCTGAATTTGTGCCTGGGGTTCAGTTACTCACAGAGAGGCACTAAGTCAGTGGCCGTTCTTCTCTGTTACATAAATTCGTGGAGAACACTATAGTTTTGGTTCTCTGTTCCAGATGTATTTCAAAAAAGAATAAAGTGGCTTTTATTGTTTTCTTCATACAACCAACAATGACTAAAATTTTCCTTTGTTATCAAATATTCTGGAAATACAAGCATTAGACCTTTCAGCCCTAAAGACACTGCTAATTTTGATGGTACCCTAGACTAGTATGGCTGTCTATGAACAGGATGGAACATTTGTACTTGCACTATGCACTTGTACTTGGCCTTTTAAACCTCTGCCTTAGAACAGAGAGAAACTGTTGAGCTGCTATCAGTGCGCACACTGTACTGTCAAACTGGAAACTAAGCAAATACTGAAAGTATCCAGGGTGAGGGGGTAGAGAAATGGTTTTCTCACATGTATTAGTGGGTACTATAGGTTGATAAAGGTTTCTTGAATTCTTTGCTGCTACAGAAAAACATGCATTATGAACAAGTACTTGTACATATATGTGTGTGTGTGAGAGAGAGAGAGAGAAAGAGAGAGAGAGAGAGAGAGAGAGAGAGAGAGAGAGAGAGAGAGAGAGAGAGAGAGAGAGAGAGAGAGAGAGAATCTTTAGCTTGTCTGATGAGAAAGGGAGAAAACATCTCCAGGTAAAGTAGAAAACTACCTATTGCAAATAATGTAAGGGAGAAATTGTGCTTTGTCAACACTACTTGGCAATTTCAACTATTGAAGTCAGCATGTGAGCACGATGCTGCTGTCTGGAGATGCTAGACACAGACAGGAAAGAATTCAGGCAGGGGAATAGCCTGTAGGTAGAAGAAAGTGAGATAGAGTGAAGTAGAGTGTAATTGCAGCAAGTGCAGAAAGGGCGTTGAGGGTTGACCTTGTAGGCAAGGACTTTTGAGAAGCCTTTAAATGTTTAAAAGCAAGAAGATGACAGGATCACACTAATGTTTTGTAAACAACTGCATGGGCTGGGGAAATGGCTCTGTGGTTGATAGCACTGGCTGCTCCAGAGGACCTGGTTCAATTCCTAGTACCTACACCTACATAGCAGCTTCAGTTCCAGGGTGTCTGAGCTCCGTGTCTCTTGCTGTGTGTGATAAAGGCTGTATCCAAGAGCAACTTGAGGAGGAAAGGGTTTATTTCATCTTAAACTCAGGTTACACTCTGTCACTGAGGGAAGTCAAGGCAGGAACTAAAGCAGACCATGCAGGAATTGTTCTAGGGTTTGCCCACAACCACCTGCTCAGGGATGACACTACCGACAATGGTTGGCTGGGCCTTCCCACATCAGTCATTAGTCAAGCAAGTGCTCTACAGTGATGCATACAATCAATCTGATGGAGACAATTCCTCAGTTGTTCTCTTCCAGCATAACTCTAGCTTTACCAAGTTGACAGAAATATTCCAACCAGGTCATACAGGATCCACCGCCCTCTTCTGGCCCCTGCAGGCACTACATATTTGTGGTACACAGATAGACATGTAGTCAAAGTACCTGTATACCTAAAATAAATCTGTTTGTAGTAAAGATGCTAATTTGAAGACAACTAATATCCTATTGTAAGAAATGATTAAATACCTTTTAGAACATTTGTTCTATGCAGTGAGGCGCAGCCTTTGAAAAGAACAGGTAGATGTGTTAATAATGGATAGAAAGATAAACCAGATGATGTATAGGAAGTCCATTATACTTGGAATTAAAAGAATGGACTAAAGTGTATGTTTTAAAGTGTGTCATATACTGTGTTCCAGAAGCGTGTCAGGACATAACTGGTAACAGCCGGGACGTATTCAAAGGAAAGCCTGTCTTCAGCGCAAAGGATGCGTCAGAGTTACAGATTATTCTTTCTGTTGTATGTTTGAAAGATTATAATTAACACTGTTTTATGATGAAGAAAATTAATCAAAAAGTGACAGAGACTGGTGGAGCTCTGCATTTGGGGCCAGTCAGGGTTACATGGTGGGACACTGTTTGAAAAGTGATACAGAGAGGTTAACAGTATGTCACACCCAGGAGGGAAGAGCAGTGAGGCGTGGAGCACAGCGCCCTGACAGCATCCTTACTCCTGTAGCCCGGGCATCCTGTGGCTGGACTCGAAGAGTCCATTCTAATTCTGAAAACACTAGTGAGAAAAAATTCTCTTGTTTCTTTATTCGTTTTATTTATAGTCAGTGTAGTTGATTGACTTCATTAGTCTTTTTGAGAAACAAATACAGTCTTTGATTTCTTGTAGATGAACAAGTTGATTGAATATTACCAGCAGCTTGCTCAAAAGGAGAAGGTTGAACGAGATCGCAAGAAGCTTGCACGGCGAAGAAATTATATGCCTTTGGCTTTTTCGGTGAGAATTTGGCACAGAAAGACATTTTTGTAAGGCCCATAAGGCACCAGAACAGTGGCCATTTCAGAAAACGGCCTGTGCCCTAGACAGAAGTACTTAGTATCAAAACCAGCTCCTCCAGTAAGACATGTAAGCCTGCATCTGTGCTGTGGTGTGTCATTAATTCTATTTGAATTCCTTGTGTTTTCATAAGAGCACCTTATCTTTCTTCCTCCATTGCTCCATTTCATTTTATTCCTCCCAAAATTTACTGCTTACTTTTTTAAGCTCTATAAACTGTTTACTGTCTTTGCTTATTACAGAAAGATTGTAAAGAAGGTAGTTGAGTGGCCAATTTTATTTTGCCTTCCCTTGTAATGTACTTTTGGCACTGGGGTTTCCCAGTTCTAGTCTTTTGTTTGTTTTTATTTTGACACACTCCCATCCTACTTTTTTCAGAGGTGGAAAGCACTGACACATGCGCAGTATTTGTTGTGGTGGCGCTGTCACTGCTGGGGAAGCACTCTCTCCCAGGCCCTGCACAGTGTGTTTGTCTGGTTAAATAAGCGGTGCTATGCGCAGGCAGGTGGAATTGTTGGTAGAAATTATTGGTAGATGCATTTTTCTGCTAGTTCATAACTATTAGACAGTAACAGTGGATGGGATTTTGAGTTTTTCTTCTTGTTCCCTAAGTCTCATTTATTCTCACAGAACAGTTTGGCTTTTTTTTGTACTTGCTTGAGCCCTAACATGTTGACGTTGAATCAGTAACATGTATTGAATGTCAATGATATGTTAAGTACATAACATGTCATAATGTCTGTCATCTTCTTTAATCACAGCAGTCCTGTGAGGCTGATAGTATTCCCCCATTGCACACTTGAAATGAGATCTGGAAAGGTGAAATAACCTGGCATACTGCATCTGCTGGACAATTAGTTAAGCCATTAAAGCCATAATGTGAAACACACTTGAGTTTAATTGAACATAAAGATTTGCAAAGCACCTACACTTAAAAAAGAAGGAAGTGAATGTTCCCAAGTGGTCCAGTGGCCTGATCAGCATCTCCACACCTACGTACTAGGACAGAACTTGGAACGAAGTGCTCTCTCCTTCCAACCTTGCCATATACCTGCTGGCTGTATGCATTTGCCATATACCCGCTGGCTCTATGCATTTGCTTTTATCTTATGCTTCATTTTTTTTATCTCTGTTGCAACCTGCTGCTTTTTGGGGGCTCTACAGCAACACACTATTCATGTAGTGGTAAGTTCTCTTTTATGATTCTTGCTAGCCCTGATGAAGTTGGCAGATAGTCATTATGTGTCTTGGACACTTCACGTAGTTCTTGCCTGAACCATAGCTTGGATGCAATTAGACTAGTGTTAAAAGCTCGGTGTGGTCCACTTTGACTGTTTTACTGTTGTTTTAGTCTCTGTGTTGCTTACTCTAGGAATAGAGTAATAATGTGGGTTACAAAAAAATACATCTTGAATAGCTGGTTGGCTTTATTAGTTTTTGTTTTGTTTTAATTGTTGCTTTTCCCTCGAGCTTCTCATGCTATGCTCTCCTAGTTCTTGCTTTCAATAGCAGGATAACTGGCCTTTCTAATGTGAGTTTCTGAACTTTGTTTAGGACAAGTACAGTCTTGGAACCAGGCTTCAGCGACCACGAGCTGGTGCATCCATTAGTACACTTGCTGGACTTTCGTAAGTGTGGACATCAAACAACTGAGAAGAGCAGATAGCAAAAGGAATGTTTAAAAGAATATGTTGTTTTATTCTGTTTTTTTAAGCTACCAAATAGAAAAAGATTCTTAGACTTAGAAAAGACCCAAACTTTAAGATATTCTATATGCTGAGCAGTGGTGGTACACACCACTGGTCTACAGAGTGAGTTCCAGGACAGCCAGAGCTACACAGAGAAACCCTGTCTCAAAAAATACAACAAACAAAATAAAAGGCTAGTCTACTTTAGAGGAGTACCTAATACTTGAGTCATTGATAAGGACTTTGGGAAACCTAGTGGACTCCTGGAAAGTCACTGCCTCTCATTCTTGAGTCATTGGTAAGGACTTTAGGGATCCAGTGAGCTCCTGGGAAGTCACTGCCTCTCATTCTTTAGCCTTAGAGAAGGAGAAGACCAGAAAGAGGTAAAGATCGAGCCAGCTCAGGCCATCGCTGAAGTAGAGCCTCTGCCTGAAGACTATTACACGCGACCAGTGAACTTAACAGAGGGTAATTGCCTAAGTTCTTCTATCCTGCTCTGTTCTCCAGCTGCTTATGGTGGGGTTCCCTACACGCCTCAGGACTTGGGATTCTTAAGAGTTTGAAAATAAACACGTGGACTCATTTTAAAAACTTTATCATATTAGCATAACGCTCAGGAGCATACGTCTTTGCCCACATACAAGTCTGATTTGGAAAATGACTGTAAACTAAGCCTGGTCTCTGCTTTCTTGTTAGTGACTACCCTCCAGCAGCGCCTCTTACAGCCTGACCTACAGCCAGTCTCTGCCTCACAGCTTTATCCTCGACACAAGCACCTTCTGATCAAACGGTCCCTGCGCTGTCGGGTAAATACTCCTCTGCAGAATTGCCTGTGTACAGGAGACAAGCAGATAGGCATGATTGTATCTGGCCATTGTAGAAGATACAGAAAGCTCAGAGAATGCAGCAGGTCAAATGGACATAGGCTTCAATACTGATGGCTCTGGAGGCCGCTGCTGTTGTTCTACTTTACAGATATGGACACTAGGGTATCTGAAGATGGAGTGTACCCTCAAAATGTTAGCCCACAAAAGCATGCAGGACATTTTAGGCTAATCCAGACTACACTAATACACTATTTAAGAAGAAGCAAGGAAAAAGGTAATCTATAATTTAATCTCTAGGAAATTACAGAACAATAGAGATTGTGAGTAAATTATAAAAACAAACAGAGTAAAAGGAGGAAAGGTCTTTAGGTTCCATCCTGTGTGCTGTGGGCATCCTGTGGTGCTGTGAGCATCCTGTGTGCTGTGGGCACCCTGTGGTGCTGCACTCTCCCTTGCCTGACACTTGGGTGCAGAGTGGTACTCACGGGTGTTACACGGCTGCCAAGTTCTAGAAATAGGAAATTTAGCCAAGATACTGACTCATGTCATTTAAATAACTGCATGTGACTAATCTCTAATGTTAAATGTATACCTGCCAGCACGGTGTGTATACTTTATGCAGCTCCTGATCCAGACAGAGAATAGCCTAGATCCTCACAGAAGGAGGAAGGGAGGAGGAGAAAGGGGCACACAAGGAAAAGTATACAGTCTTAGGAGTATAAATTAGCAGGATTGTTTATATTATCAAAGAATTAAGTCTTTTTGGGGGGGATAATATTTATTTTCATATTTTTGGCGATGAATGCTAAAACATCTGAATGAATGGCATAATGTCCAATATTTATCACAAAAGATAACTAAGAATGTAGAATGACCATATAGCGGATGCTCTTGTTTTAATCGTATTATTTTTACTTTTCATCTTAGTGATTTTTATTTGTTTTCTTTGTGCATTGGCGTTTTGTCTGCATATATGTCTATATGAGGGAGTCAACTCCCTTGGAGCAGGGTTGCAGACAGCTGTGAGCTGCCATGCGGGTGCTGAGAATTGTACTGTGATCCTCTGGAAGAAACTAGTGCTCTTAAACCATTGAGCCATCTTGCCAATCCTAGCAGAAGCTTCTTGTCAGGCTCAGATGTCACATGAAGGCACATGCCATCAAGCATGATGGTGCTTTGATCTCTGGAGCCCACATGGTAGGAGAGAAGGGTCCACATTCTCACTGATTAATTAATTATACAAGTAAAAGACATAGATTGAACAGATGCTACAACTCACTTAGAAACAACACAAATACAAGAATTCAGAGAGAGGATAAATGTGCTGAAGAGCTGGACATGGTCGTACATGCCTGTAATCACAGCTCTTGGGAATCTGAGGCAGGAGGATGTTCACTCCAAGGCCCAGCCAAGAGCTGGGGATAGAGCTCAATGTTAGAGTGCTTCCCTAGCATACACAAGGGTCTGGATTCAGTTCTCACCAGGAAAGAGGAAGGGGTACTGGAGGTTCTACAGACACTGCTTGCTTGCTTGCTTGTTTTTCAAGACAGGGTCTTACCTGTGCTGGTGTATACCTTTAATCCCCACACTTGGGAGGCTGAGGCATGCAGATTTCTGAGTCTAGGCCAGCTTGGTCTATGGAGCTAGTAGGACAGCCAGAGCTAAACTAGAAAACCGTGTCTTAAAAAACCAAACAAAAAATTAAATTAAAAAAGTTGATGTTTGCCGGGCAGTGGTGGAGGCAGAGGCAGGCGGATTTCTGAGTTCGAGGCCAGCCTGGTCTACAGAGTGAGTTCCAGGGCAGCCAGGGCTACACAGAGAAACCCTGTCTCGAAAAAAACCAAAAAAAAAAAAAAAAAAAAAAGTTGATGTTTGTTAATATATGGCATAAAACATTGGGGAAAGAATAGACTTAAAATTCACTAGGACAGTTAGGTGTGTGGCTCCAATGATGCTGCACTTGCCTAATATGCATGAGTTCAATCCCCAGTACCCCATAAGATTGGGTGTGGACTACATGCCTGTAATTCTAGTGCTCAGAAAGCAGAGAAGAGCAATCACACATGCAGGGTCATTCTCAGCTACATAACAGATTCAAGGTCAGCTCAGGTACAGGAGATCTTATCAAAAACCATTTTTGGCTAAGTAAATTTTATGAGAAAATTGAAAACTTAAAAGACAAATGGAAGGAGAAAACAGAATTATTCATATATGATTTCTGAATAAGAGTTTATTCACAAACAAGGCAAACAAACAAAAATAACATTGGGTCTTTCACCACAGTCAATAGTAAAACTTGTGCTCCCATCCCACAGAAGATCTGTAAGAAATAAAAAGGACAAGAGACTGAGAAGACTTGTTCATAAGGTGCACGATTAGCAAAGGAGCTCAGCAAAGGAAGATACAATAGAAAGCAGGGCACGCGCCTACAATTCCACCACTCTGTCCAAAACCAAACACAGGGTTAACCCGATATAAAAATAACCAGGGAAAGTGGCACGGAAAATTCTGTAGTTAGTAAGCATGGAAGATCTTGAACTTCTACAGTGATCACAAAAATGTGTATTAAGAACAACTTTGGGATGCTATTTCCTAGTCCTCAGAGAGCAGAGAGTAGTAGTAAATGGCCTTCCCAATGGTCCCATTAGTACACTGTCTTCCTGACACAGCCTACATTGGAAAGTGACTCACATCCAGCACTCATGCTGTGGAAATACTCAGAAGGTCTTAATTGACTGGTTAAAGTTACAGAAATCATTACAGTGGAACATTGAATATGAAGTTGCTATGTGTCCTGGAATGGAATTCCAAGATTAATGTAAGAAAGAAAGGCCAAAGGAACGTATAGATTTCCCCTTTGTATTGTGAAAACAGAACAAGAGATATGTCTGCCTAGATTGGCCCTGCAGAGAAACAGACACACTGCAATGTACTCTGTATACTAGATACTGCTTTGTACCAGAGAATATTTTTATTAGAGTAAGTCATTAGTTCCTTGCTTCCATTCATACAGATCTCCAAAATTATATAGGTTACTTCTTCTTGGGTCCCATTTTAAGCATCTATTAAGTGAGAACATTAACAGCTGTGTGTACAGTGATGTAATGAAGCCAGTATGGTGCTTAAGTTGGTATGTGCATTGTTCATAGTTTCTAAGCAGTACGTGCAGTGATATTAGTGATGGTTCAAATGTTCTATAATTTTTAGTTATCAATAGCATAAATTCTATTCTAGAATTTATAGACATTGGACAGGACAGAATATAAAATTCTATTAACTACCTTCTGTGTGCTTGTAATGGTTCTGTGGCTCTTCAGGTATGTTCTTGTTTCCCTCTGACATGTACTTTTCTTTTTAGAAATGTGAGCACAACTTGAGCAAGCCAGAATTTAATCCAACATCTATTAAATTCAAAATCCAGTTGGTTGCTGTGTAAGTATTTTAGAATGTTGATTGAGGTTTTATGGGTGTTTTTCAATGGGGATTATCTCTTTGAATCTAAAGAGGAAAAGAAAAAATCACATAAGAATAGTCTTTTCTTTCTATTCCTATTCTGGTTTTGCATTTACTTGACTAGCATGAAGTCTCAAGTAAGCGTAGAATTAAGGCTCTGTGGCCTGAAATTAGGGCACATCCTGGAATCCTAGCTTCCCAGAAGACAGAAGCAGGAATGTGTTTGTATCAGTGACAGTGTTGTGATGTGTTCTCTGGCAGTGTGAAAAGTGACCACCCATTATTACAAATTTAAACTATGTAAGTTAAGACTTTTTTTAAAAAATTAAACTTAAAGCATAGCAAATTTAAGCATACTCCAAAACATTTGTTTTACTTCTTGGTTCTGATAGCATCTCAATGAATGAATAAAGATGATTAAATTAGTGTTAACTCACTGGGGATTGTCAATGGTTGTGTAGAAAAGACTATTAAGGAGCACATTGACAGCCAGCCAACTAGATGGCTCAGTGGGTAAAGTACTTCCAGAACAATCTGACAGCCTGAGTCCAGTCCCTGGGACTGATAGAACGTGGAGGGAGAACCTATTCCTGAGTGATTCTCTGTTCTCCATACATTCACACACAAATAAGCATGGTAATAGTGGTTTGGGTTTTTTGTTTGTTTTAACATGGATGGTCATGGTGATGCATGCTATTGCTCTCAGCACACAGGAAGCAGAGGCGAGTGGATCACTGAGGTCACCTGATCTACATACATAGCAAGTGTCAGGCTAGCCACAGTTATATGGTGAAATCCTGTCTGAAAAAAAAATTTTAATTTAAAAACAGATATAATAATGTACACCTGAGACAGGGAGAGGGAGCAAGCTTTTCAAGCCTAAACACCTGCCCTCCCCCTACGTGACACACCTCCTCCAACAAAGCCACGTCTCTTAAACCTTCCTAAACAGTTCCTCCAACTTCAGACCAAGCATTCAAATACATGAGCCCACAGGGAGCATTCTCATTCGAATCACCATTTTTTTTTTCTGAGACAGGGTTTCTCTGTATAGCTCTGGCTGTGTTGGAACTCACTCTGTAGACCAGGCTGGCCTTGTACTCAGAAATCTGTCTGCCTCTGCCTCCCAAGTGCTGGGATTAAAGGCGTGGGACACCACCGCCTGGCAAATCGCCATTTTTTTACACAGCAGGGTCATGGTGTATAAATCCTGAGTAGGCATTTGAACCTGGGCAGTTGTGAGTCCAGACAAACATTCAAGCAGCCTGAGATTTTGAAATCAAGAGTAAGAATATTGTAGAGTGCCTGGATTTTGGACACTATACCTGTCCACACCCAGCATCTCTTTTTTGTAATGATAATCATGCCTGTCTCATAGAGTTTGAGTGAATGCTATGGTGAATGCTTGTACAGTAACTTAGAATATTGCCTGGCATGCAAGAGGCGCTGTACATGGTAGGAGTGTATTCATTTACAGCCATATAGAATGCTAGCTATTGAAACAAAATCTTTTTTTTTTTTAATTTTCAAGACAAGGTTTCTCTGTGTAGCCCTGGCTATCCTGGAACTCACTCTGTAGACCAGGCTGGCCTCGAACTCAGAAATCCGCCTGCCTCTGCCTCCCAAGTGCTGGGATTAAAGGCGTGCGCCACCACCGCCCGGCTGAGATGAAATCTTGTAACCAGCTATCTTGTTAAGTGAATTAAGTGTGAGTCACCCAAAATAAATGTATACAAAAAGCGTGTGATACACAAAACTATAAGCCCTAACCCAGCTCTGTATACATATAGGCTGGACTCCTAAAAATTTGAGACAGAACTAATTGTTAGTTTGATTTCTTGTATCTCCTCTTACTGTGGTAATAATTCTTCATTTTTCTCTTGATCTAATTAATATTTTTTGTAGCATTAATTTATGTATGTGGGGTTTTTCTAAGGTAAATAATCATTTTAAGAGACTCCAGTGAACAGTAATACATGCTTGTATTTATCTGTAGCAATTATATTCCAGAAGTGAGAATCATGTCGATCCCCAACCTTCGCTACATGAAGGTTAGTACTGTACTTACTGACAGCAGACTTGATAAGCCTATGCATGTTTGTATGTGGGTGGCTGTGTGTGTGGAATGGGATGCTGTAAGAAAGGTGCAGGGCAAGAGCAGTTTGAAGTGATCACGAAATTGAGGCTTGCCAACAGCATGTTGAATGTGTAAGAAGCAGGTTACACATTCTGTGAAATTAGAAAACTGGGAAAAAGAAAGATGATGGTAGGCAGCTTCTCTTGTTGCCAGTGGGAGCTTTCCTTTTGATTCAGATATGTCTGCATCAGCACCAGGAGTCAGTTAGGTTCTTCTGTACCATAGCCCTTCTTCCACAGGGTCCCCTTCTGTGTACTGATGAGTGATCGACTGTTCTGCAGCAGCCTCTCTGGCTCTTTGCTTTCATGCTGCTCATGAAACAGTTCATAGCATCCCTTTATTTTACCAATCTCCAGAATAGCAAATGGGCTATATGATCATTTTTTGGAAATGTTTAAAAGGTTTTAGAGTCTTAATGTGTCATTTCCCTTGCCCTTAGTAATACGTCTGACTAGCCTATGGCTATGATGTTTTATTTAGGGTCTTTTTTTTGTTTGTTTTCTTTATTCCCTGAGCAACAGTCAGAGTGGGATAGGAACTGCAAACTTCCAAAGTGTCTGGGTCTTGTGACTAGAATCTGCCCAGTTTCTAGTGAGATAGCCACCTCAGAGGGTACATTACTAACACAAACCGAAAGATCAGCTAACACTCTTAGGGGAGTCTGATGTACAGGAGCAGGAAGTGCTGTTGCTCTGGGAAAACGGGGTAATTTTTGTGAAACATTTTGTGTGTTTTGTGAAACATTAAGATCCACCTAAGAAAACCATCCTTAGTCGGGGTATGACACCTGAAAGATGCTCTTGTTCTACAGGAGAGCCAGGTCCTCTTGACTCTTACAAATCCAGTGGAGAACCTCACCCATGTGACTCTGTTGGAGTGTGAAGAAGGGGACCCCGATAATATCAACAGCACTGCGAAGGTAAGGGCATTTGTCTCCCACAGGCCCTGACTTCACCTGCAGTGGCTTCACGGGACATGGCCTAAAAGAATCCGTAGTGTCTCTCATTTCTGTGTGTGATCTGCAGTGTCTTGATTCTATATCTTAATTTTATCTTGTCCTCAAACACCCAGCCATTACCTGTCAAACTTCATTGTTCTCACTGAGTCTCAGTCAGAGACCTGTCTGACCTTCCTCTTTCATACACATCACCCCACCTGTCACGTGTTGCCACCAGGCCATTCTTCCATTAGTTGCTCAGCCTGCTGATCATGTGCAACTCTGACTTCAGGATGAAGGCCCTAACAAACTACTTTCTGATGTGACCTTCCTCCAGATCCTCACATTGGGCATTTTCCAGATGCTGCCATATTGATGGCTGCGCCCGAGGGTGTGGATGCTTCTGTTGGAGGGCAGCCTTGCTGCTCGCTTTTACCTGAGCACCCCTTCCTGCGCTGTCTCCCTAATGTGCTCACCCTTTCCACTCAGTTTAACACTCATGCCTGACAACTCATGAGATGTCATCTCCTTTTAGTTAGGAGCAGATGTCTTTTCCACATTCCTACTATTTACTTCTCTATTTACATAAAGTACAAATAGCAGTGGGTAGATATTAAGATGATTTTAAATGAATTCATGAGTGAAATGCAGCTTTGGTCTGTATTTTGCCACTTAGAGGTGTAATTTTTAATTTTACATACATGTATTTATGTGTAAATGTGCACATGGAGGTCAGAAGCATTTTTCTATTCTACCATGTAGGTCCAGAGGAACTAAGATTCATGGGTGTGATAGCAAGTACTTTGATTCACTGAGCCATCCCACTAGTCAAGTTGATGGCAATCTTAAGAGAATTGTATGTAGTATTGGCTTGTAACTTAGTGTGATAGTCATAGTGAGCATTTGTAGAAGGAATGCTGGCAACCCCAGCTATTGTACAAAGAATAGCACTAGAGAATTTCCTAGTGGAGCCTACCTTTTTTTCCTTCTGCCTTTTAATTTTATTCACTAGCATCATCTCCAGAAAAAGGTCACACATGTCCTTACATCTATTTTTTTTTTAAATAACTTTAGTAAATAGGTCTAGTTGAGCTAGAAACGTAAAGGTCTGCAATGTGGATGCAGCCTTGATTGTGCTGCTTAACGTGTTGCTGTCCTGTGCTGTCCTGTCGCCCCAGCACAACCGCTGCCCTGCAGCTGTTCTTAGGAATATGGCTGATAGTCTCTGTTGGACTCTGAGATAACATGTTATGGAACAGCTGCAACATAAGGATTTAAACTGTACTTCACAAGCATAAATAGAAATATACCCAGTGTTCAGTGTCAGAAAGGCCTGTGTCTACAGAGGGAGGAAAGGAATAAAGTGTTTCAAGTATACCAGGAATTATTTTTAAAATAATATAGCAAAGGACATAGGTTCAGAAGTAACATTGAAATAAGAAAAAAAGGAAAAAGATTCATCACATCCCAGTGCCTTTGACCTGGTTAAATTCCCTTCAGGAAGCTATACTAGTTACTTGTCTTGCTGCTACAGCAAAATAACCCACACTGGCAACAACAAAGTCCTGACAAGACCACCCTAAGGAAGCTTATTTTGCCTGGTGTTCGGATGGTGCAATCCACCATTGCAGGGAAGTCGTGCCAGGGCTCAAGTCAGTTGGACACAGTCTATCTTTGAGTCTTGTAATGGGGGTGAATGGTGGTACTCAGCTTACTTTGTCCTTTTTTACCCAATCCAGGACCTCAGTCCTTAGGATAGTGCCACCACAGTTAGGGTAGGTCTTTCCACCCCACTCTCAGCCCCTGCAGGATCACTCTCAGTGCTCTATAGTGTTGATGCTCCCCCATGAAGGGGGTCCTCATTGACCTGTCATTTCCTCCCTGTGTTCTCATGCCCAAGCTCCTCAGCAGTCTTAAGACCCTGTAAAGACTTTAAACATAGATGCTCACCTCTGTCCAGATGGCACTGCTGCAGTCCAGCTCTTCTGAAGCAGGCCTCTCTTTTGCTCTTAGGTGGTGGTGCCTCCCCAAGAGCTCATCTTAGCCGGCAAGGATGCAGCAGCAGAGTATGATGAGCTGGCAGAGCCCCAGGACTTCCAGGATGACCCTGAGTAAGTGATCTTTCTGTGTCCTCAGACCACAGTCAGCTGAGCCAGGAGCCTGGCCAGATATCTGGCAGGAACAGCTTAAGGAAGGACAGGTTATTTAGCTCTGATTTCAGAGGGAGTTTTGTTGATCATGGCAGGCGAGGCATGAAGGTAGGGGAGGCTTCGCCTGTGTCTTTGACAGTGAGTGCACGAGGCTACAGCATCACATAGTGCAGCGAAAGCTGCAAACAGATCGACTAGAAATGAGCAGGTAACCTTTAGAGTGTGCCCTTATGTGGACTGCCTCCTCCAGCTAGGCCCCACTGCCTTCCAGCTCCGTGGTCTTCAGAATAGCACCACACGCTCAGGACTGAACAGGAAAGACATGGCTTGTATTAGATATCAGAGTCAGACCTCAGAAATGCTCACTCATGTATGTTTCCTTGCCTAGGTTTTAAAGAAAAATGTCTCCCCTTTCTATTTATGAAATCCTTAACTGTAAAAGGCTGAGATGATAGCTGAATAGTTAGTTTCCTCTCCTCTTCAGAGGACCAGGTTCAATTGCCAGCACCCAGATGTAGCCCTCAACCATGTATATGAACTCCAGTTCCAGGGAATTGAATGCCCTCTTCTGGCCTCTGCAGGCACTGGGCATGGTGATACACAGACTTACATGCAGGCACAACACCCATACACATTAAATAAATAAAACATTTTAAAAGAAAACAAAACACAGATGAATCTTTGTGAGCTTGAGGCCAGCCTGACCTATACAACAAATTTCAGGACAATGAAGGCTGTTTAACAGAGAAACCCTGACTTGAAAGAAAAGGAAAGGAAAAGAAGAAAACAGAGCAGAACAGCAAGTGTACATAGCTCAGTGCTTCCTAAGAAGCTCCTGCCTGCTGGTCAGCAAGATGTCGGTCACAGCAGAGGTTCCCGCCCTGATGACTGGGAGACTGTTGATTTGATTGACTTCTTGCCTGCCTAATACTGTGCTTCTCTTTCCATAGCATTGTAGCCTTCAGAAAAGCCAACAAAGTAGGCATCTTCATCAAAGTCACCCCACAGCGTGAGGAAGGGGAAGTGACCGTGTGCTTCAAGATGAAACATGATTTTAAAAACCTAGCTGCCCCCATCCGCCCGATGGAAGAAAGTGACCAGGGCACAGAGGTCATCTGGCTCACTCAGCATGTGGAACTGAGCTTTGGCCCTCTTCTTCCTTAAAACAAAGCTACCTGGTGGGCCGATCCCACCCACAGCTGTGTCAACACAACTCTTAACAGTGTGGAAGCTGCTGCTTCATCAGTCGTGTTTATAAAGATGTACCCATCACTACTGAATCCTGTGGCGTGGAGGACAGGCCAGGGTTGGGAGCACAGGGTAACTGCTGTTGACACCAGGAAGCCTGTGTCTCTGAGCCCTGCACATTGAGTAACAGCATAGCTCCATCCAGTACAGGAGTGGCTGCTCCTCGGAGGGGTGTTAGATTTACTCCCTAAGAAATGTGCTGTGTGCCTGTCACAGTTTGACAGGAAACCTTAGGGTAGTGATCCAGAGCAGATCTTGTCTTCGTGTCGCAGCATTGGTCTCGGAGTTCCAACGGCTTTCTGCATTCTGCTAAGGATAACCTGTAACCATAACCCTTCATAGCCTTGGCTCTCATTTTGCCACTGGTTTCCATTTGACAGAGTAATAGGACTGTCGGTGTGTCTTTAACTTTGTGATGACAGGGCAGCCTGTCACTTTCCTAAGGCACTTTGTTTCTTCAAAAGGAACACAGTACACCTGTCACATGCTTGTCATTTTCCTCACTAGTATATGGGACTTTTAAGAATTTGAGCGGCAAGCAATTACACATCATGAAATTCCATTTATTTTAATATTACCACAACACCCAGGGGCTAACGCTGCTGGGGGAGACAGCCTTTATGGATCTCACCATCTGCCCTTCTCTAGTCTGTTTCCTGTTTGTTTGTTTGTTTTTCAGATAGGCTTGCTCCATGTAACTCTCACTGGCCTGGAACTCAACCTGCTAGGATTAAAGATACTTGCCACCATGCCCAGCTCGCCGCCCTGTTCTATAAATCAAGGGATTGCTCTAACGTTGGGCCTTTAAACTAGACTTTTAGCATGATCCAAACTAATGTTCTTTCCGCTGAGTTGAAGGGCAAATTAACTGTCAATCCTTTAAATTCAAACCTGGACACAAAGAAAAAGAAGCCTTCCCTTCATGAATATAAGACTTCTTGTGCTGTGTGAAGTGAGACCATTTTGATTGTAAGCCATAGAAGTTCAGCAAGTAGCCAGGATGCCAGCCCAACTCTAGACTTGCTGTTTTTCTCAAATCCTAACATTGAGTAGCAAACCTTAATTTCTGTGATGTTTTCTAAAATCAAAGTTGACAGAGTAGACCAGCTGCACTTTTCCTAGTATGTGGCCAACAGACCTTGGAAGAAGAAGTTCCTGTTTACAAACCCTGCTTTGGTCTTCATTTTAAATCTCTGGGGTTTTGTTTTGTATTAAAGAATGTATAGTCTAGATGGCAGAAAATAGTCTTCGTTCCACTTAGGAAGCTATTGAAAGACACTTTGTTCTTTTTTTTTTTTTTTTTTTTTTTTTTTTTTTTTTTGTGGTTTTTCGAGACAGGGTTTCTCTGTATAGCCCTGGCTGTCCTGGAACTCACTCTGTAGCCAGGCTGGCCTCGAACTCAGAAATCCACCTGTCTCTGCCTCCCAAGTGCTGGGATTAAAGGCGTGCGCCACCACCGCCCGGCTGACACTTTGTTCTTTAAAGATTTTAAGGTCAAGCCAACTTTATGAAACAATATTCCCACAGAGTAATATATGTACTAGAGTAAAAGAAGAAAATACTGATCTCTAATACTATGAGAACAATGACTGTTTGCCTCTTAGAAGCTGGAGCTGAAAGTTGGGTAGTTACAAGTTTCAAACCCTAACCCTTAACCCTAACAAGATGATTTTCTGTAACTCTACAAAGCCACAAGTTAATGCCTACTATGAGACCACTATTCAGTATCTTCTGGGGGGCGGGGGAGGGGGGAAGAGGCAGCATCAAAGTGCAAATAGCCTCAATTGTCCACATATTGTGGAGACTGGCACAGTTGTCTGTCTGTTTGCCTTTACCCAGTGACACTCATACTTACTCCCTAGGAAAACATTGAAGTAATGGGGCTCTTCACTCCTGGGGGACAAACACTTGTGGGTTTGGGTTTTGGGGGTTTTGTTGTTGTTTCAAGAAGTCCAGTTAGCTTACAAATACCAGCTGTTGGCTGTTTCAAGGTAAGTTTAGTGCAAGCTGGTCTTGTTTGTGTTCTTAGAAAAGGTTCAACACTTGCAGGTGGTGAATTGGGAATTGTGACTGTCACCCTTTGTGTATTAGATCAGGTGTAGGGTTCTTATTACTAGTCAGTGTGCACCAAGACACAAGAGACAGGCATCCTTAGCACTTGAAACTACAATTTTGGATGCTTAAGGCTAAGTTACTTTGAGTTTGTGAGTTTATTCCAAATACATGTTATAGGCATACTGCACTAAATGCCCGTGCATCTTTGTAATGAGCATCCTTCTTGGTCCCTTTGGGGGTGAGAGGCACTCCGTGACTTATGAATAACAGGTTAGTGTTTTGCCTTATTGCTTAATGTAGTGAAATAAAGCAGACAAAGCTCAAGTGTGTCTTCTGTTTGATTTAACAAACACTGGTTAGAGCTACACATCTCAGCGTCTTAAGGGTCAGATGATAGGTGAGAGTCAGTGATATATGCCTTTCCATTTCTCCTTTATTATTTTTATGTGGGGTAAGAGAGGCCAGAAGAGGACAGCAGATCCTCTGGAGCTAGTGTTACATGATTCTGAGTCACCCACTGAGAAATGAACTGCCCTCTGCAAATGCTCTACCTGCTGAGCTGTGTCTCCTGCTTGTCCCTTCACTTCTTTACATAAGTTAACTTGATAAAAGAGTGATTCACCAGGCTCTGCTTTGTGGTGGTGCACAGCTTTGATGCCAGCACTTGGAAAGCAGAGGCAGGTAGGCGGATCTCTTGTGAGTTCAAGGCCAGCCTGAGATAGTTCTAGGATTCTGTAGAAGGATCCTATCTCAAAAATCAAAAAAAGTGTAATTCACTGAACCATGGGGATATTCCTTGAACTTACATTTTTCAGATGCATTGTGTTAGATGTGTACCAGCTTTTATCTCTAGAACCCCATCAACCAAGCAGTGTCTCCATCCACAATGGGCTGGGCCCTCCCACATCAATCACTAAGAAAATGCCCTAACGCTGGGCAGTGTGGTGGCGCACGCCTTTAATTCCAGCACTTGGGAGGCAGAGGCAGGTGGATTTCTGAGTTCGAGGCCAACCTGGTCTACAGAGTGAGTTCCAGGACAGCCAGGGCTACACAGAGAAACCCTGTCTCGGAAAAACGAAAAAGAAAATGCCCTTACAGGCTTGCCTATAGCCCAATGTTAAGGAGCCATTTTCTCAATTAAGGCTTTTTTCCTCTCTGGTAACTAGCTTGTATCAAGTTGATGTAAAACTAACCAGCACAATTGTTTGGTTTTGCTCCTTTGAGATTTTCACACTATAGATTGGCTATCCTCAAACTCACAGAAATCAGTCTCTTCTGCCTTTTCACCATGCTGGAATTAAAGGTGTCACTATGTCCAGCGGGGTTTACTGCTGTGAACAGACACCATGACCAAGGCAACTCTTAAAAGGACAACATATAACTGGGGTATTGACTCTCAGGCCCTAGCACCAACCAGTGGCCTCCCTGTCAAAGAAATTAAACCCAGCTGCCAGAGGCTGGTCCACAGCCCCCTTGGTTAAGGATGCTGACAGGCTGTCACTGGGCCAAAGCCTGACAATCACCACGCCTCATGCTATTGAAGGGGTACTAAAACATACCACTCCAGCTGGCCTATACTTGTTTTTAAGGCTATATAGAAGCATATGATACTAGTTCCCTCATTTGTTGAAGTTATAGGTTTCTCTTAATTTTAATTAAAATGATAGAACTGCAGAAGCTTTTGCCTAATGAAATAGTAGGTATGTGTGGAGTGTCACCCCTGCTCAAAAACACAGTGGAGGGTCTGGAGAGATTTCTCAGCAGTTAAGAACGTGTACCGCTGCTGCAAAAGACCTAAGACTCCCAGAACCCACACTGCATTGCTCACAACCACCTGGCTAGAGAGGGATCTAATGCCTCTGGTCTCTGTGGGCACGTACACTCTCGAACATACATCCACCCAGAGACAGAATTAAAATTTTTAAAATAAACCTTTGAAAAAATCATAAAAGCCAAATGGTGGTGGTGAACAGTTTGAGGTCAGCTTGATCTAAGAGTTCCAGAACAGCCAGGCTGCGCAGAAAAATGTCTCAAAAAAAAAAAATCGTTTTCTATAAAAAAGTAACCAATTTGTCTAGTTAAATGTAATTTCCTGGTAATGCATCCCGCTTCTAGCACAAAGTATTAGGAATGCAGACATCTGCGCCTAGCCGCGACTAACCTTTATTCTTTAGATCGTTCCTTACTCTTTAGAAGCAAGGACGGACTACGGAGCTCGGCAGAAGCGATTGGAACGGCTGGCTCGGAGACGAGGCCACGCCCCGACACGAAGCCACGCCCCACGCCGCCCTGGGCGCGCAGATTATACGTAGCCCGGCGCTACCCCTGTGCCTGCCGGGATTGTGGCGGTCGGTCTCTCGAGTCGGAAGCCGGAGTTGCCCCGGGACTCCCGACATGGCGACTTCTCTGGGTTCCAACACCTACAACAGGCAGAACTGGGAGGACGCGGTGAGTGCACGCCGGAGGAGGACACGGGAACGGCGAGGCCTGGCGGGATGGGGAAGCCTTGCTCCAGGGTGCGGTGGGTTCGGCCAGAGCCGAGCTGCGGCCTAGCTCGGTGGGGCAGCGGGAGGAGAGCGAGCCCTCGTGCGGCAGATCAGGGTCCCGGGACCAGCGGTGTCCACCGGCGACTCCACACTTGCCAGATGCTTTCCTTTTACCTCCTGCCGGAAGTGCAGACAGCGCCCCTTCCCGAGCCGCGGCCAGTGAGGGCGCTGGGGCTCCTGCCAGCCTTGCATCCTTCTCCGCTCCAGGAGAATGACCGAGGGAACGTGGTCTTCGGGACTTGATCTTCAACCAGATTTTCCCTTTTCTCCAGGACTTCCCCATTCTGTGTCAGACGTGTCTGGGAGAAAACCCTTACATACGAATGGTGAGTGCTTTCCTGTGCAGCGGGAGTGAACTGTTCCTTATACTGTGATCCAAGCAAGGTGACTGTAAAGAGTTTCTCTTAGCCAGTTAGAAGCATTGATGCTCTTTTTCTAACCCGAAACGCAGGACAACTTGCAAAGTACTGCCCTACCTGTTTCCTCTCCTAGACAGTGAGCAGTAATCCTGTAGCGTAACAAACAATTGGTACTTGTTGAGCATCTAACCTAAAAAGTAGGTCTGTTGATAGGAGAGTGTATCTTTATGTAGCACTGGTTCCTAGCTATTAATTATGTATCTCTCAGCCACTGCGCCGTGAGGTATTCTCTCTAGTTTAAGGTAGACTCTGTCTCCTCTCCAAAAAGGGTAAAATAGTGACGGGCAACAATGATTCTAGGGCAGTGTGTTGTGATCGGCCTCAGAGATGCTAACTCTATAGTTTATGGGAACAGAGTGTGGGATATACTGCATCAGCACGGGAGAGCCCAGAGCAGTTACCTTCTTCGCAAACTCTAGAAAGACTTGGCTGTCTCTGGCATCCTACCTGGAGACCTTAGGAATTTCGGGTTTTCACACCAAAGGAATTTTTAAAATTCATCCCGTTAGTTAACACACATATTATGAAAGATTTAGATGGCATATCCACATTCTAATGTAAAAATCATAGTTCTTATATTGACACTTTTTTTTTTTTGGTTTTTTTTTTTTTTTTTTTTTTTTTTTTTTGGTTTTTTGAAACAGGGTTTCTCTGTGTAGCCCTGGCTATCCTGGAACTCACTCTATACACCAGGCTGGCCTCGAACTCAGAAATCTGCCTGCCTCTGCCTCCCAAGTGCTGGGATTAAAGGCGTCCACCACCACCATCTGGCTGAGATTAAAGGCGTCCACCACCACCATCTGGCGACGCTAATTTTTTTATTTATAGACATCATTGGGTATAAAACCAAATATTCCTAAACTAGCCATGAGTGGTGATGGCTACCTTTAATCCCAGCCTTAGGCAAGTGGATTTCTGTGAGTTCAAGTTCTGGTCTGCAAATCAAGTTCTAGGCCAGCCAGGGATATATAGTAAGAGCATATTGTTTTCCTAAAGTGTGTAGATACCATTCTTCCCCACTGTCTACCACCTCCAAACCCATGACCTGGAGAACTATCATGAAGAGAGGCTGCTGACCACATTTCAAAAGTGATTGGATCAGTGTTTAAACAGTTTCCTCAAAGATTAGTAGACAAGAAACATGTTCTGGAAATTGTGAAAGCTTTCACTTGGAAAACAAAGTAGCCCTTGAAATAGCCACCTCCCAGACAGTTTTTTTTTATTCTTATTAATTTTTTTAGGCTAGCGTACAAAGTGATGGATTTCATCTTGGCATTTTTCGTATGTACGTACTTTGTTTTCAATTCTTCCCTCTTCCACTGCCCTCCCCCCTTGTCCCTGCCCCTTTCTGTCTCGTTTTCTTAGTTCCCCCAGTTTACCCTTCTTTCTAACAACACCTGTTTTATTATCCCCACATACAGACTCTTTCTTCCCACTTAGGGTCCCTTTTCTTGGTTCATGATCAACACATATACACAAGCACAATTTGAAATCTAGGTTCCACATATAAGAGAAAATATTATGAATTTCCATTAGCAATTTTAGTTCTTGAATGTCAGAAGTAGATCTAAGAGTTCTGGCTCTGGGAAGACACTTGACATTAGATCCATCTACTCTTGAGAGAGTATGACCTTGTCAGGAATATATCTGTCTTAATTGTATTAACCTTGCTGTGGTAAAATACCCTAACAAAAACAACTTAGGAGAATGGGGTTTTATTTGGCTTACAGTTAACGGGTATAGTCCATCATTGTGGGGCAGTCAGGCAACAGGAACTTGAAGTAGCTGGTTACATCACAGCCAAGTCAAGAGCAGAGAGGGAATGCATGTGTGCTTGCTAGTGCTGAGCCCCTTCTTCACTTACAGGCTCCAGGGTACAAGCTCGGGATGGTGTGGCCCATGATCAGGCTGATAGATTAGGCAGTCCATCGTGGAGACTCTTCCAGGGGGATTCTAGGTTATGTCAGGTGACAAGTGGAGCTGCCTACCACAGCATCTCTTACTGTAGCCTCAACAGAGTGATGATTTAGGTTTGGTTTCATTACCTCTCTAATTTCAGGGATCTCCAGACACACACTATACTTTGTACTTGGAGGTGGGGGGGACAGATGCCTAGATTGGTTTCGTTTGTCTGTCTGTGTGCTCGCTTTCTCTGCCGTAATTCCAGTTCTTTTCTATTTCAGACCAAAGAAAAATATGGCAAAGAATGCAAAGTAAGTGTGTGTATTAAGAATTAACTTTGATTTTCTTTATCCCTTCTCTTCCCTTTATTCCACCAAACTGACTTTGTGCTTACTAAGTTTTGAGGCTCACCACTCAGAGTTCATGCTCACAGCTTTCATATGCGGTTGATGTCGTCAGTAGCTGACAGCTAGCATGGCAGATGAGAAAATGACCATTCTAATGTAAATTCGTAAACAGGTATCTAAATATGCACCGAACACCAGGTGCTTGTGTGCCAGGTGTTTTAGATGAGGAGGAAGACTGTGGCTGCCACAATATTCTCTTAAAGATTTATTTATTTATTTTATGTATATGAGAACACCATTGCTCTCTTCAGACACATCAGAAGAGGGCATCAGCTCCCATTATAGATGGTTATGACCCACCATGTGGTTGCTGGGAATTGAACTCAGAACCTCTGGAAGAGCAGTCAGTGCTCTTAACCACTGAGCCATCTCTCCAGTCCAAGAGTCGGATTTTTAATGTTGTTTACCTCTAGATGGGAAGGCTAGGACTTTCTGAATGCTTACTTCTGTGCTATTTTAGCTTTTTAACTTCTTAAAAAAAAAAAAAAAAGTAAATGGAATTGGGTTGGCTGGCATGTGGATTAGCTGATTGCTAAGGCCAGCTCTCCATACTTACTCAATCTGAATTGGGTCCAGGTCAGAACATTTAAGATTCTGTCTCTTGATGTGTGTTCAGATCTGTGCCAGGCCATTCACAGTGTTTCGCTGGTGCCCTGGGGTCCGCATGCGCTTCAAGAAGACTGAAGTGTGCCAAACCTGCAGTAAATTGAAGAACGTTTGTCAGACCTGCCTGTTAGACCTAGAATATGGTATGTTTGCCACGTTCACTAGATCTGAGAGTGTACAGGTGCCCACCAGGCCAGCGGGTTGCCTCCCACTTCTCTGGTTTCAATCGCACACTAGAATGTCTACTGGGAATGCCTGCTTTTCCCAGGAAAAAATACCATAACTGGGCTGCTCTAGAGACCTCCTGAGCAATAGTAGGAACTTCAGGAGCAATTGGGAAGAAATCAGAACTGGCCTACACACCCATCTCTGTGCCAGTTGGAATAAAAGGCATTGCTCCTATGAAACTGTTTGTGTGTGTTTGTGTGTGTGTGTACACTTGTCTGTGTGTTTGTTGTTTTGCCTAGATCCTTTTGGTGAAGGGACTGTTTTAGAACACTGTTTCAAAGAATAGATAGTAGGGCCAAAGTAAGTTAACAGAGTATCTAGCTTTTAACATCCCGGACAAGTTCCTGGGCTAAGTGTGCTGTGGGCTGTTAGGGCCAGGTGTTGCTTCTATTTCAAAGCACTTGCTTCTGGGATTGTTTTTATTTTTATGTAAATGAGGTTTTCCTTTCACACAAAGTTACCTACTTTGTGTGAGGAGGAAGTGGGGGGGGGGGTGTTGTGGCTGCATTTGTCAGGAGCATTCAAGCCTGGAATACAGTGTTACTAAACATACCTGCCCATCCATAAGAACTTCAAGACCAATCTAACAAGAAACCATTGTGTTCTATGTATTTTAAGTATATCGTGTTAAAAGCTAGATACTCTGTTAACTTACTTTGGCCCTACAATCTATTCTTTGAAACAGTTTTCTAAAACAGTCCCTTCACCAGATCCCATGTCAGCACAGGAATTTGGACAGTTCTTGGGGTACTCCCTATAGCAGTTGTTAGCCCGATGGTGCTAAACAGTCTGATTGAAAACATTGTGAACTGTCACCAAGTGTGCTGATTGTCTAATTTTAAAGATGTATTTTTGTCTTTCATAGTGTGTATATGAGGGGGTGGGATACACACATGAGTATGGGACAGAGTCTAGAAAATGGAAAAGGGTGTCGGCTCCTCTGGAGCTGGAGTGACAGTGAGCCATCCTGCATGGCTGTGGGGAGTTATACTCTGCTCCTTTGCAGAGCAGCATGTGCACTTACTTACTGGGGCATCTCTTAAAGCCTCCAGCAACTAGGGCCAAGAAGGGAAGGGTGATGTTAGAGTTTATGTACATATCGAATATGAATATGTTATCAAATCTAAGGTTTTTAATTCCTCAATTTCTTTGTACCAGGCCTACCCATCCAGGTTCGTGATGCAGGATTATCATTTAAAGACGACATGCCTAAATCAGATGTCAATAAAGAATATTACACCCAAAATATGGAAAGAGAAGTATGTTTTTTATTTTCATTAAAATCTAATTATATCACTTCCTTTCTCCAACCCCTTATGTCTCTCCCATGCCCCCCTCGAAAAAGATGGCCTCTTTCTTTTTGATTATTAGTTTGTGTGTGTGTGTGTGTGTGTGTGTGTGTGTGTGTGTGTGTGTGTGTATGCGCGCCGCTCAGTTACTTGCTTGCCACCTGCTGGGTTCATTTAATCTGTATATGATTTCAAAGCTGACTACCATGCCCTGGATAACTAACTAGGGCACTCATCTCCAGGAGAGACTAAATCTCAACAGTCATTAGTTGCCTGTACTTCTTTGTCTAAGAATGGGACCCATAAAATTTCTCCTTTTTGAATTAGTGTATCTATTGTTCGTGTCTTTGTTTGGACAGGTATATTGTTGAGATATCATGAGTGTAGCTTCCCTGTCATTTCTATGAAACAATCTCACACCAGATTTCCTGGTCCTCTAGCTACTTTCTTGGTGCCATTGTTTATCTGGGGGAATAGATTGTGTATATATGCTGCTGGGAATTGATTCCAGGCCTTGTAATGTAGTTTTGTATTTTATAATAATCCTAATGAATTGACAGGCTATAAAGTTGTCTTCTTCGCGCAGATTTCTAACTCTGATGGAACACGACCAGTTGGAATGCTAGGAAAAGCTACATCCACCAGTGACATGCTCCTCAAATTGGCCCGGACCACACCGTACTACAAAAGGAATCGGCCCCACATTTGTTCCTTCTGGGTGAAAGGGGAGTGTAAGAGAGGAGAGGAGTGTCCATACAGGTAAGAGCTGAGCCTCACTCTCAGACTCCTGAGTAGTGGGGGGAGACTCAAGCTTAAATTCATGCTTTAATGCTAAAGCTCCTGTTTGCATGTAGAGTCTCTACTGTCATAAACTTAGATTATAAGAGCCTGGCTAAATTATACTTTTTACTCACAGCTAAGCCTTGAAGAACTAAATTGCTATGCCATATGATGTATATACTGTTTCTGAATTAATAAGTTCTAAGTTTGTATGGTAATTTGGTGTCTATTTAAATGGTGTGAATGGCAAAATATAGCCAAAGTTAAGACAAGACCAGTCGCCTGAAGGCTACTTATGTTTCAACCAAGACTGCCAAGCTTCAGAGTTAGGAGTTTAGCTAATGATTTGTTAACTGTAAAACCACCCCCTAAATATATGCCCTTTTTCTAAAGTGATGTCCATAGCTTTAGTCAGATTCTATTAGAACAGTTTAAGTGGATTACTTAGAACATCAGGAAAGCTTTATATGATACAGTACTTTGTTGATATTTGTTCTTGTTTAGTAACAGTATTTTTTGTTGTTGTTGTTGTTGTTGTTTGTTTTGTTTTTGAGACCGGGTTTCTCTGTGTAGCCCTGGCTGTCCTGGAACTCACTCTGTAGACCAGGCTGACCTTGAACTCAGAAATCTTCCTGCCTCTGCCTCCCAAGTGCTGGGATTAAAGGTGTGTGCCACCTCCACCTGGCTAGTAACAGTATTTTTGAATAGACATTTTCTAATTTGAAAAGCATTTGAGGGACTCTTACTTACCATGTAGCTACTATAGAGTGATAAATTTTCCCTGTTTCACCTTGGTGTATTTCCCACTTGTGAATCTTAGACATGAGAAGCCTACCGATCCAGATGACCCTCTTGCTGATCAGAATATAAAAGACCGGTACTATGGAATTAATGACCCTGTGGCTGATAAGCTTCTAAAACGGGCTTCAACCATGCCTCGTCTTGACCCACCAGAGGATAAGACGATCACCACACTGTATGTGGGTGGTCTGGGAGACACCATTACTGAAACAGATCTCAGGTTTGTGGGCATCATTTCAGACTCTCTTGCTTTTAACTGCCTTTGAATAAATAGTTTACATGATATTTCTATTTCTTTACCCAGTCTGTCATTGATATTCTAAGTCATATAAAAATCTTTCTTACGATGCCAGAGTATTTTTCAAGAATGCTTTTTCATCTTTGCATCAAAAAGTAATATATTGCCTAGACGCCCATCTGGATTTTTTTTTTAATTACTGTTTATGTGTGTGATCTGTGTATAGGCTTGTACAAGTGACTTCAAGAACCCAAAGAGCTCTAGAGTTTGCATGTGGTTGTGAACCACTGGACATGGAAACCAAACTTGAACCCTTTGCAGGAGCAGTTTGTGCTCTTAGCCTCTGAGCCGGTTCTCTCTTTTGGGGGGGAGGAAGAGAGGTGGTTGTGGTTCTAGACAGGATTTCTCTCTGTAGTCCTAGCTGGGCTGTTCTGGAACTCACTCTATAAACCAGGCTGGCCTCAAACTCACAGATTCTCCTGCCTCTATCTGCCAAGTGTTGGGATTAACAGTGTGTACCATTGCCACCAGGCAAAGGATGGCATACATATACACCCAGTTATTATGGAGGGCAGGTAGCCCCGTGACTCTAAAACTCTTTGGTTTAAATTGTTGCTTTTTAGCAGAGATTCCGATTTAATTTGTATTTCTGGCTTACACTGTGCTTAACTAGATGAGAGATCTCTTCCAGGGAGATGAAGTGAAGTAACTCCTGTCTCTGGTAGCCTTTCTCTTTAAGCTAGCAATCTCCATGGGCCAGCTAGCTTTTGTAAAAAGGCTAGAGAAAATACTTTGGGTCTAGTTGAGCATATGTGATGTCTTCTGAGATATTACTCCCATTCTTGTTTTAGTTTTTGTTCTGTGACAGGTGGTTTCCTACAGCTCAGGCTAGTGTGGAAAACTCCAAGACCGTGAACTCCTGCCTCCTGCCCCTCCTGCCCCTTCCTGCCCCTTCCTGCCCCTTCCTGCCCCTTCCTACCCCTTCCTACC
>NW_022196895.1:56326920-56387134 GCF_008632895.1 Mastomys coucha
CCTTGCCCCTTCCTACCCCTTCCTGCCCCTTCCTGCCTCCTCCCCCTTCCTGCAGTTATAGGCATGAGCCACTCGGTCTGATTGCTTTGGTTTGACTGTGATGTATTCATTTACTTGCTCTTTGTTTTTGGTTATTTTGAGACAGGGTCTTGTCTGTAGCTAGGCTGTCCTGGAGCTCAAGATCCTCCCCTCTCTCTGGCACTAGGAGCTGTGCGCGAGCCATCACGCCTGGCTTTTTTCTTCATCTTCTACTTTCTTCTTTCAGTTTTAAGCTTTTTAAATTTCATTCAATATTTTTTATCTATTTTTCCAGTGTTAGGACTTGAACCCAGGACACACATATTAGGCCAATGTGCTCTGCCATGAGCTACTCAGTTTTCAGTCCTTAAACATTTTTGAAGTGTTCTTAGATGGGCATGATAGTATTTGCTCGCTTGCAGCCCCAGCTAAGATAAAATCCCTTGAGCCCATGAATTCAAAACTAAAATGTATAACATAGCAAGACTTAATCTCAAACGAAAATTGTCTTATCTCAAGGACCATAATAGCTATAGTTTGCCAGTGCCTTATACTAGGGGTGAGAAATGGCTCTAGAGTAAGCAATTAAAGGCCCTCCTATCCTCTCCAAGGAAAATCCCAAGGTACGTGAGAACACTTGCCTGTAGCACCTGCAGTAGGGCAGGTGTGAGGAGAACTAAGGACAGGCACCGGGATGTCCATGGGCTCACTGTCTGCTAGTGACTCAGAACAATTTTGTAGCCCATTGTCATTTTCTAAGCAGTTGGGTTACTAATCTGTTTTCCTTGGCCTGTGTTTCTTCAGAAATCATTTCTACCAGTTCGGAGAGATCCGCACCATCACTGTTGTGCAGAGGCAGCAGTGTGCCTTCATCCAGTTTGCCACCAGGCAGGCTGCTGAGGTAGCCGCTGAGAAGTCCTTTAACAAGCTGATTGTGAATGGCCGAAGACTCAATGTTAAATGGGGAAGGTGTGAACAAGATTCTTCTAAACTATTTTCATCTGGGATTGAAAGCTTGGTTTACATAGGTTTGATGGGGCCTTTACAGATCTTTAGGTCCTTCTCTGGTGTTTTTTAAATGACTTTATTTATGTGTGGGTGTTTGGGGTATTTTGCTTACATGCATGTCTGTGCACCATTTGTGTGCCTGGTGCCAGAAAAGGGAGTTGACTCCCCTGGGAATGGAGTTACAGGGATTAGGAGCCACCACGTGGGTGCTGGGAATTGAACCTTGTCCTCAGAAAGGGCACCCAGTGCTCTCAACCTCTGAGCTATCCTGCGGCCCCTCCTTTTCTTAGTATTTGGAAGCTTCTTCCTTTAGAAATATATTCACGGCCTTGCTCTGTCAATGGGCTTCTTTGGGGTTCTTCATTTTTTACCATCCTTAATACCAGCATAATGCAAGGTTGCCAAAGGTAGATCCTGGGAGTTTACAGTTGAATTAGCCCTAATGCTTACTCGCCTCAGAGACTGGGTACTGAGGAGCAGGGGAAGGGGGTGAAGCAGAAGAATATCAGTTTTAAGTTGGAAATTGACTGCATGAAAGACAAAATACCATAAATTTCTTTCTTTTGGGGGGGGGGATTTGTTTTTGTTGTTGTTTTACTTTGTTTTGTCTAGTTTTTGGAGACAGAGTTTCTCTGTGTAGTCTTGGCTGTCCTGCAACTCATTCTGTAGACCAGCCTGGTCTTGAACTCACAGAGATCCCCCTGCCTCTACATCCCAGAGTACTGGGATTAAAGGCTTGCACCACCACCTCCCAACAAAAAAAAGCCATAAAGTTCAAAGGGGAGGGGACTGACTGTCTCCATCTTGAGACCAAAGAGGAGCAGGCTGGCAGCAGCTCCTTCCTGGAGTGCTTTCTGTATGCTGAGCACCTGCTCACACATGAGTATTGCCTTCTCTGGCACTGACAGTGGCGTTGGTTTGGGTTGTTTTCTTCTTTTGTTTTGTTTTGAGATCAGGTCTGTATTGTCGTGGAACTCACAGAGATCTGTCTGCCTCTGCCTCCTGAGTACTGAGATTAGAGGCATGCACCGCCAAGTCCGGCCAACTTCTATCTTCAAAACTCTTCACTACTTTATACTTTGACATATGTAGGAGGAGAACGTTTGCTAAAAAGGGAAGCAAGGGTGGAACTCCATTTAACTGGATAGTGGACACCATGCTGATAGCCTGTGTTGATATCTTTCCAGATCCCAAGCAGCCAGAGGAAAAGAAAAAGAGAAGGATGGAACCACAGACTCTGGGATCAAGCTAGAACCTGTACCAGGACTGCCTGGAGGTCAGCTGATATCAGAAACTCATTCAGTGCGCTTTCTCTGTTAGACACCAGGCTTGAGCTTATGGCCTGTGTAGCAAGATGAACCCAAGATGTTCATGGTAAAACATGGTACTGATTGTCTTCCCTTCCTCTCCAGCCCTGCCCCCACCTCCTGCAGCAGAAGAGGAGGCATCTGCCAACTACTTCAACCTGCCCCCAAGTGGTCCTCCAGCAGTGGTGAACATCGCCCTGCCCCCACCCCCTGGGATCGCCCCACCGCCACCCCCAGGTAACTGCCTTCTTCCTGGCTCTGAGAAGTCCTGCCCCTCAGGCCGTCTGCCACCAGTGTGTTCTTTGTCAGTTCCTAACTGATGAACTGTTACCTGTCCACAGCAAGGGTGGGAATCAGTAGACCAGTATTTTCACTAGATAACCTGCCTGTCACATGAAGGACATGGAGTTGGTCATGGACTTGAGTTGCTCTTTGGTGTATATACTTTATCATGTCAGTGGCCACCAATAAACTGTTCAAGCAATAGCACCCTGTGTGAATGTCCATTACAGTGTGAACAGTGTAGAAGTAGTAGGGGGGCTAGAGTCTGATAATGAGCCTCTGTCTTGGAGGAAAGTCTTTCCATTCTGGAATCAAGCATAGAGAAAGGGTCTTGATATCTGCCTGGCTTCTTTCTAGTCTCCCCCGTCCTGATTGATTTCTGTCTGCTAGCATTTGCCATTCATTCTTGATAAGCAGACAGTTGGGTGACATACTAACAGGTGCATGGGTGTGGAGTTTTTGGACTGAGGGAAAAATAAGGAATGAAGGCAGATAGTCCTCAGCAAGTCTTGTACACTGACATTTACTTAACACTATATCAGCCTTGATTTATGTGTGGGTGGTTGTGAGAGGTTTGGAAGGTTGTCAAGGGAACTGCAAGCCTAATTTGTTCTCTTTCACATCAGGTTTTGGACCACACATGTTCCATCCAATGGGACCGCCCCCTCCTTTCATGAGAGCTCCAGGACCAATCCACTACCCTTCTCAGGACCCTCAGAGAATGGGAGCTCATGCTGGAAAACACAGCAGCCCCTAGCACAACATTGCCACTCAGGGGCTCTGAGGAAAAAAGGGCGCTCTAAAATCCCAGTAAATGAATCCTGGGATAAGTATCATTTCCCTTGCTTTGTAGTTTCCATGGTAGCTGAATGTGTTCAGATGTGGGCAGAGAACACAGCTATGCTTCCCCACATGTATTCAGAGGATCGGCAGGCCTAAAACAAGCTGTCATGAACATAGCTGCTTACCACTGTAGCAGTACTAAGAGCCTATGTCTGATCCCTTCCCCGCTGTGGGGAACACGCACATGGGTGAGCTGGAATAACCAATGGAGCCACCATCAGTGTGTTCATTTTGTATCTTTTTGGGTGGGAGGCAAATGTTGACCTGCGGTTTAAAAAAAATATTTTGACCATTTTTATGTCTATTTGGTATTTTCTTTTATATCATCTAAAAAAAAATTTAGTACTAATCATTGTAGTGGCATAAAAGTGATTTAACTAATTTGAAGTCATACCCTCAGAGAGGGTACCTGAGAGGAAATGGTTTTAAGGAACTTCCTGTGAAACACTTTGACAAACTGAAAGGAAGAGCCCTAGAGTCCATTTGCCTGGAGGACTACCTGCCTGCCTGCAGCTGGAACCGGACGTCCACCTAACCTGAGTCTGCAGCGGCTCACTCGCCACCTCTGGGCAGGAGACTGTTCAGTCTTAGAATGTTTGCATTTAACTGAATTGTAGATGGTAAGGGAAATTTGATGTTGTATTGTATTTTTTGTTTTTAATTAAAACGGGTCAATTTTCCAAATGTTCCTGGATTTCTGTTTCTTTTTAATCTTTGATATTAAGTGTGAAATAAGTAAAAGCATGTTACATAAATGAGAATTTTTTCAATTTTTTTAAGACTGGATTTTTTTTTTTTTTTTTTTTTTTTTTTTTTTTGGTGGCTAGGGGTGGCTATGCAGTTTGAAATTAAATCTTCATATATAGCTCAAGTTAATCTTTTTTATAAGCCCTTGAATACTGGTGTTCTAAATTTTTCCAGGATGGTAAAAATACCCATCATTTTTAGTACTAAGAAGTTGGTAGTATGGTTGAAACAAGAACTGACAGGAAGCTGACTGTGGTAGCCCATGCCTTTAATCCCAGCACTTGGGAGGCAGAGGCAGGTGGATCTCTTGGGTTTGAAGCCAGCCAGAGCTACATAATGAGACCCTGTCTTTTAAAAAGAAAGAAAGAAAAAAGAAACAGCATTTATAGAGCCTCATCTGTGGCTTTGTTTAGTTGATAACTTGAAGTGTCATTCTTGTACAAACCATTGTAAATGAAACTGAAATCTAAAGTGGGTTTGATGCCATTTTTATCTAAAATCTGTACTTCAGAGCTCACGTGTGTGACTTGGAAAACAATTAGACCGTTGCCTCTTTTTCAGCCACTATAACGGTATCACCCACATTACAGAAAGCCCTCACTTAGTGCACTGACCTGCATCCCAAGCTTCTCTGCAAAGTTCATGAAGGCACACCCACAGTGTCTGTCTGCCCTGGCTCTGTGCACTTGCCCCGTGCAGCCAAGGTGGCTCAGATGAGCCAACGCAAGTGTCATTTGCCATTGCTGCTCCAGTGTGTTGCTCGTAGTTGCTTTGAGCTGTTCTCGTGACTTCTCATGCTTCCTGTCCTTTTCACCACTGGGGTATACCATGGGAACTTGAGATGTATTAGTTCTTCATGTGTAATGTAATGAATTTATCTGTTAGCTTTTTAAAAAATTAGTGGTGGCTTTAGGGGCTGAAGTTAACTTTTTTAAAGCAGGGGAGGTCATTGTTAATAGAGTGTATACAGGAAAGCACGAAAAACACAGATGTAAAACAGACTTGAACTCTTTTAAAGTGGACATCTGTCTAGCAGTCAGCCAGGTCATCCCAGAGATGTTCATGTTCCAGTCATTCACGTCCACAAACCCTTCCCTCCAGAGTCATCGCTGGTTTGTCTCTGCATTACTACGCAAATACCCTACAGGTTATTTGTTTAGCTTGCCTTGTTGACCACCGCGCTTCTGAGAGGTATCCTTATGGTTACATGGGACTCGTTGATGATCGTTGCTGCCTGCTCTAATGCCAGGCTTCCCAGTGTTTTGTTGGCTAGTCTTGATGCTTTATATAAAGAACAGGATACAAAGTTAGATTCGATGAGGGACTTGTTAGGTCCCCGAAATTCTTGAAATGTTTATTTGCTTTCTCAGTATCCAAACATTTCCTTGTTGGATAACAGCACGTGTAGGGTGGTTCCATTAAAGACCAGTGGTTTGCCTGCAGTCTGTAGGAATGGAGGAGGTACAAGGGAGAAGGTGCATGGTATGGGCCATGTCAGACAGATACTGGTCACTATTAAGTAGCAAGAAACACGTACGGAGAAGGAATGAGGACCTACTTTGGAGTGCAGGACCCTACCTTCCAGAATCTTTCCTCTGTTTGTCAGGTAGGTTTCCTTCCAGAGAGCTGCACAAGCCATCCAAGTCCTCCTACTAGCCAGATGGTTGTTGGTCTTTAGATTATGGCAACTTGGCTTTGACAGCCCCAAATCCAAGAGAAAACACCAACTGTGAGGAATCCCAAGATTCAGGCTACTGGTTCCCGGGAACCAGGAAGGGCAGTAAAACTCCACAGAATAAACATCCACTGTGCTGTCCAGCCTGGAACCTTCCATCATCAGCCTCACATTGACTGACCTGAATCCTGCATTCTCACAGCCTGCTTTATAAATGGCATCATCCACGGCAGATCTATTCCAACAGAACGGGTGGGGCAAGAAACCTAACATGGAGGCCCTGCGACTATCCTATACTTGCTCTCAAGCCCTGCAAAGGCCTATACTTGTCCTTGTCTTACAGGTAGAGAAGCAGAGGCTCAGTGTGAAATGCCTTTCCCAAGTTCATACCACTCAGATGAATCAAATCCCAGCTAGTAGGATGTGCAAGCCCCCACTATTAAACCCTAAATCACAAAGCAGGACACTGTCCCACAGTTTCAGAATGAGTGAGCATCAGCTCAGCCAGAGCAATGGCCCTCTTTTTGACGGGAGTCCTTGATGGACCCTTGCTTCTTCAACTCTGCTCCTTTCCTTCTAGAGAATGGATAGCCACATCTATGGAATGGGGTCTGGAGAAAGCTACCAAGACATTGTCACCCTTCACTATCACCATCACTTGGGCTAGGATCTGTTCAGAATGGAGGATGGTGTCATGTGTTCCATTTTGTACCTGTTCTATAAAGGACATCACAGGCTGACACTTCCACCCCCTTTTATCCCCTCCTGTTCCAGCCCTTGCCCCTTGTGAACTTCCTGATGTCTATCTAGCATTGCTCCTGGGCATCACACAGCAACCAATGAGGCCATTGCTAACTCCTTGCCCCTTTCCCCAGTAGAGCCTCTGTCTCTACTACAACCTCTTCTCTCTCCAACACACCACACTTTAACTCCCAGCTCAACACATACCGAAAACGACCTTTTATCACAACTCTCCTCAGTGAGCTCTTGTCCCTTCCCTAAGGTCTGGTTCGAGCCTTCTGGGAAGTTTCTGGAATCTCACCAGCTCCCTCAGGGTTCTTCTCTTCCAGGTCATTGTGCTCTCAGCTGTCAGGATAAACTGCCTTGCTAATCTCCTCCCTATCATGTCCTTCTTGAGACTTGGGCCTGGCACTGTCTGGCATGGAGCACGTGTGCAGATGAAAGCCAACTGAGTCTAAGTAAGTGGGAAGTCACGGGGTCTGTCAATCAGTTGGGAGAGGGAGGCAGAAGTATCAATTCAAGGTTATCCTCTGCTACAGATCATGGCCAGCCTGAGTTATAGCTCTTTTTCTTCTAAGATAGTCTTGTATAGCCCAGGCTGGCCTTAAATTCACTATCTAGTCAAGGATGGCCTCAAACTTCTAGTCGTCCTGCCTCTATCTCCCAAGAGCTGGGATTTTAGACATACCCCACTATGCCTAGTTAATGTGCTAGGGATCAAGGCGAGGGCTTTGTGCATGTTAGGCATATTGGGCAAGCATTCTACAAACAGCTGCATTCCCAAGTTACTCCTTCCTAATAATCAGAACAATCTATGCGCAGATGGACTACTACTGAGCATTCTGTCATCAGGTAAGTGACAGCTGCTGGAGCCAAGCAGAGGTAGGCATGGCTATAACTTCCTATAGACACATCGCAGGCAGGGTACCCAGGTCACCTGGAGGACTTGATCCTAGCTCCTATCACAGGCCAATCTGAGACTGTGAGTCTAGGGCAGGTTCCAAATCCACATTAGATCCAATGTTTGGTGCACATCTGCTTTGAGGATTAATGAACTCACTGGCCTTTGAACTGCTATATCTAATAATGTTCGGGGAGCAAAAGCTCTTCACAAGCTAAAGTCAGCCTCACATGCTCACTTTGTAATCCTAGCACTTTGGGAAGCTGAGGCAGGGCCAGCCTGGGCTACAAGTTCCAGGCCAATCTAGGCTACAGAGTGAGATCCTGTCTCAGTAAAGGGAGGAAAGAAGTACTGGGGGAGGGCGCATAGGAGGAAAGAAAGAAGAAAGAAAAGCAAGCAAGCAAAGTCAAGACGAGTATGGTGTTGCTTGAGCCTCAAGCCCAGGGAATTGTAGCTTCAGGCTGAGGCTACAGCTCCTCAGACTCGGGGAGCTTTCGAATCCAGCCCTGAGCAACCCTGTTGAAATTGGGTCTGAGGCGGAGAAGTTCCAAGCCACTGAAGGGCTCCGGGACAAAGGAGGTGCCTGTGTGGAAAATGGCCTCCCCCACGTGGGGTCCTCCAAATGGCACTGGGGTCCTGGAAGAGAAACAGGAAAGGAGGGCTGTATGAAGGAGGGTTAACAGACACGTGCGTATGTGTGGTCTCTTGGGTCCTCAGTTTCCCCTTCTAGGCAGCAAAGTTCCTTACTATTATTAAGTGGTGTCCTTAGTTTTGCCTTGTCCAAATCTGTTCCTTGTTGAAGTAAAAGGGAGATTTCTAGTTAGAAGTGCCGTAGGCCAAGTTTCAGGCTCCCCATCAGTCAGTGCCAGAAGAAAACACTGGAAGGTGGATTTCTCTTTCCTTATCTCACTGCCCGCCCCCAGGCCCCTTACAACAAACTACCTACAACTTCAGGAGAATCATCAAAATGCAAGTGACAAGCAGAATCCAGAACAATGCCCCACCCCCAAACACCACCCGCCAAGACCGCCAAAGGAAAGGATGCTAAAGTGAATGAGTGGCAGGGAAGAAGTCCCACGCATCGTGGGCATACTGGAATGAGTGGCAGGGAAGAAGTCCCACATATTGTGGGTATACTGGTGCTTTTTCCTCAGAAGACAGATTAGCAGATTTTTTTTTTTTAACCTGAAAATGTGTGAACTGTCACCCAGCAACTCTGTTGCTAAGCATATGGCTGGAGGAGGCTCCTGCATGCTTGTATGTAGAAGCAGAGAGCAGGGCACTAAACAGGCAGAGAAACAGCCTGAGCCCTCAGATGTAGAGGTGGACCAGCCAGAGCCATACTGTGACTCAAGGAAAATAGAATCTATGTATGAGTGTGGTGGGTTTTAAAAAGCACAAACTTGTGGGACAAAAGGCTACAAAATGAAACAAAGTATTTGTACACACACAGCAATGTCTCACACTCTCTTGGAAGCAGCTGCCAGAACAAACTTTCTGAGACCAGGGCATCCTGACAATCTTGTTCACCACCACAAAGCAATCAGAGATTGGAGAGTGGCCCACAAACACTCCTGTCTTTACTTCAGGGTCATATCCACCCTGGACTCCCAGATGTCCCTGCCTCTGGCTAAGGTCTCCTACATATCTCTAACATGTCCTCCACCACACCTAGGGTCAGCCATGATGATTCTTTTTCTCTTTTTTCTTTTTTTTCATTCATAGTTTGGCTAATACTGTATGTGGTTTTTAAATTGTTTGCTAGGAGAGAGCAGTGCTGGGCATTGAACATGAGGCAAGTGCTGGATCCCTCAGTTGCATCTTTTTTTTTTTTTTTTTTAGTTTTTTCCAAGACAGGGTTTCTCTGTGTAACCCTGGCTGTCCTGGAACTCACTCTGTAGACCAGGCTGGCCTCAAACTCAGAAATCCACCTGCCTCTGCCTCCCAAATGCTGGAATTAAAGGCGTGCGCCACCACTGCCCAGCTACAGCCCTTTTAAGAAATACAGAAAGCAGTATCCCTGTGGGTCCCCTGCATTGGGGACCAGTGGGAAAGGGTGGAACTGCAAACCTTAGCCAGGGCCTGGGATCCTGTCAGGGCAGTACTACTTGGGGGAATACCCCAGCTAACCCCTGCAGGGACAGGCTGGCCAGTGTTTGAGACCCACAGGCTTCACAGCATCTTGGCTGGGCCCTGCTTGTCCACCGGAGAGCTCTTTCTTCTCTGCCACCTCAGGCACTCCTTCTGTCTCCGAAGAGGCCTCCTCTGCACACTCCTGCTGCTAGGCGTGTACCTCAGCTGCCGTTCTGAGACAAATGAGTGGAAAATGCCTGCAAGTTAGCCAAGTAAAAAGCCAGCTGTCTGGACGGAGCCCAATGTGGAGCTGAACAAATGATCAGGCAGTGGGTGAGGACCTAGGAGGACCGGCAGTTAGGCACGGTAGAAAACTTAAGGCTTTCACAGAGACTCTTCTGCCCAGGCCTTCCTGTCAACACCTCTTGTCCAGTCAGCTGTTAAAGGCAGCCAAGTCCCTCTCTAGCATTCTCAAGGACCCCGTCCTTTTTCTTAGGATGCAGGTGTCTGTCTTCCGATCTTCATGCGTGGTCTCAACAGGCACCAAGACAGCTGGCCAGCACCTTCCTCTCTGGACCCTTCTTGTTCTCACTCACTGCAGCCCAAACCAGAGGAACATGTTCAGAAACAGCCTTGAGGACAAGGAAGCCAATTGCAGCAGGAACACCTCTGCGGGGGCCCCTCTCCAGATCTACCTTCATCTGGGACTCCTGCTCTGCTTTCAGGCTTCCAGAACAGTGCTCCCCACGTTTCCATCTGCTTTCCCCAACAGTTCTACCTAAGCAGCAATCTCAGTAGCTTCTTATCTGACAGAAACTCTACCTAGGTTCCTCTCAGGTCATCTCCATAGCAGCCTTGTAGACCTGGGAATACTTCCTTTCACAGGTGGAACAACAGAGGTGCAGAGAGGTTAAAACGTTGCTTGTTCCAGACCACACAGCTGGGTCTGGCATCTGATTTAAGCCTGCCTTACATTAAGCCAGTATAGGCCACTCCTCCAGCAACCCTCAAGTCTGCTACTTCCTGCTTTCCACAGCCTCAAAGCCATCTTCTGACCCTTTTCCATACTACTGGGGAAGGATAAAGCTGGGTGAGCCTAGACCTGGTGAGATGTCGAGGTGTCCTCAGAGATGAACAGAGTTTTTATCCCAGAGCCAAATGGAGAGCGAAACAACTCAGACTTCCGGGACTTAAAGTCCCGTGATAGCCCTTCTTCTGGGTTCTGTGACTCAGCAGAAATGTTCACATCCTTGAGCGTGGTCTCTACCTTTGTAAAAGGATGGGAATCTGGTCCACACAGTAATACTTTTACACACACACGCACACACATGCACGTACGCACGCACGCTCGGGCACATATTTTTGAATATCTCACAGGTGCGAGACACCACTGTTCTAGCAAGATCCCATTAAACTTCTACAAAGCTCTGGGGCTAGAGCTAGCAAGAAGAAAGTACTCAGGCCTCCCCATCCTGGGTGTCCCACTCAGCCTGGCTTTACTTGTTGAAGTTGCGATAGTCGCGGGGGATGGGAGTGTGACTTCTGCTGCCACTCGGGTAGTCTCGGTAGCTGATGAACTCCTGCCAAGGGCAACGGTAGCCTTTGGGGATGGCGGTGTGGTTGAATTTCTCCGGTGGGACGCCCTTCAGTGGCTCCGCATAGCCTGGGGGTGGAATGGCATTGGTGACAGGCGAAGCCTGGGCTCTGTCCCCCTACCATCTCTCCCTCTCCCACTCCCACACTGCGGGTAAGAAAGGCGAAGGCAGGGGAGAGGAATCAAGAGAGCAGAGATGGGGTTGGGTTGCACGAGGGATGGGGTTGGGGTGCACGAGGAGAGGACAGCCTCAGGATCCCAGGACTCAAGGAGGTCTCCAGCAATGGGGGTCTAGCCTGCGCTATGTAACCAATTTGGGTTGCTTGCTGAGACTCAGTGCCATCGGTGCCCCAGGATGCAGGGCAGCCGCTCACCTGGTGCCAGGGCGCTTGGACTACGGACGGACCCAGTTCCAGCCACTCCCAGATGGGCCATCCCGGAGTCCCCAGATGACCCCTGGAACACGTGCGTCTCGGAGTGGTGGTTCTGCTCCTGCAGGCCATTGGGAACCTGAGCACAGGAGCAGGCTCTCAGAGGGCGATGGTCAGCTGCTCCCTAGCAGCCAGGCCCCTTTCCATAGCTGTCCCTGGGGAAAAGGCCCCTCCTCCTCACCGTCGCCTGCGCCTGCGATGCTCCGCCAGCCCCTTTCCCTCGGGCACTACCTGCCAGGATCTGTGGGGGAAATACACAGGTAGGGACGCTCAGCGGAGCAAGGGGCCTGGATTTGATCATCACCACCTAAGGGATGGGGAGCAGAGCGAAGGAGCAGAGAGCTTGGGGATGAGGGAAGAAGGTTCAGTGCCTGTGATGGAGAAATAGCAATGGCACTCATTGATATTGTAAACTCTAGTCAGAATAAGACACATCTTGGGTCTCGGTGCCCTTCTGGGGGGTAGAGGGGTGGTAGTGGTAAGATGGCCGCATGTATGACAATGGTTACACATCCCATTCATACATGTGGGACCCTTAGGAAGCACTGTCTCAGGCACCTGGCAAAGGTAGCCATTTCTTAACTTTTATTTTCCGAAATTACCTGCCACCTGCAAAACATTATCTTGTTGTATTTTGAGGGAAGATTACTTATGTAGCCCAGACTGGTTTTGAACTTGTTCTGTAGCCAAGCACAACCTTGAAACCTGGATCCCCATGCTCCCACCTCCCAGACACTAGGGTTACAAGTGTGTAGCGCCACCCTGGTTTGGGGTATTGCAGAGGATGGAACCCAGAGTTTCTTGCATGGTAGGCAAGCACTCAGCTGCACTACCCCCCTATTCTTAACTTTGTCTGTTGGCCAATGCTTCTATGGCAGTGGTTCTCAACCTGTGGGCCAGAGCCCCTTTTGCAAACCTCTGTCTCTAAAAATATTTATATTACGATTCATAACAACGGCGAAATTCCAGTTATGAAGTAGCAACAAAAATAATTTTATGGTTGGGGGCCACTACAACATGAGGAGCCATATTAATAAAGGGTCATGGCTTTAGGAAGGTTGAGAACCATTGTTCTATGTCCTTCTCCTATATTTCCTTCCTAAGACTAAGCTGAAGTCTGACATGCATCTGACTCGAGGTCAACAGCCCAGTGCATAACCTAATGGGTGTACAAAATGGACACCCCACTCCCCCACCACCTACCACCCATCATCATCCACAGAGATCCTCTCTGGCTTCCTCTTGGCTTGGTTTCCCCCAAGAGCACACAATGGCTTACTCACGCCCTGCAAACTTTCCGATAGCTCAAAGGTAAACTTCTGCACCCGGCGCTGCCTCTTCTGAAAGAGGAGGGATCCGCGGTTGTTTCGTAGAGACAGCTCCTCTATCATCAGGTCCTGAGGCACACTCAGTTTCTTCCCCAGGTCCAGCGAAGGGACTGTGGGAGAGGTCAGAGACCGCTCTTACTATCTCACCTCAAGTAAGCCCCACCACGACTCTGGGGCAGCCTCAACTAAGAAAATGTCTACATCAGATTAGCCTGTAAGCAAGTCTGTGGGACGTTTTCTTGGCTGGTGTGTTACTGTTCCCACTCCACTCCCGTCCCCTTGATTGGAGGGATGGGTAGAGACCTCAGACCACGGATGAGCTTGGCGAGAAACAGACTTCTCAGAAGACAGACTTCATTGAGCAGCTCATTTAATTGGGGCAATTGGCTCTGACCTTATGAGGAGAGAGAAAGTTTAACCTGTGAACTACTTGAGTACCTCAAGGTTAATGCTATGAGACATGCGGGCCCAGGATGAGATTTTCTTTCTTTTTTTTTTTTTTTTTTTTTTTTTTTTTTGTTTTGTTTTTCGAGACAGGGTTTCTCTGTGTAGCCCTGGTTGTCCTGGAACTCCCTCTGTAGACCAGGCTGGCCTCGAACTCAGAAGATTTTCAAGTCGTGGACACTCAATCTTGCTCCAGGGCTCCGCAGTGTGGGCGGGGCTCAGCCCCACTGTGAGTGATCCCAGTCCCAAACCAATAAGCAACGCCCTCCATGTTCTCCGCATCAGCTCCTGCCAGTTCGCATCCTGACTTCCTCCGATGATGGGTTAGGGTCTAGAAATGTAAAACAATCCCTTCCATCCCCAACTTGCTTTTTTGGTTATGGTGTTTTGTTGACCAAGACAGTAATGATTTCTTAGTTTCCCTTCTAGGACTGTGATTAAGACGCCCTGACCAAAAGTAACTTGGGACAGAAAGATTTGTTTGATTTAAACGTCTCCGCCACAGGCCATCATGAAGGGAAATCTGGGCAGGAACATGGAGGCATGAACGGAAGTAGATACTCATGGACAGGTGCTGCTTATTGGCTTGCTTTCAACAGCTTGCTCAGACCGCTTCTTTCTACCACTCAGGACCACCTGCCCAGTGAGGGACCACCCACCACGGGTTGGGCCCTACCCCGTTGATCAATAATTGAGAAAATGCCTTACAGCTGGATCTCAGGGAGGTAGTCTCTCAACTGATGATTCTCTCCTCCATCTCTGATGATTCTCACTTGTGTCAAGTTGACACACAGAACCAGCCAGTACAGTTACCTAGTTTTATTCAAACTCTCCAAATTATCTGAAAACTTAAAAATAATTTTGGAAGGACAGTGAGGAAGGACTATGTCCGAGGCCAGGCTGGGCTACATTGTAAGCCCAATTGTACTGGAAAAACAAACAACAGAAGCAACAACAACATAGACACCTTTGTGGTTTCTGGGGCCTTGGTAGCACATCCCTTTAATATCAGCACTCAGAAGGCAGAGGCAGGCTGATACTCTGAGTTCAAAGCCAGCCTGGTCTACAGAGTGAGTTCCAGGACAACTAGAATTACAAAGAAAAACCCTGTTCTGAAAAAAACAAAACAAAACAAAACAAAACAGAAACCAAACCAAACCAACAACATAACACAAGGGCACCTTTTCAGTCTGAGAGGTCTTACAGACACTCAACTGGAAATGCCAAGGAAGAACTTGAAAGTATAAGGCTAACATTTTTTTTTCTTTCTTTTTTTTTAAAGATTTATTTATTATATCTAAGTACACTGTAGCTGTCTTCAGACACACCAGAAGAGGGCATCAGATCTCATTACAGATGGTTGTGAGCCACTATGTGGTTGCTGGGATTCGAACTCGGGACCCTCAGAAGAGCAGTTGGTCCTCTTAACCGCTGAGCCATCTCACCAGCCCTAAGGCTAACATTCAAAGAAAAAAAAAAAAACCCTAGAGATCAAAATGCTTTGCATCGTGAGCTTATAAACAATATTTTATTCTCATTTACTCTCCCTTTTCCCCCATTTCTGTTGTTTTTATTATATTCATCCATTTATTTAGTAAGTTCTAGGAGGTGGCGCATGCCACAGCACTCATGGCAGCCAGAGAAAACCTTCAGGAGTCAGCTCTCTGGGTCCCAGGTTGTCAGACTTGGCGGCCAAATGTCCTTACCCACTGTGTTTTGAGACAGTCTCAGGTGGGTGGCCCCAGGCTGCTCCTGAACTTACGACATAGCTGAGGGCTACCATGAACAAGTATTCAGCCTCATGCCTGTCTCATGTTGCTTTTCAATGGAGAACATTATGTTTATTTCTCTTCTCATGGTTAGAATCAGTCATTATCCCTACTTAGAGGATTTTTGGGGTCCCTGACTGTCCTTAAGTGCTTGGGTCCCATCCCCTTTGCCTGTGTTTCCCTAAGGGCAAAAAGCACAAGTATATATTTAACCAACAAAGGAAGTCCCCTGGAAGACAAAGTGATGGTATGCCAAGGATAGTGGTGGGAAGGGGGTCTACTTGGGCATCTTAGCTAACATTGCCAGTCTTCAACATCTGATGTAGAAAGAAAGAGAAAGACAGGAAGAAAAGGAGATAGGAAGGAAGGAAGGAAAAAAAAAGAGGGAGTTGTTTTAGATTAAATAATATTTAAGAAGTATAGCAACCAAACAAGAACCACACACCTCGCTGGGATCCTGATTAAAACTACAAATGGGGGTGGAGAGATGGACCAGCATTTAAGAACACTGGCTGACCCTGCTGAGAATTCAGGTACAAATCCTCAAACCACCAAGGCAGCTCACATCTGCCTGAAATTTCAATTCCAGAGTGGTGTTTGGTGTGCATTCAGCACCCTCTTCTGGTCACAGCCAGAACTGCATGAATGCGGTACACATATATATATAGGCACCCCCCCAACACACACACACACACACACACACACAAAATACAAATAAATAAGTCTTTAAAAATTGTGCTTTTTTTTTTTTTTTTTAGACAGGGTTTCTCTGGGTAGCCTTAGGTGTCGTGAAACTGGCTCTATAGAACAGGCTGGCTTTGAACTCAGAGATCAGCCTGACCTCTGCCTCCTGAGTACTGATGGGATTAAAGGCATGTGCTACCACTGCCCAGCTGAAAAACTTCAAACACTAATAAATGTAGTTCTAAAATTAAATGAAATTATTAAATTAAATCTGAATATGGACAAGTTCTTAGATGCCACTAAATTATTACTGCTGCTACTGTTCAATGTGCTAATATTGTTATGACAAACAGGGACTGTTATTTTTCTTCCTCTGTTTGTAGAATCTCCGTTTGTTTGAGTTTTGGAATTTGGAAAGTAAAAATGTTAGCAAAGTATATCCAAGTGCTCTGGAGAGCGGTGACCACACAGCTGTGGAAGCAGGAAGGGGGGGGGGCTTTTCTTTCTTTCTTTTTTCTTTTCTTTTTAAAAATCTTTGTAGTAGTTTTGTTTTATTTGTTGTTGATGGTGGTGGTAGTATTTTTTTAAATAATTATTTATTTTATGAGTGCACTGTAGCTGTCTTCAGACACACCAGAAGAGGGCATCAGATCGCATTATAGATAGTTGTGAACCACCATGTGGTTGCTGGGCATTGAACTCAGGACCTCTGGGAGAGCAGTCAGTGCTCTTGGCCATTGAACCAGCTCTCCAGCTCCAAGAGGGGCTTTTCATGAAGAGCATGGATAAGTGGTGGTGACGCACACCTTTAATCCCAGCACTTGGGAGGCAGAGGCAGGCTGATTTCTGAGTTGGAGGCCAGCCTGGTCTACAGAGTGAGTTCCAGGACAGCCAGGGCTGTACAGAGAAACCCTGTCTCAGGAAAAAAAAAAAAAAGAGCTGGTGATGCAAGAGAGGGAGAAAAGATGATGGAGTGTTGTGCACTTACTTTGCAGATGTTCTGTGTCAGCCACTTCACCTTTCTCCTTGTGACAAGGAAGGCCAGCACCCAAGACAAAGATGTGAGAGGCGGTAGTAGAAACGTTTTGAGGAGGAGAGGCGGGGAAGGGGGTTGCCAAACTCACAGCATGGCGGAGTATACAGACTACAGAGACAGGTAGATTCAGCTACTAGAGACATAGGCCATGAACATGTGCCACCAACCACTGCAATCAGTGGACTTCCTAACAGATGCTAAGAACAGAGGGGGAATTTGTTTGTCATTCTGTCAACAAATATTTGAAAACAAGAAGTGCGTTTTCCAGCACCTAAGGGGCAGGAGGATCAGGAGTTAAAGTTATCCTTGGTTACATGGTAAGCTGAAGGACAGCCTGGGCTACTGGCAACTTTGCTGTAAAAGAACACACAGGAGCATCAGTACCGACAAAAGCTCCAGGTATCTCGGGAACACTTTCTACACGCTAGAACACAACGGGATCTAGTCTAGGTTAAAGGGTAGATAGATGCTTGCTTTTCAGCTCTCAGGAGACTGTGTCGCCTAACATTCTATTTACATATTAAAAGTACAGCTAGGCTTAGGCATGAATTGAAGACTTCATGGAATATTAGCACTTAGTGGGACACAGGCTAGAAACCATTTAAAGCATTTACTGTCATTTTTCTCTTTAGAAAAGTTGATTTACTTGTTTTGTGTATGTGTGGTGTGTGTATGTGTGATACATCCATGTGAGTGTATGAGTGAAGAAGCCAGTATTTACCTCTACCTACCTCTGCTTTCCTGTCTTGAGATAGACTCTTTCACTGGCTAGGCTGGCTGTTCAGAAAACCCATGGACCCTTCTGTCTCTGCCTCCCAATGAAGAGGTGACAGGGATCTACAGCCATACTTGATGGCTTTTATATGTGACCCGAATCATCCTTCCTGCCCCTGTTATCCCTGTCAACAAAGAAGGAATCAGACTGAATCTGAACTACAGCTAAGCTTCAGACCCTCCTTTCGAGGGTCCCCGTATAAAGCAAACTTTGGGACAACCATCATGAATTCATTGGCTGGGTAAATATGACATGTCCCAAATAAGGGTGTGCTAAGGAAGCGAGTGAATTGGATACAGCAAGATAAATCATCCCAGGATGTAAAGAAACCCGTGGTAAGCAGCTAAGTGAAAAAGACAGCCGGCAGGAGGATGCAGAGAGATCTTTGTGCTGCCTTCTAGGATACTGGCAAGAATTTGACATTGGGCTAGGACAAGAAAGTAGACTCAAGAACACATTCCTACAGCTGAAGAATGTGGTAAGACCCTGAACACAGTAATCATGGGACCTTTGTTTATGCTTGGTTTGATCCTTAACTACTCTGTTTATGCCTGGTTTGTTCCTTGACTGGTTTTGTTTATTGCCTTGTTTGTTCCTTGACTATTCTGTTTATGCCTTAGGACTGACCACATTCTTTGTATGTACCTAGAATGATATAAAAGCAGCCTGGAGAAAAATAAATCTGCTTCAGCCTCAGCACTGGCTGGAGTCATGTTACAGTGTTGTCTAATTGTCTTTTTCTTTTCAGTCCTCACTCCTTCCCTCGAGACCCTGTTGACTGACTGAGCTGGCTTGGTCAGGAGACCATGGTCCATGTACCTGCATTCATATAAAAATGTAGAGGAGAAAAATTTTCACTAGTATGCTGACAGTGGGCAACGTACTGTTTCATTAGGAAGAGCTTCCAAAGCCATTCATGTGTTTTTTCTTTGAAGTTTTCAAAAACCATTATCTTCTGTATGGTTGTTTTCCCTGAATGTATGTCTGTGTACCACATGCATACAATACCCACAGAACCTAGAAGAGAGTGTCAGATCTCCTAGAACTGAAGTTACAAACAGTTGTGAGCCCCCATGTGGATTCTGGGAACTGAATCCTAGTTGTCTGGAAGAGCAGTCAGTGCTCTTAACCATTGAGCCATCTCTCTGGGCACTTGTCTTGTAAGAACTGAGCAAACAGGGACACCTCATAAAAATACCGAGGAGGCAGGAATGTCCATTAAGCCTAAAGACAGAGAGCTTCAGGAGGGTTTACTGAACAAACATCCATCCCCATGAGATGCCCTAATTGTGGGCAGTAATGCCCGGTTTCAGGAAACATCCCCAGGTGGGGGTGGATCTTCCCCCACCCCTCCTATGTGCCTAAGGTACCTTCTCACCTGGGGTACAAAGGTCAATGGAAACAAAGAACAATGAGCTCCAATGAGAGATAACCAACTCATGCTGTACCCCTATGTTCTGGAAGGGTTTAAAAAGTGTGTGCCTTTGTTCCTCAGGGTCGCTTTTGCCTGAATGCAGGATGACCCCAGTATACTGGATTATTAAAAACCTCATGCTAATTGCATCGACCTTCGTCTCTGTGTCTTCATGAGTGAGGACTCCCACCCCGAATCTAACAGTCTGAATACTGTAACTGGATAATTTATTTTCAAAACCACAATAGAAGCAGCGGATCTAAAGACAGGGAAACCAACAGTCAACTCCCGGCTGTGCTACATAGCAATCATGACCACCTGGCTCCTCTGAGCCCTCTTTCTGGTCTGTAGAACTGGAGAGGATAATATGTAATTTAGAGCTCTGTTGTGGCTCAGCTGGCTCGATGCATGAAGGTTTCTAACAGAGTGTCTAACCCACAGATCCCAGCAATAATAGTCAGTGCTCTGATTGTTACTGCCCTTTTTTAATTTTGGTTTTGGTTTTGGTTTTGGTTTTTCAAGACACGGTGTCTCTGTGTAGTCCTGCTATCCTGGAACTAATTCTATAGATCAAAGTGCCCGAAGACTAAGAGACCTGCCTGCCTGTCTCTTGAATCCTGGGATTAAAAGGGCGTGCCACCACTGCCTAGCGATTACTATTGCTTTTCAGCAGCTACTTTTAATTTTAAAATGACATTAGTATATTTGGTGGTGTAGGGGGTTGAATACGCTTGTCCCAGAGAGTGGCACTATTAAGGGGTGTACCCTTGCTGAAGTAGGTGTGGCCTTGTTGGAGGAAGTTTGTCACTGTTGGGGTGGGCTTTGAGGCCTTTCTTCTTGCCACGTGAGAGCCAGTCCTCTGCCATTTTTGCCTTTGAAACAAGATGTAGAACTCTCGGCCCCTCCAGTGCCATGCCTGCCCGGATCCGGCCATGTTCCTGCCTTGATGATAATGGACTGAATCTCTGAACCTGTAAGCCAGTCCCAGTTAAATGTTGTCCTTATGAGTTGCCTTGGTCATGGTGTCTGTTCACAGCAATGAAACCCTAACTAAGACATCCTGTGTCAAAGGAATAGGCTGGAACTGATAGACAGAACACCCAATGTCCTCGCCTGGATTCTGTGCACACACACATCCACATACCCACTCATCCACCTGCTCCTGCCCCCCCCCACACACACATTGCACTCTCTAAGGTCATTGTCAGCCCTGTAGAAAGTTTGAGGTCAACCTGAGACATGTAGGGCCCTGTCTCAAAAAATTTTTTTTCTAAAAATAAATTGAAGCCATGCAGTATAATTGTTGAGTCCTTCAGTCTCTAACCCTGACTGAGCAGCAAAGGAGCTCTGGAGCAAACATTTACCAGAATGTCTCTGTTGTCACCTGGGCATTTATCTAAAAAGTGTGGGCCCCACCCCAACTACCACACCAAACCATAGTCCCAGGAGCTGATGCTAGCGACCTGGAATTTAACCAGCCACACAGAACCTCTAAGGCCACATGAGAACGTGAAACTCTCACCTTAGTTGGATTAATTTTTAGAATACTTGCAGTGCTCTAATAAACTCCATGGATATAATGGGAGTTGTTGAGGGTTTTGTTTGTTTGTTTAGTTTGTTTGTTTGTTTGTTTTTGAGACAGGATTTCTCTGTGTAGCCCTGGCTGTCCTGGAACTCCCTCTCTAGACCAGGCTGGCCTCGAACTCAGAAATCCTCCTGCCTCTGCCTCCCAAGTGCTGGGATTAAAGGCGTGCGCCACCACCACCCAGCTCTACTAGGAGTTTTTGTAAAGGTACCTTGTAAAGTTGCTGAGCATGGATTTTAGGTGACTTTTTTCCATAAAATTAAGACACATTTTAGTAAAATGGTTTTGAGTCCAGCTGAGCCACCTTTCCTCCAGTCCCTCCATGCCCCACCACACATACAGTCCTATTCCCAGAAATGGGGCTGGGCTCCCTGTCCTGCTCTGAGGCCTAAGCATGACCCACAGTTGAGCTGAATCTGGGACCAATCCTTGAAGTTCAGTTTGGCCTTAGAGAGAGCTGGGTACAACATGGTCTTGGAACCAAGGCCCAGTCTGGGATGCTCAGCTGTACTGAAGATTGATTGATTGATTGATTGATTGATTGATATGAGTACACTGTAGCTTTGGATACACCAGAAGAAGGCATCAGATCCATTACAGATGGTTGTGAGCCACTATGTGGTTGCTGGGAATTGAACTCAGGACCTCTGGAAGAGCAGTCAGTGCTCTTAGCCACTGAGCCATCTCTCCAGCCCTCAGCTGTACTGCAGATAGAATAAGTTCCCACAAAAGCCTCAGAAAGTATGAAGAGTAGGACCAGTGACATACTCCACAGACATGTATGTCTCAGGACTGCTGTGAAACCCACCCTTGCTTGCCAGCCCCGGGGCCTGCAGGCCCGAATGGCCGTAATCTAAGACCAACAAGAGTTTGGGGAAGGCAGAGAACTGGATCCACCTTACCTGGTTCGGCAAGGTCCCCCGGGACAGCCATCACTGGCTCCTTCTGCTCCTTGGGGATCATCCTGTGGAGGAGAAACTCCCACAAATGGCTCAGGAAACCTCTTTTTCTCCCAAGTCCTTGCCACCCAGCCCCAGTCCTGGCCATAGTCACAAGCGAAAGCTAGAGGAGCTGCAAGGCATGTAAGGTCTCTGTGTGAGGGAAGAGACTGTGGGCCAAGGAGGCCACACAAATCAGAAGCCAGTCTACCCGGAAGTCACTCTCTTTAAGGGCTCCTTCCTTGGGTCTGTCCCCAGGCCTCCTGGAGCTTCACCTGCTCACCTAAGAGCTCTAATTGGAGAGGCTGGTAGTGGTTGGGGATCATGAGTCAGGCCAGGGCTACCCTGGGGTCTTCACACTGGCACTTGGTTCTAAGGCTAGTCCAATAAGATGGGCAAAAGTATCACATCCCGGTCTCTCCATCTTTAATCTACTTCCACAGCGGCAGAGCTACTGCAGGTAAATGCCAGTATAACCACCCAACTCCACTAGCCCCATCTCTACAGTACCCTCTGTAACTTTCGCCTTTTGGAAATCTGGCCCGTGCCCACCTGTCTTACTTCAGTTCCCACCAGCCCTCAGCACCAGCCTTCTTCTGTCCCTGCCTGCCATCTCTTCTCTTACCCTTCCCGCATCCCTCTGCTGTCCCTGCCTGCCATCTCTTTTTTTACCTTTCCTGCATCCCTCCCTCTCACTTCTTAGTGCTTTCCAGGAATCTTGAAGCAAATTGACAAATGCAATCCCCAGAGGATGTGTGTGAGTCCCCAACCCAGTTTCCCTAACGTGAGTCAGAAAAGGGAACCCAACTTCAGTCCCTCATACCTGCCTGCCCCTATCAGTCTCCCTCTGTGGCTCTCAGGTCTTTCCATCTTCCACCTGTGTCCCCATACCCAATAAGACCCTGTGAACACTGAGCTGAGTCCAATAGGCTCCACTGACGGCTCCACTGACTTTCTCTGCAAGTACGAACAAGTTATCTGTCAGCTCTGTGCCTCAGTTTCCCCCTTTGTAGTTTAACAGCGTTGGTTGGATTAAGCCGTAGGAACAGGCTTCGGGGCATCTATGGACCTCTAAAACTGAATGCAAATCTAAGCATGTCTGCACACAGCTGAGGGTTAGGGTCACGAGGTAACTGACGAGAACCAACTGAGACTTGTCTGGGTTAGAATGGCATAGTCAGTTCTGTCCCCAAATAAACACTCACAGGATCCAAAAAAAGGTCTCTAACATTCAGGGAGCTGTTTCTCCACAGGCTGAGAGGAGACATCACCTACCTCTCCCTCCCCACCTCCCCACCTTCCCACCCAATGTCCAGGACCCTGGAGCTTATAACTCCCTTCCTCCCAATGCAGTCCCTAGGCCTCTGTCAGGCCCAGACTCCCTGGATCCCTTGCAAGGCCCTGAAAAACCACCTTATCTTCTCTACCCACTCCCCCTAGGTCCCAAGAACTCTCAAAGATGAGAGGATGATGCCTGTACCTGCTGGGGCCACAGTAGGTGGGAAGAAATGTCAGACCCTCAAGATTAACACTCCAGTCGGGGAGCTGGAGTGTTCTATGGCCAGGGTCTATTGCAGTCTCTCAGGTCAGCGGTCAGCAGGCGGTGTGTGCCCTACAGCCAGTTCTGGCTTCAGCTGACAAGAATCATTCTTGTCTTGTCCGTGGGTCACAGCCTTATTTCGGGCTGCAACAGGAGCCGGGGCCAGATGCTTAAAGCACTGGGCTCTGGGGAAGACAGGTGCCCCGGCAGCAGGCCCTTGCAAACAGAAGGGCTTGTACCCCCTGGCTACACAGATCCGCACTGGAACTCTTCAGTCACCTGGGAATGCTGAAGATTGGCTGTGCTCGCCGAAGCTTGGTAACTGTTCTATCCCTAGTGTCCCAAGTGTAATGCCTAATAGAAATTCAACAGATGTTTGCTGGCTGAGTGACGCACGGATGGATGGAGAAATAAATGAATGAATGTGCCCCAATATCTTTCCTTGACTTTCCTTCCCTCCCTTCCTCCTTCTCAACCCTTCCCCCTCCTCTCCCTCCCTTCTTCCCCTGTCTCCTTTCCTGCCTCATTCCTTCCTTACCTCTCTTTCTCCTTCTCTCCCTCCCTGCTTTCTTCTCATATTCTCCAAGCCCTCTCTATCCAGGGACTAAAGCCAAATATCTTCAAGGAGTTCAGCTAGCTCAGACTCCAACCAGCCAAACAGTGCTTGCGCTGTATCTTGAGCATTGCTCTGAGAGAGTTCAGGGAGCTGGGAACATGGTGCCAGCTCAGCCTAGAGCCTAGAAAGGTTTCCCAGAGGAGGAGGCATTGGCACTGGGTCTTGGAGGATGATTCATGGGAGCTCACCAGGTGGAGGGGCCAGGGACCCGGCAGGCGGAGGACAGATCTCTTGCAAGGACTACTGGGGGTTGGCAAGTGGACCAGAGCTTGGGACTGAGGGTGGGGCTGGGAGCTGAGACAGGTGGGCGGGGGGCCAGTTTTCCAAAAGGAAATTGTGTTATAAAGGGCTGGCGAAGAGGCTAAGCTGGTGGACTGTGGTGATCATCAGATTATTTTCCAGAGACAGATCTGCTAATACACTGTGGTTGAAGGAGGCCAGACTAGAGGCTGAGAGACTGTGTGGTAGCCAAGAGTGAGATGGGGTGGCTGGCTAAGGGCAGAGAGAGAAGGGGTGGAGAGGAGCAGGTGATATTGAGGGGCAGTTGGATAATGCTCACAGCTTGGAGAGGGTCTGGAAATGGAAGCTAAGGGGAGGAATAGGCAGGGTCAGATGGTAAGCTCATTCCATCACTGATGAATTAGTCTGAGGTACTGAGCACTGGGCAAGAGGTGAGGAAATCAAACCACCAGCAGGCTGTCAGAGGTTGACTGTACTCAGGGTACAGGACAAGTTCCAGCAGACATTATGATTTATTAGAGCAACACAGTCAATCCCAGGGAGGGGTGGGCAGTGCACGAGCTCCCTGGATCCAGGGTGGCAAGCACCTGACTCCTTCCCCATGCAGATGGTCCCAGTCTGCCTTTCTGACCCCATTTGAGACAGCGTCCTGGGCTCTGCTCCCAACTCAGCTTTCTGCCCTTTGGGTTACTCAGGCCAGTCTGCGCTGGGCCAGCATCTAGAGCAGTGGTTCTCAATCTTCCTAATGCTGCAACCCTTTAAAACAGTTCCTTGTGTTGTGGTGACCCCCACCCTGCAACCATGAAATAATTTTTGCTTCTACTCCATAACTGTAATTTTGCTATTGTTCATTTTGAATTTTGTTAATTGTAATTCTGAATTATAAATATGTTTTCTGATGGTCTTGGGTGACCCCTGTGAAAGGACCAATCGACCCCCTAAAGGTCTGAGACCCACAGGTTGAGAACTGCTGATCTAGAGGGTAGGGCTAAAGGATATCCCCACCTACAAGTGGGAACGCAGTTCCTCTCTCTGGACCAAGGCTGGCTTATGAAGAAAATAGGACCCTGATGATCCTGGTCTCACTATAACTGTCTGAACTCACATGGAACATCTCTTCCTCCCACCCTGGAATCCCGACTTCAGTGAGAAAGTAGTACCAGGCACCTGGATGGATTCTCACTCAGTTTGGTCCTGCCCACTCCAGCAACAGCACCCCGTAGCACTATTCCAAGACGCTATTTAGATCAACCGTCCCATCACTCCGATGGAGATGCAGAGACACAGGGAAGGAATGGCATACTCAGACCCACCTAATCAATGACAGAACCTAGGCTTTGATCCAAGGACTTCTACGGTCCCAAGTTTTTCCGTTTGTACTTATGACTTTATTTCCAAGCTCCAAGTCCATGTGTCTCAGATATTCTGTGGACCGATGCATGGTTGTGAAGAAGGAAAAGGCTTCCTGAAAGACAAAAAAAAAAAAAAAAAAAAAAAAAAAAAAAAAAAACCACCAAAAAACAAAAACGAGCAGGAGGCAGAAGAATGCAGAACGCATTTATTGCTCTGAATTCTACAAGAGGCACGAGGCAGGATACAGGCAAGCTGTCGTGAGTTTTAGAGAACATCTAAGTGAGAAGGCAGTCACTATGACAACTGCAGAAATAGAACTGTAGTTCTCAAAGCTGCCCCTGCTGGATCTCTGAGGAATTGCAGGTGGAAGCTGATCTATGTATGCCACAGCATCAGCTAGACATCTAATAGGGTCTCTTCTCTGAGAGCATCCCTAGCTTGGAACTCCTTAACTACAAGGGATGCTGCACCAGGTAGGAGCTGAGTACTCTCTCATTTTCCAGAGCCTAGTTCCCAACCCATGGGCAATAGGGACCAAGAACACCCCTTTATTCCAATGCACTCCATTCATTCCAACTCTGACTTTATTCCATCCTGACCCTAGCTTCCCCTAGCCTTACTCAGGGGTTCTAGATCACCCAGATAAGTGGATAAATCTACTAATTACCCCAAATAGCATCATCCCTTACCTTTAACAACATCCTGGTATTTCCCCCCACCTACATATATTTGTGCCTCATCTAACTCCAGCACCCCCAGCCCCAGGCTCTGAATTCTGAAGCTGATGTTCTGAACTTCAAGGGATACCATCCATTGACTATGAAAACCACAAAACTCAGCTATTCTTCCCCAAAATACTCTTGGGGACTGGAATCATGAGTCGCTAAGGTTAGGGAAAGAGGCACTTTAAGACCACTGGGTACAGGAATGAGCCAGGCCAGAGTGAGATGTAAAGAAAATGAATATAAGAGTGCCCATTCTTCTGGGCATAGTATAGACACTATGACAGGCCCAAACTGGCATAGCCTCTTGACTTCCCACCCAGGTTTATTTGTCTTGCAACTCAAGCCCTGTGAACTCCCCCCTTCTCCCTCCCTCGATTTCTAATACTGTGGAGTGAATTTCAAGAATCCTCAGAGGTCAGGAATCAGTTCCACCCAATGCGGAAGTCTCCTCTACACCTCCTGGCCATGGCTTGTATATTCTGCAACAAGGACCCCTTTCCAAATAGGTGACACACCCTAGACTAGGGTAGCTGTGTTAGACTGCCATCTTGTCTCTTCCCGGTTTTGAGAAACCTAAAACTAGCCATCAATGAGCCCAGAAAAGCAGGGGGTCTGAGACTCCTGAGATCCATAGTCCCAGGGAACTTTACACTCTGCTCTGCCCTGGCTACAGGGATATTCTAGACACCCTGAGCTGGGGGGTGGGGGGGGTAGCCTGGGGAGAATCTTCCAGCCCCTTCTCCCCAGAGGGGCCCAGCAGGGCACCTTGAGTTTGCCTGGGAGATCTCTTTAAAGGTCACCAGATAAAAATAGAGCTTGTCTGAGAAGAGATGGAAAACAGCTGCTCCCGGGACTTGGTGCCAGGAGCTGACGGTCAAGCCAGGGCCTGGGCATGGGTCATGGCCTAGGTTCTTTTCAACACACACTTCATTTGCCAGGCTGCGGAGAACAGTGTCGGAGGAAAGACCATGGAAGTCTGGCATGCTGAAGGTCAATGGCTGTGTGCTTAGCGGCCTCCCCCAAGGCACGGGCGTGTATGGAAGGGAAGGGAAGATGTCTGGAGACTGCATTGGCCAAAGCTAAGGGTCAAAGACAAGCGGCTCTTCCTCAGAGCCATACAAATAAAGGACAAAGCCAAGGGCTACAACCCAAGTTTGACTGACAGGCCCCCAAGCCCCAGAGCTCTCCTTCCCTGACCCCCTTTTCTCTAGAGCTGTCCAATGAGGTCAGACCCTTTGGATCTCGGTGCTGGGGTGCCCCCCTAGCTTAGCGCCTCTTCCGGCTCGACCCTCCCGGGGCGGAGATGGAAGTTTAGGTGGTGCAGGAGGCCTCGGTGGGGAGACTACCCCGCTTGAGCCTCAGGCTGCCATTCCAGCCCCGAGGACAGATGTTGTAGCCGAGGATGCCGGGCGACTTAAGCCCAGAGTCCTCAGAGTCGAGAGACACGTCGGAGTCTGTGGGTGATCGGCGGTAGGGAAAAGGCCTGGACGCACCGGGGACGCACTGAGGACTCCGGGGACTAGCGCAGGACGAAGGCCCGACGGGCAGCGGGCTCTTCGGGATGGGAGAGAAAGTGGCTCCGCGGAAGTTGCCTGCTGGGCGGGCTGGCTGCGGAGAGCGCATGCGCACCGGCGGCGGCGGTGGCGGCGGCCCCTGCGGCGGGGAAAAGGGCCGCAGGGTCTCTGCCGGCGCTGGCCGCGGGGAGGCGCTCTTGCGCCGGGCCGCGTTGATGATGTTGCGCGCCAGAAGCGCCTGCAGCTGGCGGCTCGGGGGCCGCACCTCGCTCTCCGATCGCAGCGGGGACACGGAGCGCTCGCTCCACGAGGGGGACATTGGTGGAGGCGGCGGCAGCGGCGGAGGGCTGCTCATGCTGCTCCCGCGGCCCAGCTCCCACGGCCCCGGGCTTACCCAGCCGTCCAGGCTGCTAGGGGGCCGGGAAGCGCCTGGTGTCCAGGGCGGGGACGTGGGCAAGCTCTCCGGGCGGTCCTAGGGAGAGAGCAGAGAGGACGGGGAAGGTTTAGTGTCAGGTCCCCCAGAGTGAGGGTTTTGGAAAGGATCGAGTGTGGTTGTCCATCATTTGGAGATAGGAAAGGAACCCAACAAAGGTAGGTAGTGCCTAAAGTTGGCTCAACTCAATGCAGAAGCTTGCTTTTTTTTTTTTTTTTTTTTTTTTTTTTTTTTTTTTTTTTTTTTTTTTTTCTTTCGAGACAGGGTTTCTCTGTGGAGAGCTGACTGTCCTGGAACTCACTTTGTAGACCAGGCTGGCCTCGAACTCAGAAACCTGCCTGCCTCTGCCTCCCAAGTGCTGGGATTAAAGGCATGCGCCACCACTGCCCAGCATGCAGAAACTTTTAAAGCCTTTGCTATCTGGGGTCAGCCCCTGCTTGCTTTGGAGACAGAAACTTTTAAAAGGAACATAGCGTTCATTAATACGTTTCTTAGAGGGAACTGCTAAACAAAATACCATAAGGAGAGATGGGAAAGACATAGGAAAAAGTTAAGGAATAGGGCTGGCAGGCACACCAAATACAGCCGCAGGGGCGTGGGAGCAAGTCTTTTTAAGTTACTTTTTATGTCTGTTTAGAGTTTTGAACCATACAGTTGTAGTAACTACTTTAAAATGTAGATATCTAACTTAACATTTATATTATATTTATATATATGTATAAGCATTATATATAATGCATCTATATATAAGCATTTTTTGAGAAAGGGTTTCATGCCAATCACTTGGCAGGCAGAGGCAGGGGGTTCTCTGTGATTTCGAAGCCAGCCTGGTCTACAGAGTGAGTTCTAGGACAGCCAGGGCTACACAGAGAAAGGCTCTCCCTCCCACCCCCCCAAGATTTATTTATTTTATGTATGAGTGCTGTATCTGCATGTACACCTGCATGCTAGAAGAGGGCATTAGATCCCATTATAAACATCTATGAGCCACCATATGGCTGATGGGAATTAACTCTGAACCTCTGAAGAGCAGCTAGTGCTCTTAGCCACTGAGCCATCTCTCCAGGCCCAAGAAACCCTGTCCAAATTTAAAAAAAAAAAAAGCCAAGAAGTATAATTAACAGCCCAGTGTATTCTTTCCCCGCCCACCAGTGTCTGTGTGGTGTGTGTGCGTGTGCATGTGCACATGTGTGTTTCAAACACCACACCATGCTTGAAACAGTCTTGAGGTTGAAAGTGGAAGGCCTTGGAATACAAGCTAAACACACACCTTAAACTGCCTAGCTGTTCATCCATATTCCAGCTGTAGTCACTTGGCCTCTTATTGAGTCCATGTTTGCTAGCAATCATGCATCCACCTCAGTCCTAAGCTATGGGGTCCAGTCAGTGACTTCACCCCAAAGTCTAGAATCATCCACAAGATCCATTCTTTGACCCAGACACTCATCTGCCACTTATCCTGTCAACCAGTGGAGAACTTAGTCCCTCCCAATCCAAAGAAACAACAGAAACAGAAGGGTCTATATGCTCCAATCACACCAAGGCAGCTGCCAGATGAGTCCAACCTCAGTATCCTTTCACTAAAAAAGAACATTAGGACATGTCTGGTGGGGTGTAAGGCTGTAGGGGACATCCGAGCTAATGAGGAAGCAAGTTAAGGGTCAGCACAAGGCCTCAGCCCACCTTTATTCCCAGGATCAGGGCTGTATGTGCATATACAAGCCAGAGCCTGGGAGCTGTTCTCTGGGTGTGACACATCCCAGCATGCCAGGTCACCGGAGGGAAGCGAAGGCTTATGGGGAAGAGCTTCAAGGGAAGCCTCTGCCCTAAGGTTAGACAGGAAGGATTAGAGGCCAAGACTGGAATCTCAGCTCCAGAAGCCAATTGCAAGGGCTCAGGTATGTCCCATTATATAATCAGTACCGCCTCGAGCTCATGGCCCAAGCCAGTCAACGCATGTTTTAGTGTTGTCTTAGACAGGGCCTCTCTATGTAGCCCTAGCTGTCCTAGAGCTTGCTTCGGGCCGGCCTCAACTCACAGTGATCTGCCTGCCTCTGCCTCCTGAGTGCTGAGATCAAAGGCATGAGCCACCACCCCTGGCACTAGTTAACGAGGCTGGTGGAGCTGTGAGAACTGTCTAAAAATCTCTTAAAACAACAACAACAACAACAAAAACCTGTCTTTCATGGTCACAGAGGATGGCTGCATATAGCAAATGGAAGGAGTGATCAGACTCAGGCAGGAGTGTGAAGTGACATGGTTCAGGCATAGGCTGAAATGTGGAGGTGAGCCAGGCCCGACCTCATGCTAACTACCGTGTCTCAGGACTGACTGTGTGTAGGGGCAGAGGATGCACAATACAGAAAGGAAGAAGAGAGCAGAGCGGTTCACCTCCAGCCAAAGAGCTGAGGACACTGTGTCTGGCAAACTCCTTGAAAACGCAATGGGTGAAAATTCAGAGAATAGCAGCCAGTCAACCCAGGCTCAAAGCAGGGCCTATGTATGCACTGTGGGATGGGAACAAAAGCTGAGCTGACAATATGGCAGTGTCAGAGGCTATGGAACTCCCAGGGCACCTCCTGCAACCCTGTCATTGAACAGAAGGGGAAACCAGGGCCAGAGACAGGTAGAGGCTGTGCAAAGTCTCCAGGAATCAGCTTTTTCTTCTCCACCAAGGGAGTCAGGCAGTGTTAGTGATGAATGTGGCAAAGAGTCCAATTTAGATAAAATGGAGAGGGGGAGGGAACCAGAGGAACTGGAGAATGAATATTCTGTTGGAAGACATTTCAATCCCACTTATTAAAAGAGGAAGGGGGAAGAGGGAGGGGCAGGCATGGCAGACAAATCAGAGCCAGGCATATTGATGCACATTTTTCATACCAGTTCTTGGGAGAGAGACAGAGGCTCTCTCTGTGAGTTCAAGACAAGCCTGGGGCTGGAGAGATGGCTCAGCAGGTACTCTGACTAAGCACTAAGAGCACTGACTGCTGTTACAAAGGTCCTGAGTTCAAATCCCAGCAACCACATGGTGGCTCACAACCACTTGTAATGAAATCTGATGCCCTCTTCTGTTGGTGTATTTATTTATAATAATAAATAAATCCTTGGGCTGGAGCAAACAGGGACTGAGCAAGTGGGGCCAGTGGGGTCTACTAGAGAGAGGGGGTTGATGGAAAGAGGGGGTTGATGGGAGTGAGCAGAGGTCCTAAAGTAAATTCCCAACAACCAGATGAAGGCTCACAACTATCTGTACAGCTACAGTGTGTACTCATATGCATAAATAAATAAATCTTTTTTAAAAAAAAAAGACTAGCCTGGTCTACCTACCAAGTTCTGGGTCAGCCAGATCTTGTCTCAAAAAATTTAAAAAAAAAAATTAAAAACATAGAAAAATAGAAATAAAGAAACCAAAACAGCGAACCACAGAACAAGGCACAGAACCTCATGATTATAGTCCTACCATTCAGAAGGCTGAGGCAGGAGGATCATCATGAGTTCAAGCCAGGCTCAACTACAGACCCTATTAAATAAATAAATAAGTAAACAAACAAACAAACAAATAAATAAATGGACAAGACAGACAGACGATGGATGGATGGATGGATGGATGGATGGATGGATGGATGGATGGAACCCCAAACCAATTTGGGAAATAGGGCAGTGTGTTTTCTCTATCCTCAACACATCTGGGCCAGACTCAGATGCAGGAAACGAGTAAGGGGAAGAGAGTGCCTTCTTCTCATAGGCAGCACATGGCTGACCACCTAACAGAACCAGACACACAGCAGGCTCAGCAGCACACAGGCACAACCTCACTTCCATCCACGCACAGCAGCTGAGCAGTTCCACTTCGCTTCCAGGCTTGAATCAGGGAGGGGAGAGGGAGCCCCAGCTCGGGGCAGCAACAGCGCAGAAGAAAGAAGCAAGACAGATTTGAGACAGAGTGTATTGAGAACAGGAGGCAGGACCAAAGAGTTCAGCCTCTAGGCAGGAGCTACAGGATGGAGGATGGGCCCCCTCTCCACTGCCAACCCTCCTGCCCCAGAGGCAAAAGAGCAGGGTCTACTAGAGGCTGACTCTGTTCCGGGAAGACCTGGCCTGAAGGAATCAGGCTCACTCAGCATCCCCATGCATCCCCCTCTTCTGTGTGGATGAGCTCACTGACAAGGCACCCCTGTTCCCATGGAGACAAGCCTAAAGCTCAAACTGCGCACTCAGCCCGGTACAGGCACCGCCCCCACCACCCCTGCCCCTCTGGGATCCCAGAAATAGGGCTGGGAAAGAGGAAGTGGGTGGTCCTGGCCTCAAATCTTGGGAAGATTCCATCTAAATGTGTCTGTCTTCTTGTATCTGTATTCTCACCCCCCTCCCCCAAAAGGCTAGTTTGGGGAAGGTGCGGGAGGTGGCTATACGGCTCAAAGGGAGGCAGAGAGTGGGAGATCTTAGGCTACCTGACTTCCTACCCTCTATATAAATGGGGAAACTGAGGTTGAGACCCAAGGTGCACATTCAGTCTGTTAGAACCCAGATCTAAGTCCAAGGGTTTTCTGTCCCTCTTCTGAGCTACTTTGCCACGTCCCCACTGTCACCAGCGGGTCTCAAGCTTAAGCTGGCCCAGACCGGCTTCGGACTGTAGCCTGCTGCAGCAGCTCCTCCCAACCCTACCTCCCCAGGCCTCTCTTAAGAAAAGCTACCTCCTCTGTCCCTCACTAGCAGCCCGTCCGTCCACTTTCTTTCTGACAGTTTCCTTGCTTCTGAGAAGCCTGGATCCCACTGTGCCAGCCTGCTCTCTCAGTCTTCAGTGACTATCACAACCAGAAGACCCTGTGTACAGAGAAAAACTAAGGCCTAAAAAGGAGAAGTGAATTGGCCAAAGCTCCCCCAGCCAATGGGAGGAGGTCTGGGTGACTCTAGGACATTCCTCTGTTGTCTGTCCCTGGACCTTGAGCCTTTGCATCGAGGTGGCTTTTTTTTCAGTCAGGGAGATCTTGCCTGAGGTCAGTGTCACTAAAGGGTCACTCTCCTAGCAGCATATCCACATCCGCCTAGCTTTCTAAAGGACACTCCTCTCAGGGATCCCTGGGGATGTCCCTCACCCCACAACAGTGAGGGCAAGGCAGTTAGGAGCAGAACTGAGGGCTGGGCCCAGGCGACTCCCTCCCTGGGGAGAGTCAGGTCGTGGAGAGGGCCCGGGGGCAGCGGAGTCTCAGGAAGCAGGAGAACAAGCATCAGAAAGGAGTGGTGGTTTAAGTCCACAGGCGGCAGAGGACTCAGGAGAGGAGGTGGAGCCAGGCAAAGCTCTCTGAGGCAGGAGAGAGGACGTGTCCAGAAGGCAGAGGGGGAAGAAACACCCTGTGAAGATGAGAAGCCAGAAGCAGGAAGCCAGAGGCCAGGAGCCTGAGCCCTAGAAGTAAGGCACACCCAGAGCTTGCAGATTTGCAGGTGTCAGAAAGGCTGTCTGTTCCAGAAGTCCCCATGAGGACACCTCTGGCCCTGCTCCAAGCAAGACACTGCCATCAGACTCCCATCCCTGAAGCCTGTGTGGCCAGGGAAAGACTCTGCTCATCCGGACCCTCTGAGGGTTTTCTTTCTCCGAGATTCCCCTCATCACCCTAACAAGGCGTCTAAGCCCCTCTGTCTACAGCTCGGAGTGGGGAGATGGTCCAACCACAATCACATAGCTATCTGGTGTCAATGCCAGACCTTGAACCCTGGACGTCCATCTTCCGCACTAAGCCCTGAGCTATATCCTGCCACATCTTCTCTCTGGGCCCCCGAGAAGGGGACAAGACAGGCACTGGGATGTGTTACTTGAAGCAGAAGGAAGGCTTCCACACCTGGGCCTCGATCCCAGCATTCCGGGTTGAGAAGGAAGGCCTGGGGGCCTGCTTGGCTCGAGGAGACCACGCCCTGGAGGGAGACACGGGGGAGATATCACTGCTGTAGGTGGGGCTCACGGCAGTGGGCTGGAGGCTGTCCTGGACTGGGGCAGTGTAGAGGCCTGGGGAGGAGCGGGAAGGCCGAGGCAGAGCAGGAGACAGTGGGAGGCCTGCTCTGGGCAGGTTGGGCACCAGGTCCAGGGAACTAGGCTTGGCCGGGGAGGCAGCACGAGGTGAGACAGTGCGTGACGGAGTGCGTGAGGAGGTGGTGCGAGATGAGGCTTTGGCAGGTTCCTTGACAGGCGACAGGGCATAGAGCGAAGGCCTCATCTGGTATGGCTGCTGCTTGGTAGGCTCAGGGCGCAGGACTCCATTCTCTGGCAGATAGCCGTGGTAGAGAGAGGCAGGCGGAGTCCGCGCTGGGCTTAAGGATGCCACTCGGAAGCCCCCAGGGGCATTAGTGGTGTACTTCCAGGATGAAGGCAGGGACATAGTAGGTGAAGGGCAGCGGGCCAATTCTGCATGGCCTGCATGGCCTGAAGACTCTATAACGTACTTCTCCATCCGTGACTGGCGGCGGGCATAGAGCTCAGCCCCCTTCCCTGAGGCCTCTGAGAGATTCTGGTTGGGTTTGGGCTTCGGCTTGGCCTGGATACGGGGTGATTTGAGGCAGGAGGCCCACTCGGGTACAGTCTCCTCAGCTGCCGAAGGGCTGGCCCTGTCCCGAGCTATTGGCTCCTGCTGGAAGTTGGAGGCCTCAGCTCCCAGGGCAAAGGGCTCTTCTTCCATGCCCACCTCCCCGTGGTCTCTCTGCCTCCGCTTCTCATCAGCTGTCTGCACTAGGTCCAGCAAATCTGGATTCGGAGTCACCTTGGGCTTCTCCACAAAAGTGAACATGGATTTCCGGCTGCCTCGACGGGCCATAGATTCTTCCAAAATCCCTGTCTTGTTGGCAGGGACTACCTGACCCTTCAAATGGGAAGGCTTGGGGTCAGAGCTGGGGTACAGAGTGGAGTAAGAGGGGGGAGACCTAACCCGAGAAGCCACAGGGGCTGTTGACAAAGTCTCCGCATAGGTGGGGGGTGGGGTGAAGTGTCCTAAGGGGCGTCTCTCTACGACTGGGCTTCGCTGCCCAACCAGCCTCCTTTCCACCATGGGACTGTGGGACATTATGTGCCTCTGTGGCTGGGGACTCCTATCCGCCATACTGCTAGCCTGGGGTGCCCAGGCCTTCTCCCCAAAATGTCGTCTTCCCATCATGGGGCTTTGCTCTATCTGGCTGGTAGTCCCTGGCAACTGCATCCCAAAAGGCCTGGCGGTCCTGTTGACCACAGATGCAGGCTTGGCTAGAGTGAGATGCACTTCACTGTACACTTTAGTGGGCGTGGTGACAGCTGCATGTCCAGACACCTCCTGTTCTGCTGGTGCCACCGGGGAGCTGGGCTGCATGTCAATGAGCAGGGAGCTGGACATGAGATCTGCGGCGGGTGGCCCAGAGCTGGTGAGGGAAGTGGCTTCTCTAGAGAAGGTGCTGGCGGCAGAGGATGGAGCCGACACCTTGTCAATCAGGAGAATGCTGGATCTCACCTCCTCTGCTGGCACCGGGGGCTGCCCATCATCCGCACACGGAGTGCTGGGTTTGGAATCAAGTGTGCCGTTCGGGGAACACTGTGCCTCGGATGAATTCTGTGGGACGGGAGTGATGGTGGCTGGAGGGTTCTGATTGACATCAGCCGTGGGCTGGTTGTGGTGACTGTTGGAGGCTGGTGTGGTGAGCGTGGCATTGGGCGAGGATGGGTTCTGGTTGATATCTGCAGCTGGACTGGGTACTTCAGTGTCGGGAGGGTTTGGTGTGGAGTGCTGGGTCTCTCGGCTCTGGGACAGGTGTAGCCCATTGGCAGTCAGCAGGGCTGCATTCTCCTTTAAGTAAACTACCAAGGGCACTTCTTCCTCCTCACTGGCAACCTTCTCCAGGTGCCGCAGCAGACTGGCTTCCTCTGAGTATCCCTCCATGATGTGGCCAGGGACCCCTCTGCTGGGGTTCTGGGGGTTGGTGTGCTTTGGAGAGCCCGACTTTGATGGAGACGAAGGATTCACACTATGCCCTGGGGCATGGCCTATGGGGCTCGAAGGATGCCCCGTTTGGAGGGCCTCTTGGTTGAGCTTTGGTGATCTCTGGCCTCGGCTCTCCAAGGTGAACTCGTTTACCCTCTGCCTGCGCCTGTTGAAGAGCTGGACCCCCCGGGAGTTGGAGCTGGGAGGCGTGGTCAGCTGGGCTGCAATCTGCTGGCTCCTTGCCTTGGCCTCCTTCAGATCCTTCTCAGTGAAGCTAGTGCTCCGGCCCAGTGCTGCAGAGAGGACACAGGCCTGGTTAGCGAATGGACGTACAGACAGACAGTCAGTCACTCTGTCCTCCCACACCTCTTTGAAATCTGATCTTTACTAGGTTTCCTAGAATCAGAGGTCATGAAGATTCAATGGTGAAGCTGACTGGCTGTCCAGGATAGCCTGTCCATCTCTTTGGATTGCTCTGGAAGGTTGCAATACAGTGAAATACTCCAAATGAGTCATGCCTCTCTAACTACATCTCCCATGGTCCCTCTGCCCACTGGCGGCTCTCACCCCCGAGAGTGTTTCACATCAATTCTGTCTCTCTTCTACACTAAAGAAGGGGACGAGGAAGGAAGGCAAGGAGGGCTATGGAAGGCACTGTACGTGCTGGGATTATCCTTTTCCCTGACAGCACGGCCTCCCCGGAGGGGCCTTCCAGTCTCCTATCCTATCCTATCTCTGCTTTTCCAGCATAGCATTCACCACTGCCTGAAATCGAAGCGTTTGCTTATCTCCTGATTGATCATCCATCTCCTCACCTCAAGACAGTTCTGGAGGCCTCACTTGACATGTTCACCTTTCTGACCCCGATCCCAAGAATAGTGTTTGGCCTAAAGATTCCAAGTGTGCAAAGCCCAGGACACCTTATGTATGTATTTCTGAGGGCCTTTTATGCTTTCGAACTGAGAGTTTGGTCATTTAAATGATATTTTATAGAATGGTGCTAATAAGTTGTTTTTTTTTTTAAATAAGGTATTTCAAATTTATCATTATTGGTGCAGGGAAGTATGTACCATTTTACACATGTGGAAGTCGGAGGATAATTTTATCAGGTCTTGTTCTACCTTTACACAGGTTCTGGGAAATCAAACTCAGCCACCAGGCTTGCACGGGAAGCGCCGTTACCTGTTGAGCAGTTTCACCTGACCCTAAGACCTCTTTTTCTGAAAACAAGTTAATATGTAGGGCATGGTAGTACATGCCTGTAATCCCAGCATTTGGAAAGGCAGAGAAAGGAGGATCTCTGTGAGTTCCAGGTCAGCCTTGTCTACATAGCAAGCTCCAGGACAAGCAGAGCTACAATAGAGAGACCCTGTCTCAAAAATAAATAAATAAATAGTTAATATGTTTTATTTCTAAAAAATAAAAACATAAAAAGTAACTACATCCCCACTCCTAATTTTAACACATCACATCAAGAGACCACGCTGCCAGTTTCTTCGACACCCTTCCCCATTTTTTCTCTCATTTTTATCAAGATAATTATTTAAAAATTTGTACATGCTAACATAAGCCAAGTGACACCCTGGGCTAATGTCAATGCCTCCCTCCCCTCACTCCCCCCACCGTGTTCATTCATCTTGTTCTCCCAAATGCACGGAGAGGCAGCCATTGGATGCCTGGAGTGCAGAAGAGAAAACCTGTATGAATAAGTTCAGAGATTCCTGAGGCAAAGGGCAAAGACAGCCACTATACAGTTCTGGTGGCAAAGGCTGAGTCATTCTATAGCTGTGCCCAAGGTCCTTCTGGGGAAAGGATCGGTGGTGGGACATGGCAAGGACAGAGGTCATTGGTCGGCCTCCTATTAAGTGAGGTAATCATTCCTTTCTGTCCACAGTGCCCAGCTGGCACGCACTTGGTGCTCAATGCTCTTGAACAATGAATAAACAAATAGACGCCTGAACAGATGAGTCACAGGCAGCTGGAGGGATCAGCCTATGACCAGGGTCACAGCTTACCCAGTGGCTGAGAAAACCCCTCCCCCACGGTGGGAAGCTAATTAGCTCTTGAGGAATCTGACCCTGCCCTCCCTCCTAACTCACCCTAATTAGCCCTGGCCCTGACAGGCTGATGGGTCTCCAGGGACAGTCTTTCTAGGCATCTTGCCAGCCTGGCTCAGAGTTCGTGGACACTGAGAAATGGACGTGCCTTGATAGAGGAGATTGGTAGTTTGACATTATCCCATTTTATAGATAGGGAAACTGAGATCCAGAGACTTTCCCAGGGCAAAGTCGACAGGCCCCTATGCTGGAGTCAGCAGAGAGGTCCATGGAGGTCAGGTACAATCCTTGCATCGTAGCTTTCTGGCTCCATCCTCCCGTCTACCACAGGGGTAGTAACTTCCCCTTCGTGTACCACAATAGCGCATAGCCTACCCCACCTGTACCCCAATACCTGGTGGTATTTCTCTTCTGCCCCAGTTACTCCCTCTGTAAAACATGAAAACTTTAGCCAGACGACTCCTCTGAGAGAGCTGAAGATGAGATTTCCAGGCACACAGGAAAGTCTTTAGGAAATGTTTGGACCATACAGCGTCTCCCTCCTCTGTTCTGCTTCGTGAAACAGGTCTCCCGGCCCAAAGCCAAGTTCTTTGGCTGGGCTATCCCTAAGATCTTGGCAAGCTCTTATCCCCTCCCAGAGTCATGGGCTCCTTGGCTGAGAAAGGTTTGGGGGTCACCGTGAGATCATGAGTACAAAGGGTCTGTCATCGTCGAGTCCAGGGCAAAGGGCAAAGACAGCTCATGCTATCTCGGGAACAGCAGGCCACTGTGACCCGACTCTGCTCATGGGGCAGACATTACCCAATCTTGATCCTCCAAAGCACATTTCATTCAGGACTTAGTGTGTTTCTGCTCTCCCCTCCCCCCACCACCACCACCCCTAGTCACACCAGCGAACAGCTTTACCTTGCAGCCTGACAGTCCTGCAGAGATTCGCAGGGGGCAAATCCATCCTTTATGACCCAGGACACAAAGGCCGCCAAAGTTGCTTCTGACACACTTGTAGCAGTTGCAGCTAACATTACTCTCACTGTGACCCTGTGGGGCACAATCTACCCCTGTGCACTTTATGTTGATGAGAAAAACCAAAGGCCAGAACAGTAAGGTGAGCTAGCCATCGGCACAGAGCTAGGATCCTGGCTGGCAGGACCCCACAGGGTCAGGCAGATAGAAAGGGATCTAGTGTTTGAACATCCAGGCCACTCCATGTCCCTGCACACTCCTGCTTCCTCCTTACTTTCCTGCTTCAGGACCAGTGCTGTGTGCCCAACCCCCATGTTTCACGGAGACACACTACCCCCCACCCCCACCCCACCAACCCCTTGGCTTCCAATGCCAGTGTGAAAAAAAGGCCCTTGGGGAGAAGGCAGCTTGGGAGGCTCAGAAAACAAAAGGTCACAAAGAGGAGGTGGCCCAGGACCCAGACTGCTGACCTCCAGCCAGGCTGGTCATAGTCTGCCTTGCCCTAGAGGACTCTCCCCCGCTGTGAGCTCAGAACTGCCCCTAAGCTCTAAGAGGAATGGCAGAAAGGACCAGAGGGGAGTGAGCCTCCCTTCTAGTACAGCCCTGCACCCCAGGCCAGCTGCAGTGCACATAAAAGAAATTCAACAGGAGGTTTGGAACCAACCCAGCCAACTACCATGGCAATTTTTTGTCACCCTGCACAAACATGGGGGTGGGGTAGAGCAGGACTTGACCAACCAAAGGTACTCCAGAGTCCCTTGTTACAGGCAGCAGGAGATGTTCCAACTGAAGTCACTTAGGGCAATGTCACCCAGCCAATAGCAGATTTGTCTACGATTGCGCTTCTTGGTTTTAGAGAGATCAGAGGTGAGCCAGGGCCATAGGGACCAGCAGACCTCACGGCCTGGCTGTGGTACGGGGCATGATGCCCTTTCTTCTCGCCTACATCTCTGAAAGCCTACATAGAGCTCTAGACAGCATCTCGGAATACAGGCCTCCGAAGACGGTTGGAGGGTAGACAAAGAGAAGAGCTACCTGGGGTCAGGTAAGACAGGGCAGATCCAGAGTGGAGGAGAGGCTCGAAGACAGAGCATTGCCTCCGGGCGATGGGGATGCCATCCTACAGGCCTCACGTGGCCCACGTACAGCACTGCATGCTCATCAGTTTTTGGTTTTTTCCCCCCCACCCACAAGGCAATCCCAAATGATAATACTGTCGTTGCTCCTTCCCATTCTGTAGATAACAGCCAGGCTCAGAGATGCTGAGCCACCCAGTGCCAAACAACTTTAAGTGGCAGAGCTGGGATTCTGGACTCAGAAAGTCCGACTGGGAAGTGAGATGTCTTAACCACTAGGCTTTCCAGCTCAGAGCTTCAGTGGGAGGGGCATGAAGGAAGCTTTGAGGTTCCTGGAAGATGTCTATAGAGCCCTGTCTCCTCACCCCATCAACAACCCTCGGCTGCTTCCTATCTCTTCTTTCGGGAGGAGAGTTGACGACCTTATTCTCGATAAGGCAGAAATGCATGATAGGGTATGCACTGCTGGTGGTGAGGAAGATCATAAGGCTAGCATCAGTAAATTCCCGGCCCTGCTGTAGCAGGAATAAGCCCTCTCTCCAAGTCCTCATCCTTACTGCTTTCTGGAGACAGCCCCCCCCCCGCCCCGCCATTCTTCCCTTCACTAGGCCTGTCTGAAGAAAGGGAGGGGATCTGAGGCAAGGCAGGAGAGGCCAGAGAGGTCAGGACAGTAAGAATTCAAGGAAATGTTACCCCACACTACTGCCGTCAATGGGAGTGTCCAGGCAAGGCTAGTGGGAAGGATGGGAGCCAGAGGTGGGAACAGAGGTTGACGGGAGGCAGCCCATTGTAGCAGCCTGGGAGCCTTGACAACAGGCTGGGTAAACAGGCTGGGTAAACTGGCCCCCCAGTGGGGTCAGGAAGGACCCAATGTCCCAGCCACTACACAACCTCTGGCTTGGCCAGGGCAGGAAGATGAGGCGGTCTGAGTAATATAATAACCCAGCCACTTTGCCAGCCCAGCCTCACTCACATCCTCCCTGCAGAGAGGGAAGTGACACAGACCCTGAGGGGGGCACCCATGCCAGAAGCATGTGAACAAAGACCAACACATCGCTCTGTAGAATGACCCACACTGGGGGTGGGAAGGGGCATGCAGGGATAGGGGCAGGGATTCCTCGAGCCAGCCAGCTAACGGGCTGACAGAAGTCCCCGTTTGGCTCTTTCCTAGTACAGGGAGAGAAAACAGGCCAGACAGTGGATGCCACATGCCCTGAGTCACACCCCAAACCCCAAAGGCCCCCCTGAGTGCTCAGCTTACTCACTCTGACTGGGTCCTCCCTGCAGCCCAGCTTCCCCAGGATGCTCTGCCGCTGGCCTCTGTTCTCAGAGCCTCTGGGACCGGCAGCCAAGCTCCTGGCCGAGGGAAGAGAGGAAAATCCTGCCTTGACAGTACCCGGAGGAGCTAGATATGACTTCTCTCCTCCACAGATGACTCAGCCCAGCTCTTTATCAGGAAAACGATTCTGCAACCCGCCTTTTAAATGGCCTCTCCACCCCCGGTCTCTCCCCCGCCAATCAACCCACCCCACACAGCCAGATTCACCAGTCCTCCCTCCCAGCCCTATGCTTTTCTCCTGCTCAGAGCCCCCAAAAACCATGGGAGAGCCAGAAGGGTCCTCCTTCCTCATCCAGGCATTCCACGGTCCTGACGGCTAAGCCTGCCTGAGCAGGACTCTCCTTCTCTCTGTGTCCTTAGCAATGGCTGAGAACAACAGCTCCCAGTTCCACTCCTGCCAGTGAGTTCCTGTCAGGAAAACAGGAATGCACAAACCTCTACACTTGGAACCTTCTCCTTCCCATCCTAGGTGTCCCATGCCCCCAGCCTCTTGCCCAATTTGAATGTGGACCAGCCCCGCCCCAAAGACTTCCCTGCTTGTCAGAGTCTGAACCGAACCGCTCAGGGCATAGTGACTTGTGGAGCAGTCACACTTCAGGGAGGGCTTGCTGTCTGCTAGGGACTCTGACAGGACCGCGCGTTTCACTCTCACAGCAATCCTACCAGTGACCTCACCTCTGCCTCAGAGAAGACTCAGCTTGCGGAGGTGCTGTGTCTTGGAAAAGTCACATGGCCAGCTGGGAACCGAGCTGTGGATCACACTCAGGGTGACCCTCCCAATGTTTGTTTCATGACATCCAGGGTCTGGGTCTTCAGCCATCCACATAGCCTGGCCCGAGGGCAGGGCTGCATATGCTTCACACCTGCACTCCTCTCTGCCCACACCTTCTGTGACAATGACAGCTGTCACAGTCCGACTGCTGAGTTCCAGATGCTGAAAATAAAGGCTCAAGGCTTTGTCCTCAAATCCTCACAGCAATTCACCAACGATTGCTTCCGACCTTCTGACGGCCAGCTTAGAAACGAGGAGAAAGGCAACTGAAGGCTAGCTAACACATCCCAGCTTTCACAGTTGCCGAGAGATAGAACGGAGTATGATAGAACCCAAGTATATGCTGGAGCAGTGAGGCTGATCCCCCCGCCTGGGATGCTTCCCTCTTTGGAGCTCCACCTGCAGAGAATATTCAAGCACTCCTCTAAACCCTGCCATTCCATCGAGGAACCGCCCCCCCAGGCTCAGTAGCATCCTCTGCTGAGCCAGGCCCAGAGGCCTCCCAGCAGGAAGAGGACTCACAGGAAGCAGATGAGGACTCTACCAGAACTCCTGGTCTCCTCCTCCTGTCGAAAGGGCCAGGCACAGACAGAAGAGAGAAGACTGACCCTTGGCTCAGCTGGCAGCAGTCTCTGCAGGTAAAAGGCGCCCTGCAGACTTCTGGCTGACCAAGGCCTTGCTGCAAGGTCCTGGCAGGACCTGGCTGTCAGAGCATTCCTTTTGCCTGTTCTAGACTGCCTTGGCTAGATCGCTAATGAATACTGGGGAGACAGATCCACGCAGAACACTTGTCTGTCCTGCACAAAGGCCTTGTATACATCCCCTAGCCGCGTGTGAAACAGGGCATGATACCATATGCCTGTAATCTCAGCATTAGAGAGCTGGAGGCAGGAGGAGCAGAAACCCATGATCATGTTTGGCTGGCTCTCCAGCAGGTTTGAAGCCTTGCTGGACTACAGGAGTCTCAGCATGGTGTGTTGCAGGCCTTTAATCCCAGCACTCACGAAGCAAAGACAGAGACAGGGGGGGTCGCTACTGAGTTTCCAGCCAGTCAAGGCTACAGAGTGAGACCTGGTATCAAAAAGCTGATCAATTTCTTAAGAAAAAGAATGGGCTGGGAAAGTGTCTCAAGAGGTTTGCAGGGCTGGCTGCTTTTGCAGAAGACCCGGGTTTGGTTCCCAGCACCCACGTGGTGGCTAACAACCACCTGTAATGCCAACTCCTGAGGATCTAATACTCTCTTCTGGTCTTTGTGGGCACTGTACACACCTGGGGCACAAACATACCCGAAGGCAAAACACCCACACACATAAAATAAAAAGAAATAAAATTTAAAACCCAAACAAAAGAGGGCAGGCATGGCGGCACACGCTTTTTTAATGCTACCCCTAGTGAGCCAGAGCAAGGGAGATCCCTATGAGTTCCAGACCAGCCTGGTCTATGTCCAGTTCCAGGCCAGAGAGACCCCATCTCAAAAAAAAAAAAAAAAAAAAAAGACAAACTATAAAATGGTAACCAGAGATAGACAAGTTCAGGCCTAGGAGGAGAAGAACCTATAAGAGAGGTAAGGCTGACCTGCAGGCTATAAGGTCTTTTGAAGAGTCAGGAGCGTAGGATGGCCCATACACATAACCCCGGAGACACACACAACAGTCCAGAGACATAAAGGCGAACCAGGACAGGAAAGAGAACTGTCATCCAGGGCCTGCCACACTCTGGGCCCTACACAAAGAAGTTGTGCCAAGGTCTGCCTATAGCTTCGCTAAGTGCCTTGATCCCGGGGGCAGAGGGGTCAGTAGTACGGCTCAGTATGTGTGGATTGAAGGACTAGCAAACCCCACATCCAACACATTTGTTCCTTCACTGAGCCTTAGAAGCAAAGTCCAGATTCTTCCGGGTTCTAGACTGGAGTGTGGTTCCTAACAGGTGAGGGGACATGGAGGAAAACCCAGAAAACCCACGGGTGGAACGGGAGATGAAACCTCAAGCTGCCGTGTCAAACCTGAGAAGAAGAATATCCACAAGATACCAAGAGAGCACAGAGCCTGGGAAGGAGGAGATCAGGAAAAAGTGGTCCAAAGGCTTCCTGTAGAGGACAGCATTTGTCTCAGGTTTTTGTAAGAGGAGACGAGGGATGCTCCAAGCGCCAAGGATGGTTTTTAGAGACTAGAAGACTCAAAGGTAGTCTGGCCCTAACCTACCCCCACCCCCCATGGCCCAAAGCAAGAAGGAGAGACGAAGCCGTTGATGAAGGAAAAAAAAAAAAAAGACAGCAGGCTTGCCTGGAGTCCAGTTTGCATGCAGTGAGCTGGGTAGCATTTCACAGGAGCCCGGGAGCTTCGAGGCTCTGCCCTGGGCTACATGCACCGCAGGATCTGCCTGTGGTTATATAACCCGCACCTCTCCGTCCCACTGTCAGCCAGGACCCTCTGCCTCCTCCAATCTGCCATCTGTGTCTGCTGGTTCCTTCATATAGAAGACGCTGCTATGCAGCCAAAAAAAAAAAAAAAAATGAAGGCCAGCCCTGTGGTAAATTCTCCACATTCCTTCCTCTCAGAAAAATAAATAACCCAGGAGAAAAAACACAGGAGGAATGATAGCGACGGCACAAGCATGCTGGCACTCCAGCTACTCACTGCGGTAGACAGCATGGGAACCCAGCTCTGCCCAGTGTCTTTCCTGGGATGGGGCCTGAGGCTGCTTCTCACAGGGGATAGAAGACCAAACTGGGGCTCTGGCTTGGTCGCAGGTGACACAGGTGCTGGGAGTCCCTATGGTATGGCTGGCAGACAGACACACAGACACACACATATACACAAGAGTAGACCATCTGCTTCAGAGCCAACGCTCAGTAACTGAGATGCAGAGGTAGCACTAATGTTTCTAGCACAGCGGCCACCACAGCAAACCTGTCAGGAGCGAGGTGGCTCCCTTCTTTCTCAAGTAGCTGCTAACACACCACATCCATATACCAGGTCTTCCTCCTTTGTGACCATTCTTCCAATATTGTACTTTATCCTCATGAGCTGCAAGTATTCTTCATTTTTAACAATAAAGACATGGAGGCTCTGAAGGGTTGGAGGATTCCCTACAGCATTAGGCCAGAGAGTCAACTGTGGATCTCCAGCACCTGTCTTCACACTCCCATCCTGTCAGCTGACGCCTCCTCCAGGTAGCCCACCCTTCCACCTACTGTGCAACAGGTCGGCAGTCATCCAACCTTAGTGGATCTCTGCATCTCTGAGTGAGTCTCAGCTTCCTCCTTAAGAAAACAAGGCTAAGTAGCTAAGAGTGGTGGCAAACAGGTCTACATAGTAACTCTCTCTCTCTCTCTCTCTCTCTCTCTCTCTCTCTACCTCTTTCTATCTCTCTCTCTGTCTCTCTGTCTCTGTCTCTCTCTGTCTCTCTCTGTCTCTGTCTCTCTGTCTCTGTCTCTGTCTCTCTCTCTCTCTCTCTGTGTGTGTGTGTGTGTGTGTGTGTATAAAACAAGAGTAGACCATCTGCTTCATAGCCACTGCTCAGCAAGTGAGATTCAAAGGTAGCTCAAAGATTTATAACACTGATCACTCCCACAGGAGTTAATTCCAGCCCTTGCCAGCTCTGGAGAGCCTTCCACGGCTGGGGCTGTGGGTCCTCACCCCCTCTTCCTCTTTTCCCCAGCTATCCCCTGCTCAGGCTACAACCAAGTGTAGTCCCACCCCATTTCCACGGCCCAGGGGACCCCAGAAGCAACCCATAGTCAAAGTGCCTTAGCAGAAAAGAACAGTTCACCTGCCAGGCCCACCAAGGGCATGCCCCAGGTCCAAAATCCTAGTGGGGAAGAGGCAGCCTACATAGATTGGTTCTGGCTGGGCATGCAGCCCCAAGAAGGCATCAGGACTCCAGAAAGCTAGAAGAGGCTGGCCTAACCACACATAGTTCAATGCCACTTATCAATTTCCAGGCCTAACTGCATCTCGGACCTAACAGGAATCTTACCAGAGATGCCAAATCAGCCAGTCCTTCCTTCTCATTTCCTCAAACTACAAAGAGCACAGGAGGTCAGGACACTTGATTCCAGTGTCTGTCCTGTTGCATTTGGGTGGCCTTGAGCTAATTCCTGTAGCTAGTTTACCCAGCTCCTCAAACTGGGGCTCAACACAGGGACCAATGCTTGCCAGAGAACAGTGCCTCCCACCTCTGGCAGATGCCAAGTGTTTTGGGTGGGACTCCAGTTCTTAACATCTTCATAGCTATGTAAGTTTCAAACGTGTCCTGGAAAACACACGCCGAGCCTCTGGCCTCAGGTATGTCATATCTTAGGGAGAGGATAATCCAGACAACTTAAAGACACTAAGCCTACATAGTGTAGACTCTTGCATTCGACCAATATTTATTGCACAAATTACGCACTGTCCACAGCCATAAAGAAAAGTAGCAGCCGGGCGGTGGTGGGGCACGCCTTTAATCCCAGCACTTGGGAGGCAGAGGCAGGCGGATTTCTGACTTTGAGGCCAGCCTGGTCTACAGAGTGAGTTCCAGGACAGCCAAGGCTACACAGAGAAACCCTGTCTCGAAAAAAAACAAACAAACAAAAAGAAAGAAAGAAAGAAAGAAAGAAAGAAAGAAAGAAAGAAAGAAAGAAAGAAAAGAAGGAAAAGAAAAGAAAAGAAAAGCAGCACAAAAATGTGTGAATTTTAGTAAGGGGAGAAGATCATGAATACACACGTAATCCTGAACGTGTGGAGAGTGACTTGCAAAGGTAACTACGACAATCAACGTCATTTTCACAGAGAAAGTGCTGCTGGGGGAAGCCAGGGGGAAGGTGGAGGATGGTGAGACATGAGCATCTGGGGTGGGGAGAGCGGCTTGGCGAAGGGGCAGCTCGTGCTAAGGTCCGGAGGCAGGCTATGTCATACGCAAACAAGAAAATTGCCTTTCCCACCAGCCTTCTAAGTTTTTGTCTCTCTGGGACCTCCTCCTTTTCCTTAACGCTGGCCAAGCTCCAGCGGGTGGCAGCACATCTTCCCTTGCACACAGGCCCCCCACGCAGAGGCTCTGCCTGCTTCAAATCTGCATGACATGAGCAACAGAGCCCACCCAGCCGTGCACACAGTAAATAGAGTGGGCAGAACAGACATGTGAGCACCCGCAGGAACTATCCGTGGAAGTGCCCCGTGCTCAAACGGCAGGCTAGCATGGGCACATGTGAAAGGAGTCCATACCTCGTGGGAGCTTATGTGTCCTTCCAGCCCACCTACTCTCTAAGTGACGGAGTTACCAAGCAGTTCTTGCATGGAGGGTGCTCGCTGCGGGAGAATGACCAGTAACGCAACGACATGCTTTCTTGAAATCCATGACTCTCCACTGTCAGTCAGCGCCTCTCTCTTCAGAATGCATTAAGACCTACCACCTGTCCCAGATGACATTGTCCAGAGAATGTCCCCCTTTCCGCCTCTACAACAGCTAAGCCCTATAAAGTACCTGTGCAGCACCGAGGGGGTTAGCAGCCACCATCAGCATCATCGGTGGTCACGGTTGCCCTTGCTTCTTTCCTGGGCAGGGGTCAGAGCAGCTAGAGGAGGAGAAAAGTGACAGCCCCAGCCTGGCTCCCAATGCCACGTAAGGCCTCAGCAAGTTCCTTTCTTTATCCTGCCCAGATCAGAACTTGCAGGTGGCCCATATGCCAATTCCTGGGCTCCAGTCTAGATCCATGGGTCTACCTGAGGGACACTAGTGCACAGCCAGGTTAGAGACTCAATGGCCCTTTGGAGCCCACCCAGCCATAAGTTACGTTTATAGCTAGCAAACACACAGACAAACGCCTGGACTGTGGTCTAGCAGATGACTCCTTAACCCAACAATCAATAGCATGTGCTATGTGAAAAAATGATCACGTGAGATGAGTATGGGCAACGACACGTGCTATGCTTGATAATGTCATAATGAAACCTAGCTATTTTGTATGCTAAGTAGAAAACGTAATAAAGGGGCTGGAGAGATGGCTTAGCGGTTAAGAGCACTGACTTCTCTTCTGAAGGTCCTGAGTTCAAATCCCAGCAACCATACGGTGGCTCACAACCATCCATAGTGAGATCTGATGCCCTCTTCTGGTGTGTCTGAAGATAATGACAGTGTACTTACATGTAATAAATAAACAAATCTTTTTTTTTGGGGGGGGGGTGTTGAGACAGGGTTTCTCTGTATAGCCCTGGCTGTCCTGGAACTCACTCTGTAGACCAGGCTGGCCTCGAACTCAGATATCCGCCTGCCTCTGCCTCCCAAGTACTGGGATTAAAGGCATGCGCCACTACTGTCTGGCATAAACAAATCTTAAATAAAAAAGGGATCTAGGTATACATACAATGATATAAAGTGAACACAAATCATCCTCTAAGTACTCCAGACACTCAGTCTCCCTAGCACGTCTTATTCATGAGAAATAAGGGCAGAGCAGGGATTGTTCCATCATCCCACAGACTAGAAAACTGAGGCAGCAGCCAGGTGTGGTGGTACATGCTTGTACCCCCAGCATTCAGAAAGTAGAGGTGGGTAGGAGGATTGCCATAAATTTGAAGTCAGCTAGGGATACATAGCAAGACCCTGTCTCAAAATAAAATAAAATAAAATAAAATAAAATAAAATAAAATAAAATAAAATAAGCAAGAGTCAGGGAGGGGACACAGGAAAACCATTCCCCCTCCCAGGATTTCATAGCCCACAGTCTTTGGCTTCCAGCCAGAGCCTCTGTAGCACCTCCCGAGCTAGGCCACCTCTGGCCTGACCCACTCATCCCTTACAACTTGACTTTAGCCACAGGGTAACTGGCCTTTATTCCAAGTTCATGAAAACTCTTGACACGTGGGACTTCTTTAACAAATCAGGTTTCCTAGCAACAGGACAACCTCAACCAGTTAATCTGCCAGCACAATAGGATCTCTCACACTGGGCCGTGGACAGGGTCCCCAAAGCCCTGGCACTACTTGCTAGCATTTGATCAAAACCAATCATCTCCTTTTTTCCTCACCAACCTGATCATGAGCTATGATAACCTTCAGCAAGCCTCGAATCTGTTGAGCCTCTGTAACAGTCTCCAAATTCCTACCCTGTACGTGGTTACAAGGGTTCGTCACATACACACAGTGTACCCATCATCAGGCTTGTGGCAATAATGGTGGTGTGCATGGGCTCCTGCTAAACCAATAACTTGTTGAAGCAGAGAGTCTTGCCATTTGTCAGTGCACATACATGTTGCATACATATAACTGCATACGTGTCTTTTGTATCTCAGGCTGGCCTATCCTCGCTGGGTGGCTACGGAACACTTTGAACATCCTTCCATCTTCCTGCATCCACTTCCTGAGTGCTGGGATGGTAGATACGTACCACCACATCCAAGCTATGTGACTCGGAGGATTGCTAGCACTGAGCCACATCCCAGGTTCATTACTACTGCATCTCACATTCTATTCATCAGCAGGAGGTTGACAAGCCTAAATGGGCGTGACAAGCCAGATGGCAAAGACTTCCCCTCTGTAGCACCCATGCAATCTCATTTAACTAGAGTAATTATTTGGGAGTGGGATTTTCAAGATGGCCAAGGTCAGGGCTCTGCTCAACTGTTTCCTCGGGCTCAGGGGCCTTTGCAGATCATGTTGCTTCTATGTGTGGGCTCCCCAACACCATTTGCCAGGTTTGGGGTCCTAGGAAACTGCTTTCCTTCCATCCTGGTGCCAAGCACTTTCTCACCTCAGGGCTACATAATAGACGTGCTTGTCACAACAGACAACAGTGACGAAGGCCATGCTAGAAGGGCCGTGTCCTGGGAGCCCTGAATGTAATCCTGTTGACAAAGAGACATAAATAATGTACCAGTATGTTCTCTCCTCCCCATCCCGACCTGCTAAGAATAGCACCGGCTACCCTCTCAGGGATCCGAAAGGGAGGAGGGCAGGACACCTAATGGGAACGAGCAGGAATCATGTCACAGGGCTGTGGCCTGCCAACTGCCCTCCCTGCTAGCCCACATTTCCACACTGTCAAGAAAGGGAACCCTAAAGAATGAAGGGTGCTTAGAGGCCAGCAACCAAGTTCTTAAAGAGTAAAAGAGAGAGGTCTGGAAAGATTGTACGTAAAACCTTGGAGAGGGAGGAAGTTTCTACAGACGTTAACTCTTTCCAAGTTTAAAAATGGCTGGCCTAGAACAGTTTCCTCCTCTGGAACACAGGGGAACTCTGCAGGGCACTTGAACTTGCATTTCCATCGAGCTTCTTGTCCTGGGGTGATGCTGCTGCAGCATCCACATGCCCCTCTCGAAGAGCAGAAAACCTATTCTCTAGGGTACAGGTTGGGAAACGGCCAAAGAAATGGGCTTCGACAGATCTTGGCTCAGGGCACAAGCATCTGAAGCAACATTCCAGGGTTTTGGCTTCAGGGGACTCTGAACTGCCTGGCCAAGGACATGCTCTGCCCTGTGACTGCTGGACCACCCTACCCTGCTTGAGTCCATTCAGATACAACCTCAGTGGTCCAGGCAGAGAGAGGTGGCTTCCAGATGCTCTGTGAGCCAACCATCAAGGAAGCAGTTGGGTGTGAGGCCCACTCCCAGAGCGCATCCTAGGAAAGATGCAGGCAGCCTTTGGCACCGCACCAGAGAGACCAGCATCCCCCTTCAGATCCCTTTGAGGCTCCAGACCCCAGGTGACTATCTCCGCTGCCCCCATAATGCACTTCTCCTTGGGATGCCTCATCCTTCTAACACTCCAGCCTCACTGGCATTCCTTGAAAGGCTCATTGGAGGTACCATGACTTTTCTCACTTCAGAGCCTTTGACCCCTGCTCTCCCTGCCTTGAGTCCTTTTCTGCCCTCGCCCCATTGGCTGTGCCTTTCTGACACCTGGGATGCTTGAAGGTGGCAAGCTGCTCTCCCCCCGCTGGGAGTGACATTCTCACCATACCGTCCTCAAGATATCCTCCAAACTCATCAGATTCCATCGCTGTTTGTTTTAATATCGGTCTGCTCCGCCCTAACAGGGCAGAGACATCGGCTACGACCTCCCTGCGCCTGGTCTATAGCTGGGGTTGAACAAACATTGTCAGACTGGGAGAAGAGAGTGGAGGAGCGAACTGTTCACACACCCTCCCTGAAAAGCTTTCATCTCCCGGCACCATGCAATCTCACTCAACTAAATGAAGCTGTTAAAGAGCAGTACTTTCAAGGTGATCTGGCCGGGACCTCTGCTGCTCAGCGGCTGTTTGCAGGCCACATCACCTCTTGGTGTGGGGTCTCCAGCCACTGTCTTGCCAGGTTTTGTGTGGGAGCAGAAAGCTGAGTAAGAGTTCTAGAGCTTCAGAGAACGAGCTTCTACTAATCCCCTTCCTCTCCCATTGCCCAGAGAGGGACAGGTTCTCATTCGAGGCCACACAACCAGCGCGCAGTGACACTAGACTTCCTTGGCTCAGCTAGAAGCCAACGGCTGAGCTTCAGGCCCACCCACACTCAATGAGAGCACCATCTGCCTGGATGCTGGGAGAAGTGCAGGAGGGAGGGAAGAGAGTGGCTGTGGCTGAGCACATGTGGATTCAGGTCCAGAGCCAGGGGTGGGGGGTGGGGAGGTGGATAGGGCTCTCAGCAGGAGGCCCGAGAAGAGCCTGGCATTATGGGTCCCTGGAAGCCAAATGGCCAGAGGCTGGGTGGTGGCATGTCTGGCCCTCATGCGCATGACAGTCTATTTTTTAATCAGTGCCTCCCCATCCCCCAATTCCACTGCATGATCTAGAGATGTCTTGGCCTCTCTGTTATACAGTAATAAAACTTGAGGTCTGTAGGGGTCAGACTGGCTGGGTTTGTAGCTACATGATATTGGAGCTCACCGAACTAGCCACCCTGTGCCTCAGTTTCCCACTCACAAAACTGTGAGGCTGGTTTCATAGAGCTCTTGGAACATAGTAACAACAACAACAAAATCAAGTAGGCCACTGTTCAAACCATGGCTTCATCTAACTGTCCCTGACCACCTACCTGTGAGCTACCCCTAAAGCTTAGTCCAGATCCTATCCATTGTGCCGGCCCGTCATCCCCTCTCCAAAACAGCCCGGCCAAACACGAAGAAGAAATTTACACGGAGATATGAGGAGCCTTAGGCAAGAGGCCATCTGCTCAAGGGCTTGCTATTTTAACGGAGATCAAAACACGGGAGTACTATTAATAAGTAGTAGCTCATTTTTTAGGCATTCATCGTGAACTCACCCCATTTCCATAACACTACAAGGCCCAGCATTGTCTCTGTTTTATAGACGAGGAAACGAGAGTCCAGAGGGGTTACATAATGTGCTTATGAACTCTCAGGCAGCCAGGAATGAAACCCCAAAATTCGACCGCAGCATTCATGTGCCAGCCATGCGGGAGAAGCAGGTGACACAAAGATAGACTGTGGCATCCAGAGAGGTGGGCAAGGCGGGGCGGGGCAGGGCAGGGTCAGCACAGACCTACCCTGGGCTGCCTTACTGAATGGAAAAGATGAACCAGGGTGACAGAATGTCAGCAGCAGCCAGTCGGGGGAAGGGTTTTCATTCCAGAAAAAGGGCTTTGGGTAAGCCTCTGGAATTACAGGGCCTGGGGGCTGTTGCCATGTAGACTCCTCCTCCAGTCACACTGCGTAGCAACTGAGCCCCAGTGTCTAGTGTCCAGACACAGTTCACAAAGGGCCCTACATACACGCTGTCCTAACTCACAGAGCCTCTCCAGAGGCAGATTGGCCCTCTCTCTGGCCAGATCTCAGGCCCAACTCCTACGGCCTGCATTTTTAAAGCCTGGAGTGGGGCAGATAGGTGGGTACAGCCTGCAACCAACACACACCACCCACACCCAGCCCAGCGCCCACAAAACCTCTGGGTACCATTCTGGATATACATCCTCCAAGAAGCTCTGACCACCTTCCCTTCAAATCCCGGCTTCGATGCCACAGTGGACCCTGATAAGCATTCCCTAGCCACAAAGGAACCCCCCTGCCTGCTCTCCATCCCAACATCTCGGCTTCTTTCCATGCTCTGCCCCCTCTGAAGTTATCTTATTGATCTACTCATCCCTCTTTAGTTGTCTTATTCATTCAATAAAAACAAAGGCTTCAGCCAGGCGGTGGTGGCGCACGCCTTTAATCCCAGCACTTGGGAGGCAGAGGCAGGTGGATTTCTGAGTTCGAGGCCAGCCTGGTCTACAGAGTGAGTTCCAAGACAGCCAGGGCTATACAGAGAAACCCTGTCTGGAAAAAAAACAAAAGAAAAAACAAAGGCTTCTATGGTGAGATGGTACATGAGAGAAAGGAAACAACCTGAGTACAATCCCTGGGACCCACCCAGAATGAGAGAACCAACTACTACTGTCCTCCATACACACGCTATGTGCATGTGTGTGTCACACACAGGCATGATGTGCCACACACACACACACAAAGAAAACAAACGTAATTTTAAAATTTAGACAAAGCAGCTAGCTTCTAGCCAGGTAAGGCAGCATATATCTATTATAATCTCGGCACTCAGCAGGCTGAAACAGAGGGATCACAAGCTCAAGGCCAGTCTGAACGTCACAGCATCACAGCAAGGATGAGACCAGCAAGAACTACACAGTAAGACCTTGTCTCAAAAAAAAAAAGCCCAACCCTATATGTGTGTATGTACACTATATATACATGTGTCTATGCATATACAAGCTCCTATGGGAAGAATCTGTCTGCCCTGTTTTCTACTATAACCTAGTTCCTATGTCCCCTTCCCTCTTCGTTGCTAGCCAGGGCTACTGAGGTCAAGGGATTTACCCAGGGTCCCTTGGCAAGCCAGCAGGTAGCAGTGATCAGCCTGGCACTATAGAGCTGGGGCGTTCAGCCTGCCTGGCTCCATCCTCTCCTTGCTGATCTCCCCCTGGCCTGTTTTGATCCCGCTTCCTGATCACAATGGGGCAGAGCCTGCAAGACTTTGACAACAGGGCCCACTCAACTTCTTAGAGCCTGTGCTATCCCAATCTGGGCAGCCCTGCCTGCTTCCCCTCAGTCCCTCCCTTCCTGGCATCAACTGCTCCGATGAGCTCATGTCTGGAAGCCTAGGAGCTGCCCTAGAGGAAAAGGTGCCCCAGGGCTGGAGGTACGTTCAGCCTTGCGGGGAGGCAACACTGGGAGGGGGCCTGTGATGTGTAAACTTCCCACCTAGCAAGGGCTCAGGGAATCAACCCTGAAGACTTAAAAGGATAGAGAAAGCGCTGCTGGTGTCTTCCCTCTTTCCAGATGCTCTAAGGTGCTGTGACCCTCCCTTTATTAAAATGTCATTCCTGATCCCCAACCACCCCCCCCCACACCCCCAGGGAGAGAGAACCTTGCTGCCTGCAGAAGTGCCCTGGCCAACTCTTCCTGCCTGGGCTCAATCTTCCCAACTCATAAGATGGAGGTGTGCTAAGCTGCCTGTTAAAAAGAGCCACAAGTTTGTTTCACTGTGATGAGGAGGCAGGGCAAAAGCTGGCTAGCCAGAAACCAGGCCCGACCAAAAAAGAAGTGTTATTATTTGTTTATTTATTTATTTTGGTCTACCTTACCTTCCAGAGAGTATAGAAGGACAAGAGCTGGCCGGGGAGGGAAAGCCCTGATTTTCTTTCACTGTACAAACACTGACTGGGTCTTAACTTAGTCTAAAGGGGTACAGGAGGCAGGGTGCGGCTTGCAAAGTGAGGGCAGGCTAAAAATTGGGGCACCTGAAAGCCTTGGTGGCCCAGCTGCAGATAGTTGCCGCTATTTCTTCCAGCGCCAAACCTGAAAGGTGCTGAACTAGCCAAAGGCAGGTCGGCTCCTGACAGGGATTTCGGCTGGCCTCCCGCTGAGAGAGAAGTCATCAGCTTCAGTTTAGGCCTCAGCCCCCCCAAACGTGGATAGAGGCCAGGTCTAGATCACTGACAGGGCAGGCTAGCTGCAGGAAAGACAGTTCACTGTACCCTCCCTCCTGACAAGCATCGAATATCACTTCCCACTTTCCGAGACAAAAAGGGTGGGACACCTTGACTGTCCCTAGGACCACCGCGGTACTTGGGTCTATAGTGCAGCTGCCCCCCTCGGGGCCACCTACCTACCCTCTCAGGGATCTGGAGGGAGGGGGCATGTCAGGTTCCTACTTGCTCTAGGGCCACCTGCGGCTTCTTACTTAGCTGTCAGCCAACGTCTAGAAAACCCAGATGTGGAGCACAGGAGTCCCTATCTCCATCCGGAGTTAAGCCCAGAACTTGGGGTTGAGCGAAGACGTGGAGACCTTTTCCCTAGATTCCTCAGAGGTCTTTCCGGGAGCCCTAGGCGGTACCTTCCCCCTCCCTTCATCCCGCGGGTGTAGCGTCAGAAAGGAGCCGGCCCTTTCTGATAGCAGGGGAATAGAATACCATTGCTGTGGGAATCAGGCGAGGAAAACTCAAAGAGTCCCTGGGGGCGGACTTTATAAAGGTCTTGATTTCCTCAGATGGGATCGGGCCCTGAAGGTCTCAGTTGTGTGACAGTGTGGCTAACCCTGCGCACCACCACTGAAGCAGCCCCACTCTGCCCAGCCGCTCCGCCCGCGGGAAACTGAGGTGCTGGCCCGCACAGTCAGTCCTGCCGCCTCCACAGGCGCCCACGTTCGTTCACGCTCAGGCTCCTAGGTCTCCGGAGCGGGCGGGGGCTTCGAGCCTAGGGCTGGTGCCCATGAATGAACCTGATCGCTGCATCACCCCCCACCCCAACCACGACAGCTGGAGCCCACACAACTCGGGAAGGTAGCACCCCGGAACAGGGCGTCCTCCCGTTTCCAAGGGCTGCTGGATAGCCCTGAGATCTCTCCCCAGCCTGGACTGTACAGATGGGGAAACTGAGGCTCGGTGCAGAAGCAACTTGGCAAAGGTCACCCTGAATACAGGGACTGGGGCCCAGATGCGCCACCTTCCTCCGCGGGCGGTGCGAGCAGCTGCGCAGGTGGCAAGGGCGAGGCTCACTGGGCGCCCCGCCAGCCCCGAGCCCCCCCACTCACCTCCAGCAGCCGTGCGCCGTCCCCCCGAGCTCCCGGGCGCCGCCGCCTTGGCTCACCTGGCTACGTCCATGCGTGAGCCCCGCCCCGAGATCCCTGCACCCCGCCCAGCGGCGGCGCCCACTCAGTGCCCTAAGCGAGGTCCTAGCCGCTAGAGGCTGAAGGGGACCCAAGCGGGAGCCGCGGGCGCTGGGCGGGCACCGCTCTCCTGCCGAGCGCTCCCCTGGGCCCTAGCGCCGCCCCTCCAGCGCCCCGCCCAGCGCCAGCCCCCAGGGTGCGAACCCCCCTTTCTCTTGCCCCCTATGACCGAGGCCTCACCTCCGGGCACATTCCTGCTCTCTCCTCGGGTCCTCTCTAAGGCACCTCACTTTTGGCTGCCCCTGTTCCTCTGTTTCATCATCTAACTGTATCTCTAGGTCTATAGGTCTGCCCTTACATTCTTTCTCACTCAGTTTTTCCATGCCCCGCCACCTCTTTGCCCCTTTCTCTTCCCCTCCCCCTACTACGTCCTTTAAAAATCTGTCCCCTCAAGTGATAACCGTAACACCCCACTCCACTTGTCCCAGCCCAGTAACTATAGAGTAACTGTGTTCTTTGGTAGGGCTTAAGGGAAGAGGCTTGAGGAGAGCTGTCGCCAGCCTGTTGTCTAACCCCTGACTTAATTAGCTATCAGCAACAAGGGCAGAGATGCTGTGTGGTCTGTAGGTGGCTTTGATTCCCTAACTTTTGCAAAACACCATTCAGGCTGAGCTCAGCAAAGGCCGTGGCAATTGTCACCGTGCTTCACCACACGCACTGCTGTTAAAAGTCTATATTCGCACATTCCAGTGCAGATCCTGTGGGGAGCGGTTGGTGGACTTGGAAACAAGACTGGTTAACCAGCACCTCCGCGTCCCCAGCAAGTCTGAAGGAAGACCACACTCCTTGATGGCGCCTTCAGACAGGGTGGTTCCAGTGTCACCTGTCTTCAAGAACTGTGTTTAGGTTTCCGATAAAGGAACTTAGAAATAGGCTGGCTCCCTAAAGCACAGACCCAAAGATGTTCCTGTTTAAGGCTGTCTCTGGCTCTGAGTGCAATCAGTCAGCTGACTGAGGAGACAAATCCTCTCTGGCCCCTTCCATCCCTCTGCCTGGCTCCGTGGGCATCAGGGCATTCCCCTGACCTGTGGTCACTCTTCTCCCGTTGTGTTGGGTGAGGGACACGAAGCTATCCAGGAGATGGCACCAGGCAAGAGATTGCTTTCTCCCAACGCATGCAGTGGGGAGGCGGCTGCAGCCCAGCCTGTGGAAATCCAGGAAACAGAGTGCGTGGGTGAGAGGAAGAGCGAGCAGCTAGGATTACTGTGTGGGTGGTTGTGAAAGAGAAAGAGATGAGAAGAAGCGGGGAGAGAAGTGGTTCAGTGTGCATGTGGGGGTGTGACAGTGGCTGTGCAAGAGTGGATATGCAGGGCTGGAGAGGTGGCTCAGGGGTTAAGAGCACCGACTGCCCTTCCGAAAGTCCCGAGTTCAAATCCCAGCAACCACATGGTGGCTCACAACCATCAGTAACCCTCTTCTGGAGGGTCTAAAGACAGTGTATTTACATATAATAAATACATAACTCTTCAGAAAAAAGTGAATATTCAAAAAATAAATAAAAGAATGGACATTCGTGAAGGAGAGACCATGAGTGTTTAGCAGAGGAAAGGGTGTCGTTTCCTGTCTACAGGAGGGAACCTGTGCACTTGCATGAGAATACTTACGAATGTCTGCTCTGTGCCCTGAGGTGGGATGGGAGCTATACAAACGAACCTAAGACACTTATCTACATGTACTGTGGTTTGATGGAGGAGGAGTTGTTTGGGAGGGTGTATGCCAGTGTATGCCCATTGCACACACACACACACACACACACACACACACACACATATATGCCAAGGTTTGACGGCATTCATATACGTGTAAACTTAAAGGTTCGTATGTAGCATTTGTCTGAGCATGTGGCATGTCTACATCATGGTGTAGACATGTGTTCACGGATGCCAGTGGTATGTATGTTTGATCGAACAGCGCAGAGAGGTATATGTGGACCTGTGAGTGGTGCTCTTCACTACCATCTTCTTGTTAAAGTCACCAGGGTGTGGGGCTCCCCACCTAGCCTCCTGTGCCATCTGCTCTTCCCTAGAAGCCTAAGCGACAGGGGCCTTGGCCTTGGCTGCTTGACTTTGACCAGACTCCATCAGCCCTCTGCTTAATGAAATGAATATGGTTTGGTTTCCTCTGCTAATGAAGATGGATGCTGCCAGACTTATCTTACAAGCCATGCCCATACTCCTGCCCATCGGAGGCTCAAGGCAGTGTCTACAAGAGTGGCAAAGGCTTCCCCCCACCCCCGAATCCTCTAGATACTCCTCACTGTCAAATGGCCACTGTTAAAAGAGAAGCTGGGTCCGCAGTGGATCACAGGCCTCCCCGTTATGATGAAGAGGAATGTGGCTTGGCTAGATCCCCCACCTACTCTCAGAGCCTGAACAACCATTTTCCAGCCCCAGGTGGATGGAAGATCACAGCCAGCTTCCTTGTCGCCATGGAGACGAAGCAGCCAAAGGAGTTATTTAAAAGCATAGGCCCAAGACCTCTCAGGGTTCAAATCTCAGTTCCTCCATCTAAAGGCTGTGAGACTTCAAGTCACAAGTCTCTTAAATTCTGGATGCCTAGTTTCCTCATCTGGAAAACAGAAATGAGAAAGCAAGTATGGAAAGCATGTCTGTAATCCCAGCACTGGAGAGGCAGCAGTTCAAGGTTCCTTAGCAAATTTCAGGCCAGCAAGGCTACATAGCAAGACTGTCTCCAAATGGAAAAAAAAGGGAGAGGAGGAGGAAAAGGAGGAGACAGTGTCATGTCTGAACTTTATATTCTGAGGATACAATGAAGTAATCTGTACAAAACATTCAACACAGAGCCTAGCAGCTGAAAAGAGAAGCAGAAGCCTGGGTTCCAATGTACTGTGTGACTTTGCACAAACTGTTTTCTGTTTCTCTGCTTCTGTCTCCACTGGCAGGGCAAACTCAACACTCTGCCAGGTTCAATCTGCTGAGACTCTGTAGAGAAAAGGGCTACAGTGGAGAGCTCATTCTTGGTGAGCTGTGGATGATCTACTGTTTGGCAGAGGCCTGACCATCTTCCTCTATCACACTTCTCTCAGCCACTGGTGGCGTGGAACCTGAACGTGAGGCTGCAGCCCCTTCTTGCCCAACAAAGACCCTGATCTGCCCAGCTCAGCTGGTACCAGCACCCACTAATCCCAAATAAAGATCTGTAAGGTGCTCAAGGCAGAAGATGAATGGCTTGGACGTGAGGCTGCCAGGCAGCACTCCAGAAAGCCAGGTTTAATAGCGGAAGGATGGGTGTGATTGTCTGAAGATGCTTATGATCCTCTCTGTAATGAGAGGAAGCTCGGAGAGGAAACCCTAAGCTGCTAATAACCTGGCAGCTCCCCAGGCTTCATTCCCTCCCACTCTCCAGGCAGAGGGAAATGACCTGCCACTCCCCATCTTCAGGGAGCAGAAAGGCCATTGAGACTTAGATCCAAGACCACCCAGATTTCCACTTCTCCCCAAGGGCCAACTTCCTCTGAGAAGTGTCTTACCTGTCCCTTGTCCTGAGGCCCCCTCCTGCCTCTCTGTCCCTAGAATGTTCAGACCCATTGGATGGACAGGAAAGAGACAAATGAACTGGGCTGTTTATGTAAAGGACACACTGAGTCTCGGGGTTGACAATGACTGTGTGACTTGGACAGGTGACTTGAACTTTTCTGAGTCTTAGTTGTCTCGCCATAAGACAGAGAGTAAGATCGCATCAAATGACCCATTGGACGCGAGATGCCAACAAGACAATCAAGGGCGATCTTTTCTCCTCCCCATCCTACTCACAGTTGCTAGCATTCCAGGGCATTTTGAAAGCGAAAGTACACTCTCAGAATAGAATCATAATGAGTAGATCAAGCCCTATAGTCAAACAACCATGGCTGAACATGCTAGTCACATCCTAGACTTTACTTTTTTTTTTTTTTT
>NW_022196895.1:56387144-56395636 GCF_008632895.1 Mastomys coucha
AGGGTTTCCCTGTCTGGCCTGGCCATCCTGCCACCTCACTCTGTAGACCATGCTGGCCTTGAACTCAGAAATCCGCCTGCCTCTGCCTCCCAAGTGCTGAGATTAAAGGCGTGAGCCGCCACCACCTGGCTGACCTTACATTCTTTAGCTGTGTAATGGACTCTTCTGTGAGACACACGTTGATGCTGTAAGCCCAGCCGACTCTGCACACAGCTCAATCGACAGCTATTGTCCTGTTCAGCTAGTAATGACTGTTTCCATTTCATCTTACACAGCTACCCAGAGCATTGTAGATTTTCCAAAACACTGCCACAGCTAATATAGTGGCCCCCTCTCAACAGCTCCTGTTTTTATCCTATTTTCATAGATTGAGGGGAAAAAAAAAATGAGCTCACCAAAGAGAAAGGACTTGCTAGGGCTTGACTACTGAACACTGGGCTGAGACTCATCATCCCTGCCTCCTGACCCAGCTGTTCCCCTGGTAAGGGAAGAAAGCAAATCCTACTGGGACTCAGGTTCCTAAGGACCCATGTTCAGGCTGACTCTGGAATCCTCCTCTCTGTTCAGAGCCCCAGAAAGCCCCTCACTGCTCCTGCCAGGCTCTGTCTCTATGTATACCCCATGCCTGGGCAGGGACTATGTCCAACGAGGATGATCCAGAGCCTGGAGAGAATTATTGCAGAGAGCAGAGTGGGTGAAAAGGTTGGCAAGATGCCAGCTCTGGCGTCAGCAACGCCTGCAGAGAAATGAAGTGTTCCTTCAGCCTCTTGACGCACAAGCCCTCCCAGGACTGGCCCCCACTCCCCCTCTCCACTCTGCACCCTGGGGACCTGCTGGCAGCAGCTCTCCTGCCTGTGCAGATTATAGCTCCCGTCCTGGCCATCTCGTCCCCAGTTTGAACCCCCTACAGCGTTTCCATTGCCACTGCCCGCATAGGCATCGGAGGCAATTCAGAGTGGCTTCTCTTGTCTCATCCTGCCTGCTCTGCAGACTCCAGCACTCACGGGCCCCAGGCCTCCTCCCTCCTCAAGCTGTCAATGGATCCTTGCTGCAATCCAGGTGGTGTGGCCCGTTCCTTTGTCATCCATCTCTTGACAGATGGAAAACCAAGGCCTGGATGAAGACCCTAAGCCCAGCTCAGCCGTCAATATGCTAAGAGACCGGAGCACACTCAAGATACTCGAGCCTCAGTTTCCCCATTGAGGTCAGCTTACATGAAAGGCTTCAGTGCCCTGTCAGCAACTGGAAGGCAATGACCTCTCTGCCAGGGTGTCTGGTTGTCTAGAGCTACTGCTGAGCTCTGTAGGCTTAATGAGGGGGGCTTGCCACATCAAATGCTTGGGACTTCATAGCCAAGTTGTTACCAATAATGGTCAAAGGACAGATGGGAGTGGGGAGGAGTGGGGCTTTTTGTCAACCAAGTGAGACACTGGCTTTCTTCTTTTGCTTTCTCTTTGACAAATAGCTGGGACTACATACACATACGGCCCAGGTTCCCATCTCTCCACAGCTGGAGAACTGGACATTTTGGATAACTTGTGATAATCGTTAAAACATCCTAGGAAAACAAGCTCCAACAAACCGTCCCTGATTAAGAACCAGTGGGGTTTTCTATGACTTATAAGCTTACCTGGTTTCTGGGCCACCCTGGGCATAGGGCTGTTGCTGGCACTGGCTGTCATCACTTTCCGGGCCTGTACCACATCCCAGTCATGGCTTGTCTTGTCACTGTGCTGGAAACCACCTCGTGCCTCCCTGCCACAGCTGGATGGCTGGATTATGGCTGGGGCTCTGGATAGCGGTGGTGTCCCATGGTTGGCTCTGCTTTGGCTGGTCCCCTCTTCTTCCAGGTCCACCAGCCTCACCTCTCCCTGCAAGCCGTCTTCACTGCTGCTCTCCTCAGCTTCCAGAGCCAGGCACCTGTAGCTCCCATCGGGGATCTGGAAGGTGCAAGGGGCAGCCCTTCCCTCACTGGGTCCAAGGGGCGGGGGTGGGAAGTGAGCGCCCAGCATTATGGTCCTCTCCCTGGCAGTACAAAGCAGCCGCCGCCTGGCTCAGGGTGAGTGACCTGTGTGAATATTGCTCCTGGGTCTTCTCAAGGTCTCCCCGGGTTCTCGGAAGATTCGCCTTCTGCTGACGCACAGGGCTGGAAGGAGATCCAGCTGAGGGGTAAGGCAAGTCCTTTCTGAGCTGGGTAAAGACGCAGTCCGATACTGTTTCCTTACCCTCTTGAATTCTGCTAATGATGGCCCCTTCAGAGCGGGCTATCTGTATAGGAAGAGAAGATACAATATACCAGAGAGCTCACTGAGTGTTCTGAATGGAATCTTTGAGACCTGTCCACCCTTGAATAGCCAGCCTCAAGAGCTGGCTAGGCCTTGGGGTACGGTTCCCACTCCTTCACAGGGAAGTGTTTCCGGAGGTTCAGGTTTGTGGTATGCTATTCATACCCTATCCTTAGGCTACCTGACACTTATTTACTTAATGTTTCCCTTCAATCCACTTTAAATAACATAACCTCTGTTACTTTAGACTTATCTTGAGCAATAATTGCAGGAAAACCACAAGCGTATCGTGCCAAGTTATCCCCTGCCCTGCACGCATTAAATAAATATCTAGTTCTTTTAAAACACTCATCAGTGCACCACCTAAAAAGAATTCATTCCCGCCCCACCAAAGGTACACACAACACAGGAATCGCAGGGACATCGGAGTTGAGGGGTACAAGACCAGGTTATAGGTTATAGGTCTGTTTACACGTGCTGGACTTTGAGCCAGAATCCAGCCCAGCAGCAGTGTGTTGGTCCCCACCCCACTTGTAAGATGCACATTGTAAGCTAGCTTGAGCAACCCAGATTGGAAGCCCCAAACTCCAAAACTTTCTCAGCAGCCTCCTGTTGCCACCAGTCCAAACCCCATCCCTGGACTTGGGGACAAAGTCACAGTAAACATGAAAGTCACAGTTTAAAAAAAATAAATCATGTAAAATGGCCTTCAGGCTGGTGGTATAAGATATGTACGAAAGAGAAATTCAATTTAATTTTAGACTTCTCTTCTTATCCACAAAGCTATCTCATTATGCATATGCAAATTTCCCACCCAAAAATGTAAAAAAGTCTAAAATCTGAAACCCTTCTGGTCCTGGGCACTCCAAATGAAGGATCAACTCCAGTTTAGTTGTGTAAAGGTTTCTATGAGAAAATGCACACAGAGCGTTTAGCACACTTTCTGAGCCATCACTTATTTCATGCGGGCTACTCTTAAATCCCACAAAAATGTATCAAGCCCCTATTCTATTTCAGACACCATAAGTACTCCTCGGACATATAGGGTAGATGAAGGTTTATGGTGCACTAGCTCATGAAGTTTCGATATCTATTAGGGCAGTGTATCTTAACCTTCCTAATACTGTGACCCTTTTAGTCCTCACATTGTGGTGACCCTCCTTCCAACCATCAAATTGTTCTGTCACTACTTTATAACTGTAATTTTGCTACTGTTATCAGTCGTGATGTGTTTTCTGAGGATCTTAGGGCCTCTGTGAAAGGGTCAATCAACGGGGGTTGGGAGCTGCTGTGTTAGGAAAAGCTGCGAATGATGAGGAAATAATAGTAATGATGGTATAGTTATTTGTAAATGTGACAAAGGATGATAATCAGGGGAGGGTGGAAGTTTCCTCTAAGGGCTGAGGAGGAGGGGATGAATGGAGGGTACTCAGGCAGAAGAGCTGACGAGCTTAGCAGATGGAGAGTGGGTGCAGAGAAGGGGGAGGCACACAGGGTACCACGCAGGTTCCTGGCTCTGAGGACACATGACTGTGTTCATGGAGGTTGGGAACAAACAGGAAGGTGCAGGTGTTTAGTCAAACAAGGGGGTGTCTGATCTTTAGATTTCCAGGGGAAGATGTGCAGTGGGCAGATCCCTCTGGGGTCCCAGAGAACAGGAGAGTCCCACACTGGGGTCAAAAGTTTGGAAATCCTTTGAGAGGATGCAGAGTATGACATGAACAAGACCTTTTTGGTTGAGCAGGTTGAGTGCCCTCAAAGCAGGGCACTCTGCCAGTTATGGTTGGAGGCACCCTCGGAGTGAACGGATTTTGTTGAAAGACGTCATTCTACCACTGCTTAACCGTGTGAACTGTCTATTAGGAGACAGAGAGAGGGCTCTTACGTGCACATACTCATAGCCTGACTACCCCTGGCTGGTGAGAATTTATTGAAGCCTACTGGCTTGATGATAGCAGGGCCAAGCCTGACCACCTGTAGCTCTTAGGCTTCTATCCCTAGGCAGGAGCCGGACATCCCAATCGTCGTAGTCTGAGTAGAGGGGCTGACCTCTAGCTGGGGCTGTGCCAGGAGAGACTGGTAGGCAGACTGGGAGATAAGCGCCTTAACAAGACCTGAGGCAGACCAGAGCCAAGCAGGGGAAAGGTAAACACGTACCCTGCTCAGAGAGAGAACCAAGTACCTATTAGTCCATCCAGCAGGGTCTGGGAAGAAGGGAGCTCCCAGGAAGGGTACCCACTCCATCCTGGGTGTTCACTTAGGCGAACACAACAAATACTGGACAGATGCTTCCATACGACATCCCAGAGGGAAGGAAAATGAGGCCCCATTAAGTAATGTGTCCCAGTTGGGAATCATACCTAGCTCTGACACTTTCATCAGGAGGCTGGACCCCAAGCCTGATTACAATGGCCTCAGGTCTCCACTCCTCTCCAGGACCTTGCTCGCTTCCCAGCAGCTGCCAGATTCCTACCACTGGAATCTCACAGGCTTTAGACTCTCTCAAAGGGGCTAGTAGTTTTCTCCAAGGTCAGAATGCAATTGAGGCAGCCAGTGCTAGAAGGGCCACAGGACGCTGGCATCACAGATCCGTGATTTTCAGTACTCAGCCACCCACCCCTACCCTGTCACAGAACCAGATGGCAGGAGGCAGCAGGAGTGGGTGAAGGGCGGGGGCAGAGCTCTCTGACTCCCTGTGGGGGCCTCACCCGCTCCATCTCTGCTTCTGTTTTGCTGTATTTGACAGTGGCCACGGTTTCCAGGAAAGAAGAGAGAGGCGGAAAAGTTAACTTTCCGCCACCCACACAAATATTTTTGGCTAGCTTTGTCTTCGAGCTGCCAAGCCAGGAGGGAGGGGTTGGCAGGAACCCTCCAATTCAAAGCTCTCTCCCAAGGAGGGAGGGTTTCCAACCGAGGCAAGGGACAGAGGAGGGGTCCCAGCAGGCCTATGGCTCTTGGGTGCCCCAGAGCCACAGGGACTCATAATCACAATAGCAGGCACTACCACCTAAGTGTCTAGTAGGTATTGGTCTAAGCCCTTTACCTCTACCTCTCAAGGAGGCTGACAGGGACTCCCTGTGGTCTAGGCTTGAAGACAAGGAAGCTTGATACCATGTCTAGAATTTTGGGCAAGAAGGGTAACAGGGTGGGAACAAAGGCCGCGAGGATCAGTGCTCTCAGCTAGCATTCTTAGCAGCTACAAACCATGGCTCTGAGGACTTCGCAGCCCCTGGAGATGCTGAGCCCATCTGTGTGGGCAGGAGAAGGGCAGTCCTTCTCAGCAGTGATGGAAAGGGTCCTCCCAAGCTTGAAATACATTCTCTTGGCTACAAGCTCTGAGCTCTGATAGCCAAAGCTAGTAAAGCCCACAGAACATACTCTTTTTTTTTTCCCAGAGGTAGGTTGGAGCTCTGGTCAGAAGGCAGGCCCTAACTAAACCCAGACACCTACGTGCTTCACCCTCAAAGCCCAGTTGCATATCAGATGCTGTGCAGTCCCAGTACTTGACCAGATATCCCTAGCTTTTTCTGCTGCCAGCTCCTGAAAATATAGTCCAGAATCTGTGACCTGGGGGCCTCTCATGTCCTTTCTGCTGCTCTCTGCATGGTAGAGGAAGGATGCTGGCTTTCAGTCAGATCCTGGTTCAGATTCTCTCTGATCCTCTCTGTCTCTGTCTCTGCCTCTGTCTCTGTCTCTGTCTCTCTATCTCTCCATCTCTAACACACAGACGCACACACACATACACACACACTCACACACACACTCACACACAAACACACACTCATACACATACACTCACACACATATATACACACACACACTCATACACACTCACTCACACACACACTCACACACACACAAACACACACACTCACACACACACATACACCGCCGCTGCTGCCGCTGCTGCTATAGCTGAGCTGCCTGGCCTGAGCTTCCCACGGTGGTAGATAGAGTGCAAGCCTTCAGTCACTGGCTGCTCTCCAGGCTCTGTAGATGCTTGCAAGCCAGACATTCGGGGCCAATGACTGCCATTCACACACTGGAAGAGCAGAAGCACCTATTGTGTGGTTATCAAGGAAGTGAAGAAGCAAGGGGTGCCCAGCAGAGCACATCCAGGTATGTAGTCCTTGTCGCTCCCCAACAGTCATCACAGGATCTGAGCTTCTCTTTCTGTTTTTTTTCCTTTCTTTTCTTTTATAAGCCCCCACTTCTCTTTCGTTTCTTTCTTTCATTGGTCTCTAGCTCACACAGGCCTTCAACTGGTCAAGTAGCCAAGGATGACCTTGATCTTCTGATTCTCCTGTCTCTACTTCCGATATTCGTAGTACCACACTCAATTTATGTGATGCTAGGAGTTACATCAAAGGCCTTAGGCCTAGTAGGCAAGCACTCTACTAACTGAGCCACATCTTTGGCCTTCCTTTTTTTAAAATTTTTTAATTTTTTATTTTTCAAGATAGGGTTTCTCTGTGTAGCCCTGGCTGTCCTGGAACTCACTCTGTAGACCAGGCTGGCCTCAAACTCAGAAATCCACCTGCCTCTGCCTCCCAAGTGCTGGGGTTAAAGGTGTGCGCCACCACTGCCTGAGAAACCCAGTCTTTAAAACAAAAATTATTTTATTGGTATAAATGTTTTGCCTGCATGTATGTATGTGTACCACATGCATATCTGATGCTCACTGAAGCCAGAAGAAGGTGCTAGATCCTCTATAACTGGAGTTATGGATGGTTGTCACCCTCCACATGGATGCTGAGAACTGAACCGGGGTCCTCTGCAAAAGCAGCAGATGTTCTTATCCACTGGGCCATCTCTCCAGAGCTATCACCCCTGTCTATTTTCTTTGGGGCATATTCTCACTGTGTAGCCCTGATTAACCTCCAACTCACATTCTCTTGCTGATCCCCACCCTCCGACCCCAAGTGCTGTGATTATAGGCATACCTAGATAGCAGGGTCTGATTCTATAGGTAGTCTGAGAGGGAATTAATAACCCAGGAAGATAAGACCTTCATTCCCCAAAGGTCCTCCTCCTTACCTGACCTCTTCTCCACCTACAATCTATTTCTGTCTTTATACTGTATTAGGCTTATTCCCTGGTTCTTGGCTTCCTAAGGGAGATGATCCATCAAGGCCTCATGAAAGCAAGAAGGCAGAACTGCTGGGGATAGATCTGGAAACACATTGAGACCATCCCCGTAGGACAGTTCTGAGACAGTTCTAAGAATAGGCTTAGGGCAGTGGGGCTGGAGCCAAAGGTCAGAGGCTGGACTGGGGCTGGCATTCAGGGTTCCCTGGCACAAGAATATTTTGGAGCAGTTTCCTCTGCTCGTGGCACGGTGCCAAGCACCTAAAAAACAATGTGTGGGTAATGAGAGACGATGGTTGAATAGTATCTGTGTCAGGTGCTCTTCCAAACACCTCACTCATTTGACCCTCCTCAGGAGCTAACATCTTACTCCTCAGGAGATGATGGGGGGGGGTGCTATTATTAACCCCATTCCATAGATAAGGAAGTTGAGTTTATGTGACCTGCCAGTTCACACAGCCAGCAAGTGGCTAAGTCAGGTTCCGATCCCCAAAACTCTCAGTCTAGACACCAAGGCCCATCCACAGGGCTGCACTCCCTCAGCAGTGGGAATAAGCTGATGGATGAACGAAGAAGATGACAGGGTGGGAGGGTGCTTCTGGTACCTGCTACATCACCCGGCGCACTGTAGTCCTTAACATATAAGTGTAGAGTCGCCAAGGGATTAAGTGTAGATGTAGCTAAAAGTAAAAACGGGGTTACCTGGGGGAAGGGGTTCCTCGGAATCTGCTCAGCCTATTCCTATCTGGCAGTACCCTCAGCTTCTCAGTGGATAAAAGACAGTGTCTCATCAGAGCTGAAAGTCTGTGCTGTCCTCAAGTGTCTGAGCTGAGCGGATGCTCCATCTGCCTCCCTCCTGGGATAAGGATGGGTACCAAGGCAGGGACATCAGATCAGGACTCCCATGATGCTCTTGCAGCCTCCAGACTAGAGCTACGGTATTCGTCATTGCCTGGTTCTGCATTCTTGGAGAAGTCACTTCCTTTCTCTGGGCCTCAGTTTCTCCATCTGAGAAAGGTCTTGGGTAGTGCGGTTGGTGAAATAGAAGCAGTGGCATGATACTACACGAACTTCCCCTGACCCAGTGTCTTTGTGGGGTGGAATATGACTGAGTATCCA
>NW_022196895.1:56395646-56420389 GCF_008632895.1 Mastomys coucha
CCAATTGGTTTTGAAGAAAAACCAATGATTCTGGGTCTCTCCCATCTCTATCCCATCAGCAGTGTCAAGAGGCCCAACTTGCTATGGACCCTCCTTCTTCTTTGATTCGCTTTTCCTTCCCTCCATTCCCATCTGTCCCTGAGGGAGGAGGAGCCTGGGTTGGGTGGGTATGATGTGAGGCCAGGATTGCCCAGAAGCATCAGGAAATCCCTAGCACAAGGAGGCAGTGAGGGACCAGGGGTCTTCAGGGAGGTGAGTGCTAGCCATACCTCAAGGTTGCATGTGAACTTGGATGATTCATGTGGCCTCACTGAATTCCTCCCCCCACCCCCAGTGCCATTTTGACAGTACGGAGGCTCAGTCATTCACTCCTCTGTTCTTTCACTCAACACGCATTCACGAATGCCTGCTATTTTAAGCGCTGGTGGCACACAGTGAACAAGAGGAAAAGGAACCCTGCCCACTTGGAGCTCACATGTTGGTTGGCGTGGACAGATAATAAATAATAAATAAATAAATACACAAGAGAATCAGATGGTGGTAAATGGGATGGAAGCATAATTGAGCAGGAAAGAGAGCCAGGGAGTGTTGTGTGGAGTCGAGATAGAGCAAGCAGAGAGAAACCTCCACAGATGCTATTCTGGGTTTCGGTGGCATATGTATCTCAAGTTCATAATGGTGTTAGATTTTCATATGCAATTATTTTAAAAAAGCATACAAATCAACGTTATGTGGCAGAAGTCCCTGGGAGGGACGGTTCTCTTGCTAACGTTCTGATGACTCAGTTACTCGCCATTTTAGAACCTGTTCATCCCCCGATGACTACATCTACCGTTTAGGACAGAATAATTTTTTGCAATCGGTATCTAAACCTTTGATTTCACGTACCAGTATTATTTCATTTGAGAACACTGTGTTTCAAGGTTATGAAATTGATAGGCTGCCACCTCCTCCTTCTGGAAAAACAGATACTTTGTAACGAGTCTGGGAATAACGGTGGTGATTTTGGGTAGTCCTTGGAAGGACTATCCAAATAAGGCAACTGGGAAAGAGCTCACTAAGGTGCAGCTATTGCTACCATAATTATTGTTTTGTGAGAGGATGCCTGAGCGTGTAATAAGAACCAGAGCTGCCATCTGCCGAGCACTGACTGTGCAGGGCCTGTCCTGGCCACTGTGCCCGCATGGATCTTGCTCATACCTGACATTTTAAGGTTACCACTTGCTACTCTTCCCAGTGCTTGGTGCTCCTTCCCAGTCCCTGCTGCTCCTCCCAGTCCCTGCTGCTCCTCCCAGTACTGGCTACTTTTTCTTCCCAGTTAGTAGAAGAAAGCAGAGACCCAACAAGGAGGTGTCTCTGCCCATGATCTAATAGCAGGGAAATAGACCAATTGGGACTTGACAGGGGGCTTGATAAGACTCCAAGAGGGGAGGGATGTGTCATACAGCACAAAGGGTCATCATTCTGCCCTAACCATAGCCCTCCACTCTGATCCTCAGGGACCCCTAAGTTTGAGCCCCAAAGCTCATTTCCAGCTCTGGATTGCCTGTGGCACCTGGCACTCAGGACCCTACGTGCCAAGCCTGTCCTAAATGGACTTGCAAATCCAAGCGGCACCAAATCAGCTAAGTCCCCTGCACGTCACACCTATTTCTGCCATGCTGGGTTGACAAATACATGGGCCAAGGAAACAGCTCTGACGAAACTGGAGAGACTGAAGTCATGGCTATAAATACGGGGCTACTGCTGGCTGGATTAGACCAGCTCGGGAAACCACAAATCCCCTCCTGGCCACAAGAGGAGATGGGGACCAACAAGAGGAGGAACTTCCCCAAGGCCGTGTGACTGTTCCTCCTGGCCATCTTTGTATCACTGTGGAGACTCAACAAGACAAGTCCAGATTGAACAAAAGCAGTGTAGTATTCCAGTGTGCAAAAAGAAGCCAAAATTCCAGAACACTGCTCTCCATCCCACTCAAGGCCCCTTCTTCACTCAGAGTGTTTGTCAGCATGGGGGAAGTCAAGGCATACATACTTCACAGCCAAATGCATACCTCTCTATTGTTCTCTTTCTGTGTCTCTGACTCTCTCTATGTCTCTGTCTCTACCTGTCTCTGTGTCTCTGTCTCAGTCTGTCTGTCTGTCTCTCTGTGTATCTCTCTCTCTCTCTCTCTCTCTCTCTCTCTCTTTCTGTGTGTGTGTGTGTGTGTGTGTGTGTGATGTGGCGTGAGTGGACTAGTAGAGGCCAGAGGAGGACATCAAGTGACATCAGGTGTCCTACTCTATTTTTATTCCTTTGAGACAGGGTCTCTCTTTGCACCTGGCACTAGGCTGACAGCCAACAAACCCCAGTGATCCTCCTGTCTCTGTGCCCACAGTACTGGGCTTAACTGGCACAGCCATGTCCAGCTTTTTACATGGGTGCTGGGATCCAGACTCAGATCTACACGCTAATGCAGCAAGCATTCTTACCCGCGGACCTCACTTGCAACCTCTATCCCCTTACAGGGGGTAACTGATAGCCTGAAAGGCTATGGTAGAGACTGTGGTAGGAATGGTTGCACCATGAAAACAGGAAGATGTCCCTGTCTTTGTCCCTGTAGAACCCACTATTCAGCGCTGACTACCCCAGAACTGGTTAAAGCCACAGCCAGCAAATTACGCTGCTCCACGTTCCCTCAGTTACGGTGAGCCTCTGCTCTCCCTGGAACCACACCTGTGCTGTGACCACTGTAGAGCTGCCTGGCACCAGCCCTGAGCACATGTTCTCCAAGAAGTGGCCACCTGGTTTCTAAGCTTGCCCCTCCACTCGAGCCACATGAGAATGTTTCACATCTTCCAGATCCCTGGCCGAAGCCCTGACGGATGACATATGTGTCTGTGAGTGGGACTGGGCCATCTGCAAGTTTTTATCTTTCCTAGGGATTCCTGCGTGCAGAGAGCTCTGGAATCCTGCTCTTTGCAAGCATTCAGTGGCTGTTCCCAGACAATAATGGAAAGGGAGACGTGCAGACCCCTATCCCCGTTTCACTTAATAATTCATGGGCTTCCATGAAAAGTGAGTGTGAAGATAATGACCTTTGTTTGTTGGCTTACAACCCTCAGAGCTGAAAGCACACTGGAAGCTGGGAGGCAGAATTTCCTTTGCCTTCTCTTCGGCAACCCAACTACTTACAATGTCCTGAGCAGATGGGCCATGGGCTTATCAACCCCCAGGAGGCCTCACTTCATGTGGTACCCAGCTGGCCAGCCAGGGAGATGGAGGGTTCTCAGTAGGCTCTTCTCCTCTCCAGCTGCCTCTTCCCAACCTAAAGGCCAAAGGTTCACAGAAGTGGTTCCTCCTGGGAGACATTAAGCTTCAGGCTCCGAAGATTGCAAATAGAGACATCAGGGTAAACTCATGCCAAAGGCTTGTGGCCTAACCCCAGCCTCTTCTTGACCAAACAAGAGCTAATGATAAAAATGATCATGCTAGAATCTAATATGATTGGAGTCTTCCTGGGACTGGGGTAAGCCCTTACAAAGCAAAGACTATAGAACTGTCCTAACCAAATAGGCTATCACAAGCCATGTACACTGCTGAGTAGTGGGAATGTGGCAATCCAAGAGACACAGGCTCTAAGCAAAGAATACAGACCGTTCCCAAGAAGATACCAAAACATACAAACAAACAAACAAAAACAAAACAGAGACTATCTTAGAATAACTCCAGCTGGTTTGCAAGTAAGTACCATTATTACAATTAATTTCCCGGGTGTCTTTCTTCTACCAGTGCTGTTTGTTTGTTTGTTTGCTTGCTTGCTTGCTTTGCTTTCCTTTTCAGCGTGGCTGCAGACATTTTTAAATTACCCACGTGCTTCTGTGACCAGCCCTAGCCTGAGTCTGGGAAGGCATGCGGCCTACTGCCATGCCCCTGAACTTCAGGGACCTGAGGTGTAACTGAGCCTCTTAGCCTCCATTTGACCACCTGTAAAATGGGGCCAAGGAAAGCACCTCCTGGGCACTGGTGTGGGGTTGAAATGAGGTGACACAGGAGGGGCACTCTGTACAATGCCAGCCAGGTACAGGCCCTGGCTCAGGAAGGGCTCTGCTTACTAGTCCTCACACTGGAGTCTTGTCAGCTCTCCCGCTATTTATTATTCTGCAGAATTTGTTTCTTTGGGGTTGGGGAAAGGTAAATTGTTCTCTTTCTTTCTTTCTTTCTTTCCCTTCTTTCTTTCTTTCTTTCTTTTTTTCTTTGAAACAAGGGTTCAATACAAAGCCAAGGTTAGCCTTCAAATCACTATGTAGCCCAGGCTAACCTAACAGCAATCTAACTGTCCCAGCCTCTTAAGTGCTAATTACAAGTATAAGCTACCACCTAGTTTCTCAATCTCTCTCTCCCTGTCTCCACCCACCCCACCCCACCCCCCGTTTTGACAATCTTCCTATGTATCCCTGGCTGTTCTGAAACTGGCTATGTAGACAAGGCTGCCTCGTAATGATCCTCGTGCCTCTGTGTCCAATGTACTGGCCTTACAGGCATGTACCACCATGCCCAGCTCTGACATACAGTACTCCTGCAGACACACAGTGTAGCAAGCTTTCTATAAGGACTGAGAGTCAGACAGGGACTCTCCTGGGTTTGGGAAGAAGGTTAGGAGGGCAGAGGAAGAGACAGTGAGCTAGGAAATGGAGGAACAGGCTAGGTAACTTCAGAAAACAGAGAGTGCCTGGTAGGGGGCGAGGAGATTGTCATTTCCTCCTTTTGTATAGCAGTTACCAACTCTCTTGACCTGCTGTAATGGATGACATTCACAGGGCCTAAGTAAGTGCACATAAATATATCCCAAGCAAGATGTGATGTGAGTTCTGTTGAAAGTAAAGAGCACACAGGCTCCTCCAGGAAGCCTTTTCTTTCTCTCTCTCTCTCTTTCTTTTTTTGTTTGTTTATTTTTTCGAGACAGGGTTTCTCTGTGTAGCCCTGGCTGTCCTGGAATTCACTCTGTAGACCAGGTTGGCCTTGAACTCAGAAATGTGCCTGCCTCTGCCTCCCAAGTGCTGGGATTAAAGGCATGTGCCACCACTGCCCCGGCCAGGAAGCCTTTTCTAATAGGGACATTGCCCTAATAGGTTGGGGACAAGTTGGGGACATATAGGAACCCAGGGATGGAACCCTATTTAAGCTAGAATCATGACCTACCACTTCCTTTGAGTCTACTAATTTCAGACAAGATGAGGTACATTCAGGGTGGTATAGTCGTAGGCTATACCTCGACTTCAAACAAGCTGTTATTGTTTGCCTCAGTTTACCCTCCACTAAATGAGAAAGGTTGCTCCAGATAGGTTCCCCCCAACCCTGTCTTGAACAGAGGGAGACAGGGTTGGAGATAAGTCTGTACAGAATGGAGTGCCCAGAGTAGGTAGGACATGCCCAGTTCTCTCCAGGGGGACATTCATCTTTAGCACCTAATGCAGGAATAGCAGTGTCGTGGGGCACTAATTTGGGAGTCAACTGTTGGCCCTGAGGGATGGCCCTGAGAGAGCTAAACTCTCTATAATTTATGGAGACCCTATATACTTTTATATTGTACTTACTTCTCCTTATGTGTACAGATATTTTGCCGTCACATATGTCCGTGAACTACACACAGCCCATGCCTGGTCTCCATAGAAGCCAGAAGAGGACGTTATCAGATCACTGGCACTGAAGTTACAGACGGTTGTGAGCTCGGTGGTTGTGAGTCATGTGGGTGCTAGGAATTGAACCCTGGTCCTCTGGAAGAGGAGCCAGTGCTCTTAACCACTGAGCCATCTCTCTAGCCCTTTCCTCTGATTTCTGAATCCCTTTCCACGGGGCACCCAGCCTCACCAGGTATGTCTAAGGTGTAGACCATGTCCTCCAAAGCTAACACATTCTTAATCTCTAGAACACTTTTCCTGTAGAACTAAAAGCTCTTACCTGGTGCCTCAGACCTGTGCTGCCACCCTCTGTCCTCTGAGGATGCCCATCTTCCCTAGGGATCTAACCCTCACCCAGACCTGCAAGATCACACAGACACTTCCCCATCCTGCCTGCTCTCCCTGCTCTGAGCCCACTCCATCACTGCTCAGAAGTGAAACCAGACCCATAGGGAACACGGCAAGCCTATGCCCCGCCATCCTAGGCATCCTACCCACATCAATAAAGAGGAACATTAGACCAGAGTGGTGGTGTTTGTCTTTCAACAGATGCTAGATCTTAACCTCCCTGTCCACAAAGACCTCGCTGTACACCTGTTTCTACCACATGTCCTACATTCCATACCTGCAGAGTAGGACACTCTCAGCCCAATAGACAAAATCATAGATGTTTCATTTAGTTTGCACCCACCCACCCGCACACACTCGTATGCATTCTTACGGTCAGGGTAAAGCCAAAACCTATTTGAAACAAAAAAAGATAATGGTCTTCTCCTCCATCATCCGTGCGGGCTGACACAAAATAATAGAAGGGAAATACAAATAGCTGCCCGAAGCCGTTATGAAGGGAGCTTGGGACCTGCGGCTGGGTGGGTGGGAGAGAGAGGTAAAGCCTGGGGGTGGGGTGAGACAAGGAAAATGGGGCTATAAGATGCTCAAGGATCAGTTCAGGAACCTGCTGATCCCGCCAGTCACTGCTTCTGTTCATCATTATATCCTGTGCTAGACACACATCCCGACCCAGCCTGTTTCTTCCACTCTGTGACAGGAGCATGGCACTCCCCACCTGGGCCTGAAAAGGAGTCAACTCCTCTTGCTGCTGCCCTGGGCCTGGCCTTAGTGGAGGTTCAGAGCTGAGCCCCATGCCTGGCCCTTAGCCCCATGCCTGGCCCTTAGCGGCTCAGCAAGTTGGAGAGCTGACAGCTAAAGCTCTGCACTCTGGTGGTCTGCTCTGGAATAGCTACTAAAACAAACTGGCAACCTCCAGCAAGCAGTGTCTGAGACTTGACTTCTAAATCGGGGCTAATGACAGCGCCTATCTTGCAAGGGGCTGTGAGGGCTGGATAAGGTAATGTAAGACAAGTGTATAGAACAGAGCCTGCCTCCATACACTGCAAGGGTTGCTAACATTGCAATGAGGGCAGAGGAGAGGCAGGTTGATCCTAGCACATGCCCTCAAGCTTGCAGCTTCCCTGTGGGCTCTCTCTCTCTCTCTCTCTCTCTGTATGCTGTTATGTATGTGTATATCTGATTGCTTGTCCATATGCCTCTGTGTGTTTGTATGCTGGTATGTAGCTGCATGCTTGTTTCCGTGTGTGAGGTGTATGACCACTGATGTATAGATTCCAATGTGTGCTCATTTGCTCATGGTGAGCGTAGCCCAGGAGGCTGCTCAGCCAGACCAAACAACCCCAGCTTAGTGTTCCAGGTTTTCTCCTGCCTCTCTTCCTCGGCTTTCTGGTGCCTTTAATCCCTTCCTGCTTCCAGTGAAGCTCAAAGAGTGAGATAGGCTTGCCTGGTTCTTCCTTCCTTCCTTCCTTCCCTTCTCCTATCCCTGTCTATATCAGCCCTTTCCCTCTCAAAGCCTCAGTTTCCCAAGTGTGTCCCACTCAGCATTCTTCAGGTGTGACGCCACCCCACTGTCCCTCCCCACCCTCCACTAACCACACCCATCCTGTGAGTCTAGAGTGAGCTGTCCCAAGAGCTAAAATGAACCCCGGGGCAAGATATCTGAATCGTCTGGCCATAAGGCCAAGTGATTGTGTGGGCTATAACCTGACAGAGCAGGAGAGCGCTATAGGAGAGGATTCACCTGATGGGCAAGGCCTCTAGGTCTCCACCATCCCGAGTCCTTCCTGTGTACCCGGAGCTCACAGAGCTGATGGAGTCCTGTAGCCACCGCGACGTGGACGCTGTTTCTATATTTGTTTCATATGAGTAGATGAGACCCAGCAGAGTTTAATGACCCATTTGAAGCGACAGAGCCACAGGCTAGGTCTGGATTCCAGCCCGGGGAAGAATCGATGCGAGCCTGACACTTCAGGACCTAACACTCATTGTCTTGTCTTCTCTGTCACGGGGTCAGCAGAGCTATGAACTATAATGTCCTTAGTGCTCACGGTGGTGTGTCCATGGCAGTCCGTCCTGGCTATCGTGTCACTTTCTGATGACCCATTTTATAGATCAGGAAAGTAGAGCCCAGAATCTCTGCTGAAGGAATGACTTCTGTAGGCTGGCTGCTTCGCTTTCTCCTGATTGTTTTTGGTTTGTTTTCTAATCCGACGCAGCCTTCGGCTTTCCCTTTCCTGGGGGTTGAAACTGTCATTAGCAGCTCGCGTGCAGCACCATAGTTAAACTCCTTTGTCCATGTCTATTCTGCTTCGAACCAACCCAGAAAAAAAAGGACTCAAGGAAACTGGAATAGAGGGTGAACCCAGGCATGGCTGCAGCAAGGGGCTCAGTGGGAACACTAATCTTATGCCTCTGTCACTGACCACCATAACAGAAGCAGGTCTGTTCTCCGAATGAGGACACGTCTTAGGGGAAAAGCTGCTCTTGCAGTCTTGCAGCTCACGTCCTACCCACTGACCCGAGCTTTAGCCCCTGACCCGAGGCTGATCCCCAGGACTCCCAGGAGCAGTTCAGGGCAGGTCTATTAGGGCCTTGGCAATGGAGTAGCATGGAACTGGCTATTCAGCAAGCCTCACAGGGCCACTGAAGGCCTGTTAGATGTGCTGAGTTCTGTAGGCAGGAACTGTGCCCCTGACCCTGCCTTCCTCAGAGTCTGAAACAGCTACCACCAGCCCCAAAGAAACCTGGGCCTGCAGGATGCACATGGCTCTACATGTGCTTGGGGGAGCCAGCCACATTCTGCAGGGGAGGCACACTCCAAGAGGAGCAAGAACATTCAAGGGTTCATCACAGGGTACTCTGTTCAATCAAAGACAATGATCCCTTGGGTTAGAAGACAGAAAAGGGGCTCGTTCTCAGTCACATACACACACACACACACACACACACACACACACACACACACACACACACACAAACCAGTGGTAAGTTTATAATGAACCCCAGTCCTCAGCTCCTTCCTCTACCTGATGCCTTCTCAAGAAGGGGTCATGAGGCTGGGCAGAGGTGGTGCAGCCTTTAATCCCAGCACTTGGGAGGCAGAGGCAAGAGGATTTCTGAGTTCGAAGGCAGACTGGTCTACAGAGTGAATTCCAGGACAGCCGGGGCTACACAGAACCCTGTCTTGAAAAAAAAAAAAAAAGGTGGGGGGAGGTCATAAACTCCTCCTACCCAAGGATGTTCTCCGCCACTGTGTGTCAAAGGTCAGCGTCCTCTGCTTGTACAGGATAAGACAAGAAAGAACAGCCCCAGAAGTTGCTGGTCTACAACACAGCAGACTAGGGCTTTCCCAGGAGCTAATGATGGGAATGTGCCCAGTGAAACTCTACGTATGAGCTATGACCAAGCTACGATAGCAGCCACGGTGAACTAACTGGATCATGGAGGAGGGGTATGTCAGCAAAGATGTCGCCTTAAATGTAGACTGGCTCAGACTGGGATGATGCTAAGGTCCCCCTACAAACCCTGCAAGGTTCCCCAGCACTAGGTACCTGGGGTCAGTCCAATCTCAGCACATAAATCACAGCCAAGAGGCTGGGAGCTGGGGCTGAATGGCAGGAAAGGCGTGAGCCAAGGTAGCCTTGGACAGCTCCACCCGACCCTATCGGCCATTCAAAGGAAGACTGAGGCCAGAGGAAGTACTTGAAATGCCACGTACGGGACATTCTTTTTTCCAAGGACTTTGACCTTGAACACCAAGCCCACATTGAGAACGAGATTCTCTTTTCCCCTCTCCCCTGCTGGCCCTTGCTCTCCCAAGCAGCACTCACCACACACACACACACACACACACACACACACACACACACACACTCACAGGGTACCAACTGGTCTTTCTGCTCTGAACTCATGGAACTTCAGTGGTGTTTGTGGGACCAAGAGAGTCTCCACAGCAGATGACATCTGCTTCTCAACAGCTAGAACTACAGTTTTTGTATGTGTAAGACAGGGTCTCATGTATTCCGTACTGGCCTCAAATAATATATATCGGAGGATGACCTCCAACTCCTGGCTACAGGATTACAGGCATACACCAGCACTCCTGGCTTATGCAATAATAAGGATCAAACCCAGGGCTGTATACAGGTCGACAAGCAGTCTACTAACCGAGCTACATACTCTGCCCGAAAACCAACATTTTTGAAAGCAGTTTCAAGGCTAGAAGCATAAAAAGAGCTACTGCCCAAAAGCATAGGGCCTAATGGAGTTTCTACCAAGTCCCGGTTTTCATTCATTTTAGAAGAGTAAATTTCCTCACAGCTTTGAGACTCCGTTAGTACATTTTTCCCCAGCGCACGTAAAACTAACACACACTCCTTGTTAAGAGGAAAAGCGGCAGTCTACAGGGCTCTGTGACATGAGCTGCCACTGGTATGTATGCGGGACTTTGGAAGCACCGCCCGGGGTCCAGCCGTGACATTGGAGGCAAGAAGATGGAGACCAGGTGATGGGTGGGACCCTGTGCAGGAGAATCTAGCAGGGCCTCCACCTGAATAGGAAGCTAGTTCCCCTACAAGGCTCATTCTTCCGGGACAAACGGCCTTGGACTCAGGTTACCTGGGCCTCAAAAATGATCCTGCTGGCCAAAGAAAGGAGCAGGGAGGCTTTCTGTCTTTTCACGAGCCTAAGCGCCTCACCCAGTCAGCCCATGCCCTCTGCCTGGGTCTGGACAGGCCCAAGCCCAGTCCTCCTGACGTGAAGAAGCTGTCTCAAGGCTCACACTTGGTTTCCTTCGTTGACGGAGCTATGGTGACAAGGCCAAGCTCCTAAAGGTGACGGACTACTATGAAGAACAGGCAACAGATGGGGACCCTCCCTGTCCTCCGCTGGCTCATCTGGAAAATGGGAAGAGGTCCTCCAAGCAAGAGAAGACTGAGTGTGGCTTCAGGAGATGCAGTGGGCAGTAGGGCAGAAAGGAGCCTCGTAGAGTGAGGACCCCCCACTGGGCTGGGAGAGAGGCTGTGTGAGCGCTGTGTAAGTCAACCCACTACTACTTGGAGATGGGCACACTTCCATTCATGTATGCATGAACACACACACACACACACACACACACACACACACACAGCCTTCCTGCATAGCCCTCAACCTACCCTGAAGCATACCAAACACCAATCTACATCTTCTCTCCCCAGTCCCAAGCCTCTGGCTAGGCAGTGTCCTTGTCCCGCTGCCTGGGAGGCACATGTGGTTTCAGTTAGCAGCAGAGCGGGCATTTCCGTCCCAGACAGTGGGACCCTGCCAGGGTCCCAGCTTCATAGGATCCCACAAGCAGGGCCACCTCAGCTCCCACTCTCCACTGGACATCCTAGGGACATTTCTCCTCTGGAAAACTGCAGTCCTTTCCCACTGACACCCCCTCACCTGAAGCTGGACTCTGCACACACAGGAGAGGGAGTTGGTTGTGCCCGACCTCTGTCCACGGCAGCCCGCTGCCCACCGCCTGCCCGCCTGCCTCCTCTCTCTGCTGTCTCCAGCAGGCTGAACGGGATGGGAGGAGGGCAGGGTGTCAGGGGGCGGGCGGGAGGGAGGGGAGGGGGCGTGTGGAAATGAAACTTTAATAACAGAGCCCCTTTTGTTTCGGAGCATATGGGATATTTCATACATACTGAAGACATTAGCCGTCTATATTTTTAAGGGCTCGGGCGAAAGGATGAATAAATACAGCCCACATTCTACTCAAAAACACACACACATGCAGCCTGCTGGCTTCTGGAGCATTTCAAACCCCAGAGAAATGGCCCCGGTGACACCAGACACTTCAGAATAAACATGTTTCCAAGCCCTTGGGCTTGGCCCCCTCCTGGAACCACCTGAGGCCTTGGGGCTCCTTTTCCCCTGCACCACCTTGTGCCTCCACATCTTCAGCTCCATAGAGGGAGGCGAGGCGAGTCTCTGGAACCCAGTCCCATACCATCCCCTTTCTGAGGACCCCCCACCCCCAACTCCCAGCCAGATCTCAAGTATCAGAGTTCCAAAAGAACTTGGAAATCTCCGCCTTCCTCACTGTACAAATCGGGGCCAAGGCCCAGAAATAGGCAGGGACTTGCCTGAGGTCACACAGCAAACACATCAGGATCCTGGGCCAAGGGGCAGTTCTGCTTCCTTCAGCAGACTGGCTGCCCTATTTCCTCACCTCAGGGGTAAAGGTGGGGAGACCCCAGGACCAGGAGGCAGGGCCAGCATGTGGGCTGGGAGTGTACCCGCCTCTTTTTCCCACTGGAACGTTGCTCTGAGCACACACACATACACACACCCCCATTCTGGGCATCTATCCAAGGACACCGTCAGCAGCGCTAGAAACAGGGCCCGCCCCAGGAAATCCCCTTCAGGCCGGCAGATCCCAACAGGCCTGGAGGCTTCAGGTGCAAGAAAGTCTCCCTCTATGGTAGCTCAACTCCCACTCCTCAGGTGCTTTCTTTCTGTCCTCCAGGAATAGAAATGGGTCCAGAGAGAGCCCGACCTTAGAGAAGGTGGTGGCAGGCCAGACCTCTGGACCCTGTGCTTGCTCTATGACTGTGTGACTGAGTAGGCCTTCAGTACCCTTCAGGCAAACCTTTGCACGGCATCTCACAGGGATGCCTCAGTGCTCAGTCACCTCCATTCCTGTCAGAGCTTCGTCTCTTCTTGCCAGCCGTCTACTCATTCCTTTAGCTGAGTAATTAGCGTAGGGCACGATACTAAGAGTCCACGAGGAACACACATAATTTTGGTGGGTTTCCTGAATCTCTGACATGGGCTCCAGCCATTTCTATGCCTTTGTGGCAGTCCTGCATACTTGGTATAGAGATCTCAGCCTCTGTCTGCTCAGAGATGTGCTTTGCTGTAGAGTGTACCCCTCATCTCTGTTGGTAGTCATTTGGGCGGGGGGGGGGGGGGGGGTGGTGGTGGTTCTGCTCCTTCTCTGGGTCACATGGGTAGTCAGTACAAGCCTGGACCGGACTCTGACTCCCCAGTCAGGGGACTCCTGACACCAGACCTGGCTACTGTGACCCAAATGTCACTCATACATCGCTTGACCTCAGCTCTGGTCCTGAGACTGCAGAGCCATCGCCACACCGTTAAGCACCTCTTCGTGTAATGAAGTCTGTTGGGGCCTACCCTACCTGTGGTTAGGCAGCACCCCTAAGATGTCTGTGATGAAGGGCACTGGCCTTAAAGCAGGAGATCTGACTTTTTAGCCTCATCCTGCCATCAGTGACCTGCAAGACTCCCTCTAAGGACATTTCCCCCCCTGCCCCATGACTGGAGTAGATAGAAACATCTCTCTGAGTGACAAAGATCATGCGATAGAGGAGGTGAGGGGACTTTCAACTACATAGTGATTTCCTTCTTTGGAATTTCATGCTGTGCCTAGATCCTGACATTAAATTCTGACTGGGTTTCAACAGGCCCTAACTGGTCTCTTGGCCCTTGGGTGGTCCTCAAGGTAACCTCCATCCATCTCAGAGTCAGCTGGCTGAAGAACCCCTTCTACTTCTACACCCCAACAGTTCATAGATAGCAGCTCCCTTCACCCCAGATGAATGGCTATATTGGGGGAGGTGCATTTAAGATCCCATCTCAGTCTCCTCTTTCTCCCCACTCAGACCCTCTACCCCAAATTGGGGGTCCCTTTGATCTCTCCGAGAAGCCAAGCATTCCACTGTCCCCTCCCACTTCTGTTGATAGCTTTCTGGTGACAGGGGTCCCTGAGCTCTGGACACAGGCATAGAACTCTGTTGGTGATGTTCAGAGACTTTTTGAAAGCGGCTTCTTGTGAGTTCTGGGCTGTGTTCTGCATTAGGACATTTTCTAGGTGAGGAGCAATTGTCTTGATTATAGTCATTTCATACAATAATAATAATCCTACCACGAGCAGAGCACTGACTGCTGGCGCTGTGGGAAGTGTTCTGTGAGCCTGGTCCCTTTCCTGACAATCTTCTGAAGCTGGGAGGAGACTAAGCTGTGAGCCAACCGGCCCCAGCTTGTCCCTTTCAGGGCAGGTCTACAAGCATGGCCACCAGCTTCAATAGTTGCTTTTCATTAATACATCAACTGACTTGAGGTCCAGCTGCCTCTGGCTCCTCTGAATTGCGAGCCCCTCAGGGAGGAAGGTGTGGCCTTGGATTTTTCTTTCTCTAAGGCAGCAGCAGGGCTTTACTCTGAATTTAGCTCTCCACTCCACTGGTCTCAGGAAACGTCCTCAGGGACCACGGACAGAGTGAAGTCAGTGAAACCCATGTGGAACTCATGCCTGTGGCCTAATGCCTAGAGGGCTGATCTTCACAGGCGAGACACCTACTGGTGAGCATCTTCCCCGCTTTCTTATCCAAGCTACTTCATCTTTTCCTTAGACAACCTGGTGGCCCCTCACTTGGAGGTCATGATAGTGATGTCAAACATCATGGGGCACCTGATTTGCATGGTGCTCCGTGCCCAGAACACTTGAGCTCAGGTCCCGTAGGGTGTGTTGGTAGAGGTGGAGAAAGAGGCAAAAAAGACAGGCTGAGCCAGTTCATCCATTGGACTGAGTACAGGGTCCCCAGTGAAGGAACTAGAGAAAGGACCCAAGGAGCTGAAGGGTTTGCAGCCCCTTAGGATGAACAACAATATGAACTAACTAGTACCCTCAGAGCTCCCAGGAACTCAACCACCAACCAAGGACTACACATGGTGAGACTAATGGCTCCAGCAGCATATGTATAGTAGAGCAAATTTGAGGAGAGAACCTCGGCCCTGTGAAGGTTCTGTGCCCCAGTGTAGGGGAATGCCAGGGCCAATAAGTGGGAGAGGGTGGAGTGGCAAGCAGGGGGAGGGGGAGGCAACACGGGTTTGTTCTTGTTGTTTTTTGGGGTTTGGGGTTTTTTTTGGAGGGGAAACTGGGAAAGGAGAAATCATCTGACATGTAAATAAAGAAAATATCTAATAAAAGAAAAGAAAAGGGTTCTCAAGCAGTGACTGAACAACAGCAAGCTGCAGAGCCCACAGGCTCCACTAGCCAACTTGGCAAAAGACTCAGAAAAACAGCAGGAACTGCCTTGATTTCCCAAAGAAGGGCTCCTAGGACCTCGCCCGAGGTACTCAAGTTCTAACTGTCACAGTTTTGCAAGCACCAGCTTGGCCATCTTGATCCCCTAGCAGGATTCAGAATGTAAACAGGGATAAGGAGAGTCCCTTTTGCACTGGCTTCATGGGCACCATTCATGAATCAAATGTCTGTTTCTCTCCAATGTCTACACCCTTACCTGGCTTCAGAATGGGGTATTTGAACCAGTCCAGGAAATAACGAGCTTTACTGTGTCTCTGTCCCTTGCTCAATAGGACTCTGCTATCCAGGCCTTACCTCCCCAGAGACCTCGAGAAAGACCCAGAGCTGTGAGAGGAGCCAGGAGTCCTCGCCCCTGCAGAACAGCCCACACCAGGGCCCCCTTGGACACATGAGCTGTCCTGATCACATCCCAGCAATGGAGTTGCTTTGGAGGTAAATTCCATCCAGATGTATGGAGGGGTGGGGTGACTTCCTGACAGATCAGCGTGGTGTACTGATAATGTGGGGCCACGAAGCCAGCTTGCCAGTGCCCAGAAAGCCCAAAATAGGACAATGTCTTCTACAAAAGCAGAAGGAGGGGTTTCAAGGCCAGGTTCTCTGGGTCTGACCTCCTTGGTAGGCAGTGAGAACTGAGGCCTAGAGAGGCAAGGGACTGATTGCAGGTGATGGGGAGACTGGCTGGGTCGGGACCCCAGATGTCTCTGGCAGGAGCTCTCATGTTTGAGATGTTGTTTAGATGGGGAATGGCTGGGTAACCTCCTCCTCTTCAAAAAGTCCCCGAGGAGCCTTGGATTAGGAGGGCAGAAGTGGGGGTCAGGAAGTGGAGGCTGTGGTTAGGGGATCACTAATCACCTCCAGATTAAACCAGAGAATATTCTGCATTCCGTTTACAGAGAGGAGAGCATGAAGGAGAAGGCTGTGGGGGCAAGGTTGTAAATGGCGTGCTCTCCCTTCATCCCCTGCTTTCTATAGTTACAGGGAGCCTTGTGGCCTAGCCCTCTTTCTTGGGGGGGCTCTCTACGTGTGTCCTTTGACTTTTGCTGGGCCACATACCTTCCTGGCTCCTTTGGACTGACTTACTGGAAGGCCGGAAGAGGCCAGTCAGCTTGGGGTGTGGGGGGGAGGGGCATGAGAACTTGGAGAGAATGAAAGGAAACAAGGGGGAGTGGGTAAGGGGGGGGGACTGAGAAGGGAATTTTTTGCCTCCTGCCTCATGTTTTGGCTGCCTCTGTGCGAACATGTCTAGGCGCCTTATCTCGAAGGCCGGCACAGTCTACATAAGAAAGAAAATAGTGTCTGCAGCAGGGAAAAATACATCTTGATTAAACATCCCTCTGGAATGGCACTGGGGGTCTCTTATCAGCAGGCAGCTGGGCCCCACATACCTCTGTCTGCCTGTCCCAAGGTTCTCACCCCCCAGCCCGCCCCCCCAACCGTGCCTCCCAGCAAGTAGGCTGTGTAGAAACTGTCAGTGAAGCGCAGACTCACCTCAGTTTTGCCACTGTCCTTGATGCTAAATGACCGGGGCCAAATTCTTCCCCTGTCTGGGTCTCAGTTTTTCTTCATTAAAAGTCAGCAAGGGGGAGGGGTGTGAGGCAGATGGTATCTAGAGACCTTTCTAGCCTTAACACTTTGTGATTCTGACATATTTTTTTTCTTCTTCTTCAGTTTTTCAGCTTCCACCCCAATCCAAACATACTAAATGTCTCCAAACGTCTAAGCTCTCCCATGAGCCTCAAGACGTGCTTGCTTAATCTCGGGTGAAGGCACTGGACCCTGAGCTGGCATGACTCACCAGAGGGTTCTTCTTGGCTCCTACGAGAAGTCTAGCAGCAGCAAAGGTCCAGCAACATTTTTAGACGCAAGTATTTTTTTTTTCCCCTCAAGATACATCTTCCATCAAAATCTACACAGAGAGGAGGCAATCAAAAATATGCTGCCTGCTCTGCCTACCCCCTTCTCCGTGTGTCTTCTAGGCCCCCAACTTTCCTCTATAGCTTCCAGAAATGCACTGATGTCCCTTGAAGTCTTCAGGTGGCCATGGACAGAGATGAGGCCGGTAGGAACTGAATGGTACCTTTTTCTTTGAGTGCTCACGCTATCACTTGATGGCTGAGCCTGCTGGGCTGGGCTCCCCTCCCCAAGTTGCTGGGGCATCAGTTGGACAAATCTCTAGGGACACGCTCAGAGGATAGGGTTGCTGATAGCAAAGAACTTCCAACTCCTCCATAACTGGAAGAGAGGCTTGTGAAGGCGCCTTACACAAGGCAGGGATAAGCGTTTGTGACATGGGTAATTACTGTATCTGATCATACCCACCCACTGAAATATTGTCCTTTACCTTATAAAGACATGTAATTGTGGTGTCTATCAGAAGGTAAAAATAAGAAGGTACCCTGACGTTGTAAGAGCACAATGGTCGTGTTTATTTATGGTGAGCTTGGAGCCTGTAAATATGAGACCAGTAGGGTCTCTACTGACCATCTGTCTAATTATTCCTCATAGTTAGGAAAATTCAGGCTTGGGGGGGATGGGGGAGGAGGGCGAGGTCCTTAGCAAAGGTCAGCAGCAGAAGCAGGGTCAGGGAGAGATCTGGGGAGTTAAAAAAGCCATCTGTCAGAAAAGCCAATCCACGGGTGGGGGAGGGGCTGGCTAGCCTTTAGGGATTCCAGGCAATTTAGAGGTTCAATACCACCCTCTCTTGGAGTCTCAACTCCCCTTGCCCAGGCTCCTAGCCATGAGACACAGGGATGAGCAGAAAGCTCCCCTTTATATTGCAGTTAGGCCCAGCTCTGAGCCATGATAAACACCTTTCTGTCCTCGCTCCTCCGGCCCTGCCAGCCAACCCTCTGCTGCAGCCCACAAGTCTCAGCCTGTGCACAGGACTCCACAGAGTGCCTCTGTCTTCCAGCTAGCTGTCTGAGTGGTGCACGGTGGTCATGGTCTGCAGGCTGGAAGAAGGCAGGGCCAGAAGCAGCAGAGCCACGCCGTCCCGCCTTGACGAACAAACTCCCCTGTCCTGCCGAAGCTGGAAGCCCCCTCCCTTCCCCTCCTGGCACCCATTTAGCCCCCAGTCACCATTCACTGTCTACTCTACCTGCTTTCTCTCTGAACTCACACACTGCCTAGGAATCTTTCCTACTCCTAAACTCCAGGCAGCTCTAACCAGTCAGAACCAACACACAGAGGGATCAGCCTCAGACACTAGGCGAACATTAAGAGAAAGGAGAAGCCAGAGATGGAGGAAGCTCTGAACGCAGGCCTCCATGGCTCTGCCTGTCCTTGCCACACACTGTGCATCGGTGCCCCGCTCCCTGGCATGGCTTCTTCGTCCTAGAAGCACACTCACTTCCCCCCTTGCCTGTCTCATCACATACTGTGGAACTGCTTCAGGCAGCACCCCAGACCGCATCCCAAGACCCATCTGTAGCTCAAAGAACGGAGTCTCCTCAGACCCCAGAAGGCCTCCAGCTTAGAGGCCTTCTAGCTGGTGGCTAGGAGTTGTCCTTGGGTAAAGGGAGTATGATGCTCAGTAAGTCTACAGTAATGTCTGTGCAGTCTAAGAAGAGTGTTCACACAGTGAAGACACTCATGACAAGAGACGCCTCCAGAGATGGTGAACTCCATCACTGGAGACACCCCAGAGAGGCATGTGCACAGGGGCCGGTGGAGATGGTCCAGGACACAGCCTCAAAAGGTCTTTTCTGTCTTGAAAGACTGTGTGTGAGGACAAGTAGACAAGCCCTCTCTGTCCTCCAAAAGCTGGGTCAAGCCACCTTCCTGGAAGCTTCGCTGACCTCCAGGGCCAGCCCTAGTGTCTCCTTGTCCCCTACCCCTCACCTTTCAGACACTCCCCTAGCTGGCTGAAATCTTCTCCCTACCTTAATTCCTCACAGCTGCATACAGTGGTCTAATGCAACCTTGAATCAGAACAGGCTTTCTCAAAATTACTTTTCATGACCTAGAAACACCACATGTAGCATCTAAATTCTTAGCCGTGAGAAAGTTGTTCCTTTAAAAACTTTATTGTTGGGTCTGGAGAGACAGCTCAGTGGTTTAAAAGTACTCATTGCTCTTCCAGAGGACCCTGGTTTGATTCCCATGTGGTGGCTCCCAGCCGCCTACAACACTTCTAAAGGCATCAAGCACACACATGGCACACATACATACGTGTAAGCAGAAGACACATCCACATAAAATGAATAAATCTAAAAAAATAATTTTTAATGTTTTATTCCATTCATTGAGGTTGCCAGATTCAGCAAATAAAAAAGCAGCTGCCTCATCAAGTCTGCACTGAGATAACTTTTTTTTTTCAGTGTAAGTATGATTATCCATTATCTGGGATGTACTTATACAACAAAATTATTTGTTGTTGAGTTTGGAGCATAGTTCAACGATAGAATGCTTGCTTAGAAGGCAAGAGGCCCAGGTAGAGTTTGATCTCCAGCACCACCAACAAGGATAATTAATTACTGTTCATCAATGATGGAGTCTTGTCTCCAGCAATGGAGCTCACCATCTCTGGAGGCTTCTCTTTGCACGACTAATGAAAATCAATCATGTTCTAGTATTCAAATTTAACTACATAGCTTGCATTTTACTGGCGGATAGAATGGAGAGGATTCTTAGTTTTCCACAGCCCTCACATGTATGGATCTCCCTGTTTTAAATCAGAGTGAAGAGCAACATTTGAGGTAGTGAGGAACATTTAAGAGCACTGCTCTGTTTTTATTGTATTTTACCTATATAGTCACTATGCACTGGAATAGAATCTTCCATTTATAGCAGCAATATAAAGTTTCTTTTGAAGTAAGTGTATTCAAGGTGTTTCAAGTGACTCAATCTAAGGGGAAATGTTATATAAGTAACATCACAGGCTAAACAAGGAGAAGACAAACGGAGTGCCGGAGCCCAACACACCCAGGCCTGTGCTTGATCTGAATAAAGGTGCTTCTCTCTTTTCTTCTCTGGACGGCAGGGGCCTTGGTCCTCCGGTTCCAGGGACCACTCAGCCTACAGGTCTGGGAGGCCTGCAGGAAGTGCCAGAGTCTGCACTCTATGATTGCAGGGGCGAGGTTCCAGCCCACTCTCCATCAGCAAGTCCCTGGAGCCCCTTTATACAAAACAGCCTCCCTGGCCAGCTTGACTTCAGAGACTGTTTCTGAGGAGGCAGCCGCCAGGCACTTCTCACTGTGTTTCCAAGTCAAATCCAAACCTTTTCAGCTTTGCCAGGAAACCACCCCACCCCACCCCCTTTCTACTCTGGCTGCCTCCAAGAGTCCTGGCTGCAGGCTTCCAGATGCTGCCCCCACCTACCAGACCCCTTCCGGCCCAGACAGAGCCTGCGCCCTCCTACACACACACACACACACACACACACACCCCTGCCTGGCACCTTCTCCTTCTCTTCCCCGACCCCCTCCAAGCCTGGGGCTCTGAGCAGAGAGCTGTGGAATTAACAACGGCAGGAGGTTGGGGGTAGGGGCAACGAAGAAGGAGCTAATTCTCCTTTTGCACCGGAGGCCCCAGTGAGTCTTCAGACCATGATGGGCCAGTCAGGGGGCAGTTAGCTGAACATCTTCTCAGAAATCCCCTCACCACACCTTTGTCACCATCAGTGGTCACAAGCTGTCCTTTTTGAGTCTCTTCACACACCAGGCACGTGCGCAGTTCACCCCATCGTCTCCCTATATCACCACGACTGAAAAGTTCTAAGTGGCAAAGTGGGAAATGATCATTGTCTTTTAAAAGGAAAAATAAAAAGGTCTACTGGGTTAGCTGTTTCCCCCAAACCTCCTAGCTATATACAAGAGACAAAGCTTAGGGCTTGGACCTAGGAAGGGTGACTTAGACACCCACAGATAGCCACTGCCCTAGCTACAGGCGGCATCAGTGTTGACAGTTCCAGGAAGTGAGGTAGGGAAATTGAGAGATAGAAGGTAACAAAAGCTGCCAGGCTCATACGATGTTGGCAGCCTGGTGTTCTTCCCATTCAACCCGGGGCCTGAAGCAGCCCTTTGCCCTTGCTGTCCTCGGCTTCTCGTGACAGGTTCCAAACATTAGAGGGCCATTCAGCTTAGTCAGGAACCCATATAGCTTCAGCTGGAGGGATCCTGGAGAAGACACAGGGGGGGAAGGGCCCGGGGACCATCTCGAGAGCTGAGTACCCCTCTTGATCCTCAGCAAGATGTGTCTCCCCCCAGGCGGAGGCAGGCTAGGCCCAGACATCAAAGGGCCTGTGCCGGCTGGCGCTTTGAAGGGAGCCTTGAAGAGTAATAGGAAACATGAGGATGACACTGTGACCCAGCCCAAAGCGCAAGACTTGGAAAAATGAAAAGAAGGAACTTCTGGCAGCCCTTCGTGTGGGCTTTGGCTGAACTCAGCCCCTCGCAGCTGCTGGCAGTCTGTCCTCTCCCCCTGGATGATGCGGGTCCTCGAATAGCCCAGGGGCGGGGACTTCACCAACAGCAGAGGAACTCCTAGGCTCCTGTCTTGCTGCTCCAGGCAGCACCGGCGGCACCACAGCTCAGGACTTGGAAAGGGATCATGGGGACTTGGAATAAAGTCATTTGAAGATCCTTTGACCCACTGAGACTCTATGGCTCATGACTCACACACACCCCGCCAGAGGTATCAGCAGCCCTTCACTAGACCATGCAGATGACAATCTGTTGGTATCTACTGAAGTCTATGTACTCGCCTCCGCCTCCTAGTCTGCAACCACAGTCCTCAGAAGCTATCTATCTGGCATTTGTACCGGCCCATCTGCTCAGAGATGGTTTCACCAGCAGATGTCCATGGCAGGACCATTTGTGGAAAGAAGCAAAAGACCAGAAGTAATATCGACAACACACTTGCACATTGCCTATGCTAGGCAAGCACCGTATCCCTGAGCTCCGCCGCCCCTCCATTTTATAAGCAGTCACATATTATACACACCATTGTGTTTAACATGTGCTTTTGTGATTATTTCTTACAACTACCTACGATTTGCCTTCACGCAGTCACTCGTACAATTCCGTTTTCTTTTTTCCCCTTTACAGTGGTTACGCAACAGGAATTTGTTAATGTCAGAAGCACATGAAAGCTTTTTATAGAAACATCATTCTCTCCTTTATAGAGGATAAAGTCCAGAGGTCAGCCTGGCTTTATGGCCTTATACGTACCACCCTACCTCTCCTTCTCTCTCGGCTTGCACCCCAGTCTAGCACAGCTGTCATGTGGTACCCCAACATGGTCAGCATAAAGATCTCCTTCCATTCAGACTCCATGGGGACTTCTGTATTGGGGGTTATAGACATCTTAAGACCTACTCATTTCTACAGCAACCACAGAGACCCATTCCTTGCCTACGTGGGAGCTTTTCCTCCATCTTTGCTGGGAGAGCATCCTCCTAGCATCAGGGGCTAGAGGGCTTCAGGAGTCCAGGGCAGTGAGCATGTTTTAAGGACGCTGTGTGGAGCCAGAAATCCAACACAGCGTACAGGGTGCTCCTCAGGTGGCCATACAGGAGGTGATCGGGCTGGCTCCAGAGAGAGAATAAGGTTAGTCCTCCCACCCTAGACCTCACTCCAAACCAGGGCTTGGATCCACCTCGCCAGCCTCACCTGGTCTCTATGAAAGGAATGGGAAAGGCAACTGAAACAGGTCTGTCAAACCCTGGATGGCAGGCCTTGTAGAAGAAATAAAGAAAATGCTAAACTCTGGGCCCTGGTAGAGTCTCAACCTTTTCTTTCAGTGGAATTCCGGTAGCTTGTCTCCGGTCACCCAGGAGCTCAGAAGAGACCAACTGGAACTAGAACCTTGACTCTGTTCTTGGAGGTCTTTTTGCAGGTGGTGAGGAGGCAAGCATTGGGGGTCACTAAATTTGCTGTGTGACATCTACTTTACGTCTCAGGGTATATGAGAGGTAAGGTCTAGAATTGGCCCTTCTGATAATGATCAAATGTCTTTTCTTATCTGTGCTTTATTTCAGCAATACAATAAAGAAACACCTGGCCCTTGTAGTTTAGAGTCTCATGCTTAGTAAGTAGCAGGCTGCTAGTCTACTGCCCTTGAGTTTCTCTCATATAACTTTCTGTTACCATCACATTTCCCCACCCACCTTCCCAGCACCCATTGTGTGTCCATTACCTAACCAGCCACTGTCCACCTACACCATCAGTTTTCTGCTCATTCATCCATCCATCCACCTACATCCATGTAAGTGCCAACCTAGCCATTTGTTCATCAAGTATTTCTTGGATTCTTCACTCCGAAGCCTGAGGCTACTCTCAGGGAACACAACAGACACATCTGCCTTCTCAGAACCACAAGGGACACAAAATCAACCCAAGCACACCACAGCTCAGGGTGGAGTCAGAAACTGTAGCACAAGAAGCCCAGGTGTAAAGCTAGGTGATGGTGTTGCACACCTTTAATCCCAGCACCCAGGAGGCAGAGGCAGGTAGATCTCTGAGTTCCAGGCCAACCTGGGTCTAGAGAATGAGTTCCAGGACAGCCAGGGCTACACAGGGAAACCTTGTCTCAAAAAACCCAAAGCAAAAAGAAACCCAACTGTGGAAGGGATGTCAAGGTGGCCTATGTTTGTGTGGAAGGAGAGCAGGTATGGAAGAAGGCTTGCTGGGGCAGGCACTCATGGACTGGACTCTTCAAGGAAGAACTTCTGCCTGAATCATCTACTGCTTCCTGGAGTTGGCCTCTGCTTTGGGGATTTAAGTGAGCATATCATAGTACTGGAGTCCTAGGCTCCACCCTACAAAGACAACTGGTAATGGAGGGATTTCCTTCCTCCCATCCCATTTTCCAGCCCACAATCCCCTCAGCCCACCGAGGCCAAGAGCCATCTTGCCTAAACTCACCTCTGCAGGCCTGGATCACTGCCCAGTCACCACCACACATGCCAAAGCCCTTGATGCTGACGTGTGTCAGGGACCTTGAGTCTGGTACATTAAGCCCCATCCCTGGCAGTGTCCTTCTCTGAGGCTGACCCAGTCACAGGAGCTGTCATAGCTCCTCCTTCCATGTGAGCTGGTTTATGATGCCAAAGAGACCTTTGCCCAGCACATAGCCTCTGAGGCCACCACTGGCAGAATCTAATAAGCTTCCAGACCTGGGGACATGCTAACTAGACAGACTTTCTGGGACCTCTCTTTTGAGAAGACTGGGATTTGGGGGGTGCCAAGAGCTCATCTGGGCTGCCCTGTCCCAACTGGTTCCAGAATTCCCCAGACATTTTTCTATGTCTCTATATCTGCCCAAACCATGTCCACAATCCAGAATGTTCTCTCGTCCCGTCTTCTTTAAGTCCTGTTCATTCTCAGCTACTTGCCAGAGCCCTCCTCAAACAGGGCAGTCCAGCTTAGATGGAGAGTTTGGGTTTAGGAAAACAGACTCAAGTCTCAGTGGCTGGCTGTGAACCCTTCTGTAGCTGCAACACAGCAGAAGAGAATAACTGTGTAACACACCAGCTTGTTGAGTTTTTGGGGCAATGAGTAAGAAAACGCATGGAATGTGTCTGAGGCTTTAGAGCTGTGGTTTAACAGGACGGCTTTGAACTCAGCCATCGGTAGCTCGGCATTGAATCTGGAGGGGAGTATATGGCACTTTGGATCACTGGTTCTTGGACTGACCCCCCC
>NW_022196895.1:56420399-56429751 GCF_008632895.1 Mastomys coucha
CCCCCCCATTGAGCACTGACCTGGGCAGAGGGAGTTTTCCCCGTTTTGTCTGGCTCTGTCACTCAGTCCCTGTGTAACCTTGAACAAAGTCTTCCTTCTGGGTCTCTTACAGTTGGGTGAGATGCTGGGTTCCTGGGGTCAGGAGACTGGGTTCCCATCCATAGCATAGTGCCAAGTCTAGCGCCATGCACACAGAAGATAGGTCCTTGAGAGGGCAAGAGAGGACAGGGGAGAGAGCATCAAGGAGAAAAAGGATTCAGTTGCCCGAGGCGGTGGCTTCTGCCTCCTTCTACTGAAGTTCAGAACTGGGGAAAGGAGAAAAAGAAAACTCTATAAACTCTGTGTCTACACAAGGAACTAAGAAGGTGGTTTATAGCCTGGATTTACTGTGTCTCCAGCTGCCTGGCTGTGGACAAGCCAGGTCTGTTCAGCTGTGTACCAAGGGCTGGGTGAGGCCTAGGGGTGGAGCTGGGGGGTTGGAGGGGTGTGCGGGTGGCAAGCGCTCAGCCTAGACTGGACAGGAAAGAGGCAAGTAAAGAGACTGCGGGGGTGGGGTGTGTCTGCGAGGACTCGAGGCCAGAGGCCGTGTGTCTGTAGGGTGGGGCTCCCTTGTCCCACCACCTCTGTGACCTTCGTCAAGTGAGGTCACCCCCTTTGTGTGCTAGAGCTAACAATGGGAGGGGCAAGCAAAGCCTAAGGAAGGACCGGAGGGGTGGCACTCAGCAAAGGCACCATAAATCACGAAATGTGCTACTCAAAGTGGCGTTCTTATTGTGTGTGTGAGAGTGTAGTGACGTGTGCAATGAGGCAATGGAAGTGCGCGAGTGTGTGTGTGTGTGTGTGTGTGTGTGCGCGCCTGCATGCGTGTGCGCTGACAATGACTGATTTGTGTGCTAATAAAGGAGAGCGTGTGCGGACAAATGTCATCACAAAGGTCCTGGTTCTGCACGGTTCTTAGGATGCTTGAGTTCCATGGAGACTTGAACCATCATCCCCTGGTCCAAGTCCTACCTCTAAGCTCCTCTAAGTGGCACAGCTCAGGCTGCTTTGTCACACATTCGCGTCCCCTAAGAGGGGCATCCAGGTCTTCCTTAGTCACTCACTCCTGAGCTAAGCTGGGTTGTTCTCATCTTGGCCAGGTCTTCCTGGGTCTATGGCAGAGATCTGTACAAGCCTGTATCTAACGTTCATTTGTGATAGGAACATTTTTTTTTTTTTTTTGCCTTGTGCCCACCAGAGTCCCCGCAGACCAGGCCGGATGGTCGAGAAAACCCCATCATTCAGACTGCGTGAACCAAAGAGAACAGTGACATCAGCTAGCCACCCCCACCCCCATCCCTATTGGGAAAGTGTAAACCAAAATGACTCATGGTGTCTTCAGTCCCCCAGGACTTCCTCCACCCTGTGGGCTCCTGGAGACCAGTGGGAGGCATGTGTGTCTGGGCCTCCCTGAGCCCCAGGTAGGTTTTTGCTCACCTCAGCCACCAGCCACACTCCTCCAGAGCTGGAATTAGAACATGGTAGGTATTGAACCACAGAGCCCTGGAGCTGAGGATGGAAGGCTGCACTTGTAAGCTCAGCTGGTTTGGCAGTTCTGCTTCGCAGAATTTACCATTAAGAAGCAATGCAAGAGCCGGGCAGTGGTGGCGCATGCCTTTAATCCCAGCACTTGGGAGGCAGAGGCAGGTGGATTTCTGAGTTCGAGGCCAGCCTGGTCTACAGAGTGAGTTTCAGGACAGCCAGGGCTATACAGAGAAACCCTGTCTCAAAAATACAAAAAAAAGAAGAAGAAGAAGAAGAAGAAGAAGAAGAAGCAATGCAGGGGGCTGGCGAGATGGCTCAGCGGGTAAGAGCACTGACTGCTCTTCCGAAGGTCCTGAGTAAGGATCCCAGCAACCACATGGTGGCTCACAACCACCCGTAATGAGATCTGATGCCCTCTTCTGGTGCATCTGAATACAGCTACAGTGAATTATGCCTGAGCGAGCATGGCTGGCAGAGGTCCTGAGTTCAATTCCCAGCAGCCACACACATGATGGCTCACGGCCATCTGTACGGCTACAGTGTATCCATACACATAAAATAAATAAAATAAATCTTTTTAAAAAATGCCTATATTAAAAAAAAAAAAGCAATGCAGCTATGTTCAAAGACGCATGCTTAAAGCCATGCTGCCTGTCTAGGTGGTTTTGAAGGCACCGACGCACAGATGCACACACGGAAAGCCCCCTGAACAGAGCAGTGAAGATTTGCATGTCCTTACACCAGCAGAAGTTCAGAGCATACTGTGAAGCAGACAGGAAGTTCACAAGGATGGGCAGCAACGATGAACCCAGCTTTGTTTTGTTGTTTTGTTTGTTTTTTAAATCGCACACCTTAATATTATATGCATGAACCTGAATATAAGAATTTATAGGCCGGGCGGTGGTGGCACACACCTTTAATCCCAGCACTTGGGAGGAAGAGACAGGTGGATTTCTGAGTTCAAGGCCAGCCTGGTCTACAGAATAAGTTCCAGGACAGTCAGGGTTACACAGAGAAACCCTGTCTCGAAAAAAACAAACAAACAAACAAAACAAACTAGAATTTGTACTGGCATGTTAGCAGTATATTATTTTATACAGTGCATTTTGACCTTGAACTTACAAGGTAGCTAAGGATGACACGGATTTTCCTGTTTCCCAAACGCTGTGGTTACAGATATGGGCCATTATATCTGGTTTATGTGGTGTTGAGGACTCTGAAAACTCTAGACAGTCACTGTACCTGCTAAGCCACATCCCCAGCCCTGAAATTTGCTTTTAGTTTAGTTTACTGGAAACTGAAGCTTCAAAAATGCTAGGCAAGTGTCCTACTGCTGTGCGTTAGCCTCAATAGTATGTAATATCTCAGGGTGATAGTGCTCTCTCTGTGTGTCTCTGTTTCTCTGTCTCTCTGTGTGTGTGTATCTCTCCGTGTCTCTCTCCCTCCCTCTCTCTCTCTCTCTCTCTCTCTCTCTGTATACACAATATGTTTTCTTACAGTTATTACTCATTTAATACTAAAAACACAGAAAAGCCCAGAGATGCATCACTATGCTTGAGATGAGTTCACTCTGGGTCTCCCTTGGTACCTCCTGGTAGAACCTTCTCTGAACATACTGGAATCTGCCTGGAAATTCATACTCCAACCAACAAATCCAGGGGCCTCAGCTGTGTCAACCCTTGATCGTAGAGCTCTGTGGCTCTGGCCAGAACAACTCAGGGATTTGGGGTGGTGCGATGCTCCTCTCTGGTGCTGAGAGCTCTTTCCTGGGCAGCTGTGTACCTTGACCAGGACAGGGTGGGTAAAGGACTACCAATCCCCAAGATGACACAGCAGCTGACCAAAACCAGACACAGCACCAAAACTCCCTGAGTCCAGTTGCAGAAAAGATAGAGAAGCCCAGCAGCATCTGGGCAGCTGCCCTTTGGCATGCTGCTGGCCTGCCCTCCCCCACCTTAGTTCCCCCAAAGGCTGGGAACATCTGGCTGCTGGCCCTGCTCCAGGAGGGGTGAGCAAGGGGCTTCCTTCCACCAGGCCCGGAGGCTGCCGTGGTGTAAGGCACATCAATCAAGGCTGCAGAGCCGGCTGGTGCTGGAATGGAAGCTGACTCCTTTCCCACCCCCTCCCTAGACATTCCTATGTAATGGACTCTCTTTTTCCTGTTCATTTATTATCAGCCCACGGAGCTTTGCCAAACCCAATCTGCAAACTCAAGTTCCATCGGGTCTGCCTTCCCCTGGGGAACCTGGGAGAGCATGGGACCTTAATGCTTACTTGCATGTCCTGACCACGCTTCCCTACCCGACCCCAGGCTCGCCCTAGGGGCCAGCTCGGTTGAACGCTTCACATAGGCATCTTGCATGTCCACACTCATGAGCTGAACTCCTCTCACCGCCTGTTTGCTAAAAGATGAGAAACTCAGCTTAGAAACACTAGGTCACGGGTTTGGGAAACGCTGTCATTTTAACCTCTGTAATGTGTCTTCCAGTCCATGAACAGATGGTATTTTCCACCTATTTAGGTATTTCTTTCCAAAGCTTTATAGCTTTGTAAGTTCTATGCTTCTTCTGTTAAATTATGTCTCTGGGTTTTGTTCTTTAATTCCACAGCAAGTGTAACTGTTTTTTTGTTTCTGTTTTGTTTTGTTTTGTTTTTTCGTTTGGTTTGGTTTTTCGAGTCAGGGATTCTCTGTGTAGCCCTGGCTGTCCTGGAACTCACTCTGTAGACCAGACTAGCCTTGAACTCAGAAATCTACCTGCCTTTGCCTCCCGAGTGCTGGGATTAAAGGCGTGCACCACCACTGCCCGGCAACTGTTTTCTTAATTTTGAATGATTCTCTGTGATTATACAGAAAATGCAAGCCATATTTTCTATGTTTATCTTATACCGTATGAATCTGTAAATTTATTTTTTGTTTTTGTTTTTGGTTTTTGCTTTTGTTGTTGTTGTTGTTGTTTTCTAGACAAAGTTTCTCTGTGTAGCCCTGGCTGTCCTGGAACTAGCTCTGTAGACCAAGCTATCCTTGAACTCAGAGATCCACCTGCCTCTGCCTCCTGAGTGCTGGGATTAAAGAAGTGCACCACCACCTCTCAAGTTAAACTTATTCTTTTAAAGACTTACCTGTTTACTTGACACACACACACACAGAGAGAGAGAGAGACAGACAGACAGACAGACAGACACTGAGACTGTGGGTGCATGGGTGCCTTGGTTTGTGTGCAGAGATCAGAGGGCACCTTTGGGGGCCTTGGCTTTCTCTCTCCCTTGTGTTTGAGGTAGGGTCTTTTGCTCCCTGCACTGTATTATGTATCTGTACTTCTGGTCGATCTTCCTGTCCCTGACTCCCATCTCACCATATAAGCGCTGAGATTATGGACTCAAGCCTCCAGCTTGATAACCTAGGTTCCAGGGATCCAACTCAGGTCATCAGGTTTGCCAGGCACGTGCTCTTACCAGCTGAGTCAGCTCACCACTCTTGTTGGACTTAGTCATTCTAGTTGTTTAGTGGCTTTCTAGATACAAGAGCATGTGAGGACTAGGGCTGTAGCCCAGTGGTCTAACACTTGCCTAGCACATACACAATCAATCCTCAATCCACTTCCAAAAAAAGTGTTTGTCATATACTTCTGGTACAAAGACAGATCCTTTCTGATCTGAATGGTTTTTTTCCCTCGTAGCTTCATCACTGAGCAGAAGCTCTAGAGATGTCATGAGGGGGAAGGGGGTAAGAGGGGACCGCCTGCTCTTTGTCCCTTTCTTTCTGCCTGACTTCTTTGCACTCTTTTCTTTGGCTTCAGATGTTTCTCCCCTGACCCTGCCCACCCAGGATGGGGGAAGGTAGTGCAAGAGAGGAGTGCATTCTCCACAGTGGGTGACAAAGAAAGGAAGTGACATTAAATGATGATGCATGCCTGTAATCCAGACACTTAGGAGACAGAGGCAGGAGGATTCCCACAAGTCTGAAAACAGGCTGATCTCCATAGGGAACTCCAAACCAGGGCTCCACAATAAGACTTTCCCTCAAAACAAACAAACAAAAGCAAACAGACAGGACTAGGGTGATGCAGCAGTCAGTGAGGAGGGAGATGGCCCAGTCAGTGAGGAGGGAGATGGCCCAGTCAGTGAGGAGGGAGATGGCCCAGTCAGGGAGGAGGGAGATGGCCCAGTCAGGGAGGAGGGAGATGGCCCAGTCAGGGAGGAGGGAGATGGCCCAGTCAGGGAGGAGGGAGATGGCCCAGTCAGTGCTGACCTTGTTTGTTTTGTTTTGGTTTTGGTTTTGGGTTGGGTTTTTGTTTTGTTTTGTTTTTGTTTTTCGATATATGAATCTGTAAATTTATTTTTTGTTTTGGTTTTTGGTTTTTGCTTTTGTTGTTGTTGTTGTTGTTGTTTTCTAGAGAAGGTTTCTCTGTGTTGCCATGGCTGTCCTGGAACTCACTCTGTAGACCAGGCTCGCCTTGAACTCATAAAGATCCACCCATGCTCCAGTGAAAGGCATGTGCCACCACCACCCAGAAGTGTTGGCCTTATAACCATAAAGACCTGATTACCCAGAACCCATGGAAAACCAGGTATGGTGGTGTTTGCTTGGAATCCCAGCAATGGTGAGATGGGAGGCAGGCAGATCCCCAGAGCTTGCTGGTCAGATCCTTGCCCTGGAGCCTCCTGGGAAGGACCCACTTCTGTTTCCAGCACCCACATGGTGGCTCATAATCATCCATAGCTCCAGATAGTCTCTTCTGGCCCTGGGAGTACCAGGAACACATATACTGCATATCTACACTCATACATGTAAAATAAAAACAAGTAATTTTTAAAGAAAAAATTTAAATTAGTCTTTTTTTTTTTTTTTGGTTTTTTGAGACAGGGTTTCTCTGAATAGCCCTGGCTGTCCTGGAAACTCACTCTGTAGACCAGGCTGGCCTCGAACTCAGAGATCCGCCTGCCTCTGCCATCCAAGTGCTGGGATTAAAGGCGTGCGCCACCACCGCCCGGCTTAGATTAGTCTTAAGATACTCATAAACCAGGAAATGGAGACCTGGAAAGAAAGAAAACCATGATGATTGATATTTGTCAGGTACTGCCATGAACTCAGAACACACAGATGAAGCAGATATGCAAGGGTCAATGCTGGGCCGGCAGGATGGCTCAGCAGTTAAAAGAACATGCTGCTCCTGCAAAGGACCCAGGTTCAATTCAGCCGAGTTCCCCGCACCCACACTAGGTAGCTCACAATGTCTATGACTCCATCTCAGTTGTCCCCGGCCTGCTTGGCGGCCTGCACTGAATGCATGTTCCCAAACACAGACAGATTCATATACATACATACAATTACAGATAAAAAGACAAAACAAAACAAAACACCAAATCTTTGGGAAAAAAAAAAAAGAATCAAAGCTGGAATTCAAACTGAGATCCAAGCTCAGGTAGGCCCACACTCAATCTTTTTTATTTTTTTATTACCCCTACCGGGGATTGAACCTAGGACCTTGTACATGCTGATCAAGTGCTCCACCCCTGAGTTACATCCCTCGGTGGCCCATACCTCATTTTGTCCAGAGGGGAAATCTAGACAGAACCCACACCAGCACTTAAAATCCTCCTCCACACTCTCCAAGCAGCTGGCCCACGGTTGCACCACCTGGTTCAGATGGAGTTTACAGTTCTCCACTTCCTGGCTGTGGGCTTATAAGTCTCCCTGTAATTTTGTCCTTCTGTGAAGTGAGGAAAAAAAACACACACACACACAAAAAAAACAATAGCAAACTCAGAGGGCTATTGTGAGGACTGGGTTTGTTCTTTGGTAAAGTGTTTAGTAGAAGGCTTGCGATGGAATGGAGCTGTGTGGGTGGTTCCTCTTTTGAACATGTGGTACCCAGAGAAGCCTACCTGAGTTGTAGCAACCCAGAGGGGGTTAAGTTGCTGCTTAGACCCCTTTGGAACTGTGGAAAAACTTGCCATGACTTATGGATGGTCCTTATAAGACAGGTCTCTCTGGGTTTCCCAATGGTGTGTTGTATGCAAACCCGTGGGGCTTATCTGCATCTCTGTGTAAAGCTGTGGTGTCCTTCAAGACTCCAGTTTGCTTGTGCATGCCAGTTTCCATCAGTTCTGCACCCAGCAGTCCCTGTGTGCCCTCCCTGAGGGCCTATCCCTCTGGGTTAAGTAGGCTTCCCCAGAAACAGAGCCAGCAGGCTGTGTGTATGAGCATCTGTGTACACGTGTGAGTGTATCTGTGTGTGTTTGCATATTTTTATACATAAACAAGGATTTATTGTTTATTATACAAAAGCATCTCAGGGGAGAAAAGGATTTTTTTTTTTTTGGTTTTTCAAGACAGGGTTTCTCTGTACACAGCCCTGGCTGTCCTGGAACTCACTCTGTAGATCAGGCTGGCCTCGAACTCAGAAATTCGCCTGCCTCTGCCTCCCAAGTGCTGGGATTAAAGGCATGCGCCACCACCGCCCAGCAAGAAAAGGATTGTTATTTCAGTTACACTTCCAAACCGCAGTCCATCAGTCCGTGGTTGAAGGAGGTCAAGGTAGGTCTGGAAGATCATGCGGGGATGCTACTTACTAGCTGGCTCAGCCTACCTTCTGACATCATCCAGGATCGCCTGCTCAGGGGTGACACAGCCCACAGTGGGCAAGGTTCTTTCTTCCATATCAATCATTAATCAAGAAAATGCCTTATGAACTTACCTGAGGCCAACGTTATGGAGGAGGCACTTTCTCAATTACAATCCCCTGCTCCATGGTACGTCTAGGTTTACCAGGAGCTGACAAAACCCACCATGACGCTAGGTGAGTCTGAAATCCACAAGTGTGATGATGGTTAATTTAAGGGGGCCAACTTGACTGGGCTAAGGAGTGTATGGATTATTTTGTTAAACATTGTTCTTTACATAAGGCTGTTGATGGATAGGATTCACATTTGAATCAATGGGATGACTAAAGCACGTGCCCTCACCATGGAGGGTTGGGGTGGGTGGCTGCTGGTGGGCGGTGGTTCATTCAACCAGTCAGATATAAGAAGAGAAAAAACACTAAGCATCCCAGGAATAAAGGAGAGCGCTTCCTGCCCAGCGGCCTTGGAACTGTGTTCTCTGCTTCTTCATACCTTCAGATTTGAGCCAAAACATCATCTGTCCCGATTTCCAGCTTACTGATCTGGGGGAATGGTCAGCCTCCATAAACACATGAGCCAGTTCTTTGTATAATAAATAATAAATCCGCCGGGTGGTGGTGGTGCACGCCTTTAATCCCAGCACTTGGAAGACAGAGGCCAGGCAGATCTCTGAGTTCGAGGCCAGCCTGGTCTACAGAATGACTTCCAGGACAGCCAGGGCTACACAGAGAAACCCTGTCTCGAAAACAAACAAACAAACAAACAAATAAATAAACAAAAATCCTTGCTTACGTATACAAATGCGCAAACGCACACAGATACACTCACACATGTACACAGATGCTCGTATATACATCCTGTTGGTTCTGTCTCTGGAGAAGCCTACCTAACCCAGAGGGATAGGCCCTCAGGAAGGGCAGACAAGGGACTTCTGGGTACAGCTCAGGAGGCCTGGAATGCACAAGCAAATTGGCTTCTTTTATTATTATTATTACTATTATTACTATTATTATTATTATTATTATTATTATTATTATTATATTTTCTTTATTTACATTTCAAATCATATCCCCTTTCTAGGTTTTCCCTCTGGGGAAAAAAAAAAAACTATTTATCCCCCTCCCCCCTTCTCACCAACCCACCCTCTCCCACTTCCTGGCACTGGCATTCCCCTATACTGGGGCATAGAACCTTCACAGGGCCA
>NW_022196895.1:56430989-56432050 GCF_008632895.1 Mastomys coucha
AGGAAGGGCAGGCAGCGTTAGAACAGATAAAAGAAGAGAGATCTGTCAAATCAGGAAAAGATAGCACGGATACAGACTGGTCAGACACAGATGAGGAACTAAAGGCTTTAGTAGCAAGATTGGAGAAGTCTACTATTAAAGAAAAGAGGAAGAAGAAGGGCTTAGTGCATGATCCAGGTCCTCCTGTAGAGTCTTCAGTGTTTGCCCCTCCGCCTTATAATCTATCAGAGAGTGGATCCTCGGGGAGGTCTTTTTGCCCTGAGGTGTGGTGTACAGTGTGCTCGGAACTGAACTTGGTATGTCCAGTGTTCCAGGAAGTTCAAGGGCAGTGGTTTCATGAACCTCTAGATTTTAAAGTAGTTAAATCCCTGGCTAAGTCAGTCCATACCTATGGCATTACTGCCTCTTTTACCTTAGCTCAAGTAGAGGCCTTAAATAGACATTGCATGACTCCAGGAGATTGGAGCAGCTTGGCCAAGGCTTGCTTGACTCCTGGCTAGTATTTGGACTGGAAGGCATTTCTGACTGAGTTTGCCAATGATCAGGCTAATGCCAATCAAGCTGCTGGCAACCAAGCCTGGGATCGTGATGTGTTGTTGGGTCAGGGGAGGTTTGCCAATCAACAGACTGGATATCCACCCCAGGTTTTTGAGCAGGTGAATCAGATTGCCATCAAGGCCTGGAAATCATTGCCAAATAAAGGGGAAGTGAGCAGGAATCTTACAAAGATTTTGCAAGGCCCTATGGAACCATTTTCTGATTTTGTGGCACGCCTAGTAGAAGCTGCCGGAAGGATCTTTGGTGATCCTGATGCAGCTTTGCCTTTGATTAAGCAATTAGTGTGTGAACAGTGCACCAAAGAATGTCGTGCCTCATTACTCCCTATAAGAACAAGGGATTGGAGGCTTGGATGAAAGTGTGTCGAGAACTTGGGGGTCCTTTGACCAATGCTGGGCTTGCGGTAGCCATGATCCAATTGACTCAGAACAAAAAAGGAAACTCAGGGGCGTGTTTCAAATGTGGGAAATTTGGACACCTTAAAAGGCAATGCCCTGAAAGAA
>NW_022196895.1:56432173-56437632 GCF_008632895.1 Mastomys coucha
CATCTTTGTCATCAAGAAGAAGTCAGGGAAGTGGAGGCTTTTACATGATTTGAGAGCAATCAATCAGAAGATGCAAATTATGGGCCCAGTATAAAGGAGTCTGCCTTTGTTATCATCATTGCCAGCTTGCTGGCCCATAATTGTAATAGATATTAATGATTGTTTTTTCTCTACTCCCTTGTGTCAAAAAGATAGTGAGAGATTTGCCTTTACGGTTCCTTCTTGTAATCATGAGGAACCAGACCAGAGATATGAATGGGTAGTTCTGCCCCAAGGAATGGCAAATAGCCCTACTATGTGTCAGCTGTTTGTGAGCGAGGCCCTTGCCCCTTTGAGACAACAATATCCAAGTGTCAGGTGTATTCATTATATGGATGACATCCTGCTGGCTGCCAAATCTGAGGAGATGTTGAGTAGAGCTTATGTAGATTTAGTTAAATTATTAGAAAGGAGAGGGCTATTTATAGCCCCAGAGAAGATTCAAAAGAATGATATTGTCAATTATTTGGGTGCAAAAATTCAAAGCAAACATGTAGTTCCTCAGAAGACTGAGTTGAGAAAAGATAAATTGAAAACGTTAAATGATTTTCAAAAGTTGTTAGGAGATATCAGTTAGGTATGTTGTTATTTGAATCTTCCCAATTATGAATTAAAGCCACTATATAATATCTTAGTGGGAGATTCAGCATTAGATTCTCCTAGGAGTCTTTATTTGGCAGCACGTGAAGCCTTGTGTAAAGTGGAAGAGGGCTTATAGAATGCCTTTTTAAAGAGGTGGGATGAAGGTAAAGAAATTGTGTTGTGTATATTGCCAACTTATATCCAACCCACTGGATTGTTATGGCAGGATGGCCCACTTTTGTGGATATATCCTAAGATCTCTCCTGCAAAATCAGTTGAGCATTATCCCACTGCTATAGCAAGTTTGGCTAATACCGGTATTCAACAGTATTTGCAATATTTTGGTATTTTTCTCGCCATGATTGTAGTCCCTTATTCTGCTCAGCAAGTAAGAGTTCAATGTGGAACTGTGGATGAATGGGCTATCCTGCAGTGTGATTTTGCAGATGTAATTGATAATCATTACCCAAAGCATCCTTTATTGTCATTTTTTTAAGGAACATCCGGTGATTCTTCCAAAAATTACTGTTCAAAATCCTATTAATGGAGCCCCAAATATTTTTACAGATGGATCCAAGACTGGCTGTGGAGCCTATGTAATTGGAGAAGGGGACCCAGTGATGTGTCAGTTTAAGCCCGGGTCTCCCCAAATTGTTGAATTTCAAATAGTAATTGAAGTATTTAAAAATTGCAAATTTTCCTTTAATTTAATTTCTGATTTGTCCTATGTAGTTAATTTGGTGAGGATGCTTGAAGTTGTTGGTAAAGTAATATCGAGTAGTCCCATTCAACCATATGTGCTTCAGCTACAACATCTGATATGGCTTCGGAAGAATCCATTTTATATTCAACATGTAAGAGCACATTCAGGCCTTCCAGGCCCAATGAGTGAAGGAAATGCATTGGTAGATAAAGTTACTAGAATTGAGTTCATTTTTATGAGTTCTTCTTTGGAAAAGGCCATGAACTTCCATCAAAGATTCCATGTTAATGCTAGGACCTTACAGGCTAAATTTCATATCTCTAGAGCTGATGCTCGAGAGATTGTTTTAAAATGTTCCCAGTGTGTTACCTACCTGCATCTTCCCTCGTTAGGAGTTAACCCTCATGGTTTGCACCCCTTACAAGTGTGGCAGATAGATGTTACTCATATTTCTGAATTTGGCACTTTAAAGTATGTTGACGTGTCTATAGACACATATTCTGGGATTATACATGCCACCCCTTTAAGTGGAGAAAAGGCATGCAATGTGATCTTGCATTGCCTAGAAGCCTGGGCTTCCTGGGGTAAGCCCCAGCAGCTCAAAACAGATAATGGACCAGCCTATACAGCTCAAACCTTTACGTCTTTCTGTAGACAAATGGAAGTTCATGTTTTCCATGGATTGCCATATAACCCTCAAGGTCAAGGCATTGTGGAGCGTGCTCATTGCACACTTAAAGAAATTTACAAAAACAAAAAGGGGGAATTGGCCAGGGCTATACCCCAAAAGAAAGAATTGCTCTTGCTTTTTTCACCTTAAATTTTTTAAATTTGGATGTGGATGGCCTTTCTGCTGCTGACCGTCACCAGCGCAGTGGAGGATCCTTAAAAGGTTTTGTGAAATGGAAGGATGTGATCATGGGCATATGGCATAGTCCTGATCCAGTGTTGGTGTGGGCGAGAGGGTCCGTTTGTGTTTTTCCCCGGGATCGTTTGGAGCCTCTGTGGGTTCCTGAATGGTTGACGCGGAAGTACAGTCAAAATGTGGATCCTAGTCCTGCTGCCGATTCTGAGCTTGGGTTGGACACCAGCCCTGATGAAACCCTGCTGGGGGATAATGTCCATGTTTCCGAAGCCTCTTCCAGTTCGTCATGATGGGCAAATATTTCCCCGCTTGTTTGCTAGTAATAAAAATTTAGGTGTTCCCTATTTGCCAGAGGATAAAGAGATAAGCCCTATAGAAGGAAATATGAGTATTAGTTTAGAAGGTAGTTTTTGTATGCATGTAGTGCTTAATATTAGTGATAGAAGTAAATGTGTATTGATATAGAATCAAACTGCTGCTTAGTTAAATGGTATTAATAGTGCAGCTTATGATGCTATAGTTAATAGTACTAATTGGTAGCCTGCTTCTCACAAGAAGGGGAATACCACCATCCCTAATCAGCCAAGATGGACACCATATTGTACAAGAATTAGAGAAGAGACCTTACCCCCCTGGACGGGATGTCAGGCTAGAAAGGCCTTTTGGGCAGTTAAAGGTTATTTTATACTTTGTGGCAGATTGCTCAATTGGGATGTGAATGGAAGATATGAGGCCTTTGTGTTACATCAGTGCAATATCATAATTATACCTTGGCTGCTAATCTATCTCGGAGGTTGTCTGAATATCTTATAGGAAATTGGTCCCAAGAATTCGAAAACACCATGAGGGATCTTCGCCTGGCTATCGTGCATGTGAATTCCACCTGAGTTGATCAGCACACAGCATCAGTTGGAACCCCGATTTCAAGGCCCAAGTGAAGTGTCATCCATGGATGGGACCCACTGTGCTCACACACTCAGAATGAACTGTCCAAGGAATGCCCTAAAGGTGTGACACTTCTCAACATCTGCTTCAGGAAGCAAGTGCCTGTCATTCCTGACTGTGCAGATTCATGCCAGTGCTTTCTGTAGCTGAAGGATTGTCATCTTGGATCGCCTCCACTATGAATCATCTCAAGGAATGGGCGGGCATGGGAGCCATAATGGTTACTTTGCTCCTGGCTTGTTCCTTGGGCCTTTGGTACTTGTGTAAGATGCGGCTTACTCAGAAGTGGAATGCAGCCATGATAGTGTAAGCCTTTACAGCCATTGAGGCCGAACAGTCCCCCCAAGCGTGGCTAGCAGTCATGCAGAAATGATCATCACACTCAGGGTGCAAGGCTAAGCACTGCACTCCGGGTCAGCTTCTAGCGGCCCCGAGAAGAGCATGTCTGATTGCATACGGGTTGGTACCCCAGACCCCGTCTCTGAGAAAAAGGTATCGGACGGGTCTGGCATGCCCCGGGTGAATCAGAATCCGTGTGTGAGCCAGTACAATGTCCCTGTTTCCAGCATCAGAGATCAGACCTCTACTCTTGCCTGTTGCATTTTAAAACAAAAGGCGGGGAACTGTGGAGAGCCGCTAGAGCCGAGATGACACCTGGTTCTGCTTTCCAGCAAGCGGGCGCTCTCTTAAACAAGTCCTTATTTGGCTGTGCTTGCTAGCTTGGCTCACTTTCCCTTTCTGGTGGCCTATCTGTACTCGCTACTCGGCCCAATGGGATAGGCTCAGTATAGAGCATTTAAGGGTGTAGGGTGTTGCCCTGGGGGTCAGAAGATTGTTCAAGGTTCCTGAGTAAACTGCTTAAAGAAGAGCTCTCGGGTTGCGTCGTTCTTGCTGGTCAAGGCAGTCGCGACATATCACGAGGGGCTCTCTCCTACCTAATGCAAACTCATTCTGGATTTCAACCGAATCCACAAAAGTACTCTCACTGTGACATCTGCATCAGTGTCCGATGCAATGGGTGGCAGGGGTGAGGAGGGCAGAAACATACCATGTGTGAGCATGGTGCCAAGCCCATAGCAACCAATCTGTTTTTCCAAAACCCCACAAGGAAGGTTTATCCAGCTCTTTGTTCTAGAAGGATCTGAGTTGTCCGGGATTGTCATGACCACCTGCCAGCAGGAAGGACGACGACAACAGCAGGATTCTTCTCAACCACACTTTATTAGGAGCGCCCAAGTTTGAAGCGAGAGAAGGACCCCGCCCTCTGGAGCTGTCGGCTTATAAACCCTATTGTGTAGATGTGTCAATGCCTGATTGGCTCAGCAGTGTCTGCTGACCACTGCGTCACCCATTTGGAGAGGGTGCAGCAGGAAAGGCAAGCATACGCAGGTGTGCAGAGTAAACATGCCTATGTGGCTGGCGTTGCGCAGATGTACGGAGTTTACGTGGCTGGTGTTGGCCAGCGCCCAACAGTGCCCAACATGGGATCACACAGCTAATTTAGAGAAGAGCTGGATAAGAACCCAGGTCAACTCCAGGGCCGCTGATTCATTGTCTAATCATACAGCCCTCCCTGGCAGGATGCTCTTGCTGGCTTTAGAGGATATGGAGTCTTGCAGAGGGTAAGTGACCGCCCTGGTTACTCAGCAGGGAGAAGGAGCCCTGTTCAAGTCTGTTCCTGTCTCACCAGAGCCAGCTGCCTTCCGCCTCACCTCAGCAGCCCATCACAGGAAACCACCACACAAAATCCCTCCCCTGGATGACACACCACTGCCTTCCTCCCAGCCTCGGCCTTGCCCTGCAGAGGAAGGGCACCGCTCTGCTGGATTTGACACTGAAGGGGCTGGCTTGGGAGCACAATAGAGCAATGCAAGATCTCTTGTTCCAGAGAACTCCTATTGTGGGCTAGTCCCACCCATGGAAGGTGCTGATCCTGCTTGGTCAGGATCCAAAATCACTTTGAGAGCCTGTCCTCAGGCTGCAGGGGCTGGAGGTCACTTAGTAGGATCTACATGCCTGGGAAGCCAGAACAACTTCTGAAGCGAAGCACCCAACTGGAAGGGTCTCAGTGCAGCCAGGCCTGTGGTCAGGAAAGGCTGTGGTCTGGCATAACCACCCACCCTTTCCGGTGGGGGCCTCAGCGCCTGGGGAAGCGGCTCTGTGAACAATGTCTCACTCTGTTCTTGGCTAATTCAGCTACACCTTACACCACTTGCCTGCTTACCCTCACAGATCACATCTTCTGCCCCCAAACAACCCAGATGCCACACACTCCGTATCTCTGACCTCTCTGACCACAACAACACACAGGTCAGGTCAGGGCCG
>NW_022196895.1:56437642-56448351 GCF_008632895.1 Mastomys coucha
GGAGAGGGGTCCCCGAGTCTGGGGATTAGGGCTGGCACATCAGCAGAGCATAACCACAAACATCCATCCAACCTTCCTGTCAGCCAGCGTAGCTTCTTTCTTTGTTCAGCCACTTCGAACAGGCTCCAGTCAGGCAGGTCAGTGATGAGAAAGGGCTCTAAGAAGATGATCGAGCAGCTTGCCTCTTGTCAAACAGCCTAGAAGCAAGCCCAACCAGAAACAAGGCTGGATCCCTGTGCATCCAGAGCCCACGGTATTCACCACTGCACCCAAATGCCCTTTAAAGTCATCATGAGGTCAAGGGCTCCAGGGGGGCTGTGTGGAGATCTCAGCATACACATACACACCCATTCCTGGGAACCAAAGCCTGCCCACAGTCTGCCTCCTTCAGACAGCTTTGAGGAGGTCCCGGCAAGGTCCTGAGGTATTCTAAGCCAAGGTCTTCTCCACATTCACCTGGAGAGGAACCTGGTCTCCCACAACCTAGCCTGAACCCAAGAGCCTGGCTCAGGGTACTTTTGGTATGTGTTATGTTAGGGTAAGAGTTCCAGTCCTGTCCCAGTGCACTTGGCCTGACAGGCCTGTGGGTCACCAGCCCCCCACTCCTCACCCCCCCCCAAGCCCTTCTAGCCCCAGGCCCCAGGCCAGGCCTGGTTTCCGGAGTTGCCGCCAGCAGGGCCAGCCACACCACACATGGTTTTAATCAGTAGCCTGCCTGAATGAATAGTGCCTTGTGCAAGCACCACAGGGCTCACCTCCACGGTGACAGGGACAGGCCAGGTAGGCAGCCTTAGGGAGGGTGGAGTATAAGGAGACCTCAGCTGGGAAGGGGACTGGGGGCAATGCCACAGGACAGGCACAACAGGGACGAACCAGGGCAGAGGGGTGAAGCTCAGCCTCGCCACCCACAGTCTGCATCCAGGCAGCTCAGGAAACCTCTAAGCCTCAGCCCCACCCTGGCACAGAAGACTGAAGAGAGCTCCTGGCAGGGCCGTGAGGACTCTGAGAAGTGACACTTGGCACACAGCAAGCACTTCGCATGTCCAGCCCAACCTGTTGGGGGATGGGGGCAGGGGACAAACAAATGTGATTAACTAAGGGGAGTGTGCTTGGAGCAAGGTCAGAAAGGTGAAGTGGCCTTTGTGGGCAGAGAGGCTCCAGTTACATCTAAGGTTCCATTGGTTCCAGGGCCCTTTCCCCTCAAGCTCCCTGCTCGCTTCCAAAAGGAATTCACTTGAGTCTGGTCTGAAGAGACCTCAGCCGGTGACAGGCCAGCTACCCTCCTCTGTTGCAGCCAGAGCTTAGACAAGAACACTGTTCTCTGTCATCCGTGAACACTGTTGGGTGTGCGGTACTCCTCACCCATGCTGTCAACGGCTCTCTTTGTCGGCTTGACACAAGCTGGAGTGACCTGGGAAGAGGGACTTCACTTAAGAAAAAGCCTCCATCAAATTGGCTTTTCAAGCCAGTGGGGCATTTTCCTGACTAATGACTGATTAGAGAGGGCCCAGCCCACGGTGGGCAGTACCACCCCTAGGCAGGTAGTTCTGGGTTGTACAAGAAAGCAAACATAGCAAACCGGGGATGGAGCTGATCAGTCGTATTCCTCTGAGCCTCCCATGCGGTTTCTCCTTCAGTTCCTGCCGACAGGTTCCTGCCTTGAGGTCCTGCCTTGGCGTCTCTCAACGCACTGTGACCTGGGATAGGCAAGTGAAATAAACTGGGAACCGTAAGTGGAATTTCCTCCTGGTGTTGGATTTGGTCATGACGTATTATCACTTCAGTAGATGCTGAACTAAGGCCCATGTTAAGCCCCTGTCTTGACTCATCCTACATTCTTGACCACTGGCCCTTCTTGCATATGACAAAACAGAAAAAGGTAAGCAACCCTGGTCACTGACTGTAAGGTAACTAGCTGCAGACCACCCTCAACCAGTCAGGGAGCATTAAGTCCCCCCTCCTTACCCCCACATCCTCCCAGCGGACTTCTTCAGAGAGCTGAGGATGCCTTTTCTGTGGGTCTGCAATGACAGGCTGCTTGACTCCCCTGCCCAGCCTCCTTTCTGTGCACAGGACTTCCCACAGCAAGGCCAAGGGGCCAAGGATTTGTACCTCTCTTCCCACCTCACCCCAGAACCCCACAGCCTGGCAGAGAAAGGGATCCTGGGTGTTGGAGATGGGATGGAAGTAGGGAGGTGAGATGGAAAGGCTCCGGGAGGCTCAAATTGCACTGATGACTCCTCACTGGGACAGAGTCGGGGGAGAGGCTCCATTCCCCTCACACACCACAGGCTCAACAAAGCCCCCAGCTCCTTACTTCCTCCTCTATCTTCCCACAATCTCCAGTGTGCTGGCTAACTATGAGGCCTAGTCATACCTCCAGCTTGGCTCAGTGGGCCTCGCTAGCTCTTCCTCCGCCTCTGCTAACTGTCCTTCGAGGCCCAACCAGGCACCCCACGCAATCAATGTGATACTACGATGATCTGACTGGGTGAGGCCCCTCTGTGCCCCACAGGTTTGTTTCTCTTTCGCACAGCAGAGCCCAGGGCTGCGGGGAATTACCTCGAATTCAGAGTCCATTTCTGCAGAAGCAGAAACTGTTCTAGCCAGCAGAGAGAAGATGCCATCTCCACGGGCTGGCCTCTCTTGTACCTAGCAGCCCAGCCATATGACATGCTCATGTTCCTTGAGTACCAGCTAGTTCTTAGGCTCTTATGGGTCTTCATCCAAGCTCAGTGAGAATGTGTCACTCTCTTCTATGTGGCTTGGAATATCCCTCTAGCCGTGGTATTCCTGTAAGAACGGGGTGTATACAGCTCTCCAGGGCCCCAGAGTTACCCTCAGTTCTCCTGGCTCTCGATGCGATCGGTCAGCCAGGAAAAAAAAAAAAGTATCTCTGGTGTGGACACCCTTGAGGGTTTGACCACAAGAATGTTCAGTATGCCTCTGTTTACAATCCAGAACCATCTAAAGCAACCCACACAGTCAATGGCTGAAGTCTGGTGCCTTCACAAAGCCTAATCCCACAGAGAGGAGGGTACATGACACCAAGAGATGGTCGGGATGTCTCTCAGGGGCCAGGGACCGGGGCAGAATATAAAATTCATGGGAAGAGCAGACTCTAGGGAACTCTGTAAAGGAAGCAGAGGATAAAGATAGGGGTGAGAGGGGATTGCAGAAGCGGTGGTAGTAGACCTGTCACCTCATGGCAGGGACTATGGGAGATCTAGCAGTCATAAAACTCGGGGGGGGGGCCACCAAATGGGGAGAGTGCTGGTGTCTGTTGGTGCACATACACCAGCCACACGGGAACACCATGGAAGCCTAGACTAACCCAATCTGCACGGCACTGTGCGCAGTGCTTGATCCCACATGCTGGGTCATTTTTATCTCCTTGTTCATGTGCTTGGACTTCCAGAATTATCTGCAATGAATGTGTATCACTTGTGTAGAACGTGCACTTACGGATGTGCGCACCCTTACGTGACTGCACGTGAACGCTGTCTGTGTGCAGACTCAAGGTTGACAACAGGTGTCTTCCTCAGTCACTCTCCACTTCCGGGTTTGTGTTTGTGTCCTATAGTTGCTCACCCATTCGGCGGGGCCGGCAGGGCTGGTTGGCCAGAAGTCCCAGGAACTCCTCTGCTTCTACTGGGACTCCAGGTCGTAGAGCCACGCCCAGCAAACAGGCCTTCATGCTACATCGAGATAAGCACTCTTCCCACTGAGACATCCTTCCGGCCCCTTGATGCTTTAGATGGAGAACCGATGTAGCTCTTTTACAAGCTGGTACTACATTGAAATGGGAATACCGCAATTTGATGTAGTAGGAAAATATTTATTATCCTGTAAAGATTTTGATAAATGTTCTGATTAAAAGAGGGAGCTTGCAAAATGGAGTAGAGGGGGCCATTGAAAACACTCAGCAGGTACAGGTACTTGCTGCCACACCTGACAACCTGAGTTCTATCCCTGTATCTCCAGCGCCAGGGGATCCAACGCCCTTTTCTGCTCTCCTCAGGCACCAGAAGAGATGTATGCATACGCATGCACAGAGAAATAAATAAGAATAAACAATCCTTTGTAATGCTTTATTTTAAAAATACAGTATATGGGGCTGGTGAGATGGCTCAGCAGGTTAAGAGCAGCGACTGCTTTTCTGAATGTCGTGAGTTCAAATCCCAGCAACCACATGGTGGCTCACAACCACCCGTAATGAAATCTGACACGCTCTTCTGTGTACTCACTTATAATAATAAGTAAATCTTAAAAAAAAAAAATACAGTATATGCAGAGAAACCCTGTCTCGAACACACACACACACACACACACACACACACACACACACACACACACAAATACAGTATATGCTACAAACACAATTCTCTGCCAAAGACTGAAAGGTGAACAGTGGTCATGTTGGGAACGTGGAACCGGGACATTGGCACTGGCTTAATCACCTGTGCATTCTTCATTTTCCACAACAGATATTTATAACTTTGGGGATTAACACATATATATGTGAGCATGTACATCTTTAGAGGGAAAGATCTGGCTCGAAGTTGTTGCCTGTGCTAAAAGCACTCAGTTAAGGCAAACTGCACTTCCAGGTTTTCCCTTGCAGCCGCTCCCATTCCCGTACATACGGTCACACCTGCTTCCAATTTGCGCCATCTTGTTGTCCTTCTCAAGTCCTTCATAAAAGATCTGAAGTCTGTGTTGGAACCAGACAAGGCAGAAGCCAGGGCTTGGGCCCAATCTACTGTTCCTATCCAGTGGGCGCCCACCACCCCACATCACCTCCTGGGGTACTGTTCCAATTACTGGAGACTCAAAGCAGATCCAAAGACAGAACCATAAACACCACAGGCAGAGGCCCATAAACATCTGGGTAAGTGACTCCAGCTGTGCAGATGGGCCCTGGGACCAGAGGGGACTGGCTGGCCATGAGGAATGCCCTCTGCCTCCGCCTTAGACCATGAACTACCCAGAGTTACAGACTTGTAGGGAGGGCTAAACAGAGCGAAATCACATTCAAGAGAGTAAGAACATGGGAGCCAAAGACTCTTAGCCATTTGAGGTGTATTACCTATGTACTGGGGCCTCAATTTACCTGCCTATAAAAGAGGAAGTAACAGACTGGCTGACCATGACCTTTAGTACATTGTGAATAATTCATAAGTCAATGCCCTAGGCGTAAATTCTCACAATTTGTCTATACTATACTAGGTATATATGAGCTCTCCCTGCAGGTCTGTAACTCTGGGTAGTTCATGGTCTAAGGAGGAGGCAGAGGGCATTCCTCATGGCCAGCCAGTCCCCTCTGATCCCAGGGCCCATCTGTATGGCTGGTAACATAAAAATATGCCATAATAAACTATTAAATTTTCTTTTTTTTAAAGACAACATCTCATGTAGGTTGGTCCTAAGCCCTGGATTTCCTACCTCTACCTTCCAAATACTACAATTACGGGCATGCAGCATCACAGCCTGCTTGCTCTTATTATTATTATTTTTTATTTTTTTTTTGTTTTTGTTTTTTAAGATTTATTTACATACATAAGTACACTGTAGCTGTCTTCAGCCACACCAGAAGAGGGCATCAGATCTCATTATGGGTAGTTGTAAGCCACCATGTGGTTGCTGGGATTTGAGCTCAGGACCTTCGGAAGAGCAGTCAGTGCTCTTACCCACTGAGCCATCTCACCAGCCCCCCCCCCTTTTTTTATGTTGTTAAAAGAAGCATCTCTGGGTATCTGTGATGGGAGGACATGTAAAAACAAGCCAGGGGAACTTCCTGTAGGAAGGAAGATGGAAGGCCTATGAGTGACAGGCAAATGAGACCTCCAAAAAGCTCTAGTGGCAGGTAATGGGGAGATCTGAGGGCTAAGGGGTTCCTAGGACTATTGGGGGGAGGTTCATCAAGCACTCTGGACTAAAATGGCCAAGGCTAATCCTGTCTGCACAACAGAATCCCTGGGGAGCGAGGTAAAACCTAAGTGGCTTGCAAGGGACCAGGAACATCTGAGCCAGGCCAGCAGGACCTGAGTTTCTGACTTCGTAAGAGTTGCCTGATGAATTCTGATTCGAGGCATCTGGCCTGGTGGGCATTCGGGATCCTCTGTTCTGCGGATGGCTTGCGGGGTAGAGGGCAACCTGTGACTCCTGCCCAAGTCAAACCATCTGGCCACAGAGTACAGTCACTGTCAGGCAGCTGGACATCATCCCATGTTTGGGGCCTGATGGAGCTGGGAGTGCTTGGGAAGTTCATTAGGTAACCAGGTTCCAGGATACCCACCCTCCACATACACATAGATATCTCACACTGCCTGCCCCCTGCCCCATCTCAGCATTCTGAGTTCAGTGCTGGGAGACTGGAAGCTTTGCGACTGCTCAGGCCAAGAGTGGGTACAAAGGCTCTCAGAGAAGGGTCGGCTAGGGGGCCCCAGGTAGAGTCAAAGATGCACTGTTTCCCCAGAAGCACAAGGCTCTGCATTCCAGCCTTGGCAGTGAAGTCGAACAGCATCAACCACAGCAAAATCCCACATTGAAGTCGTTCCAGAGGAGGTGCCCTGAAGGTAGAAAGGATGCATTCAGGGAACAGGCCAGGAACTGTCCAAGTAGGGCCGTGCTCTGGCCCAGTGCATGGCAGGAGCCCTACCTACTGCCCACATCACAGACAGCTGACCTGGGCTCAGCAGCAGAGCCCATTCTGAACCTCCCCTGGCTGGCATGCCTGCATACACCTCCCCTCCTCTAAGTCTGGCCATGTGACCTCCCCAGTGCCTCCCTCTGAATCCTATAGGACAGGTGTTAGGCAGGAGTGAGTGGCACATTCCAATCTCGGCTCCAAGATCAAAACCTCTTTTCTAGGGCCCAAGGCCATGACAATCTTAAACAAGGTCACACCTCGACAAGCCAATTCACTGCCCACTGGCATTTCTACCTATGCTCTCTGTTATGCTCTGTGAGAATTTCGGAGCAACAGAGCCAGGCACTTGGCAGCCAAATCAAACAATTGAGTTCAATCCTAGAGACTCAAATGGTGGAAGCACTGGAAACTGGGGACTCCTATGAAGCTTTTCTGACTTCCATGGGCTGTGGCATTCATGCATGAGCACACACATGCACACAAATATTATTATTATTATTATTATTATTATTATTATTATTATTATTATTATCATCAGTGGGTTTTTTGGTTTGTTTTTCAAGACAGGGTTTCTCTGTGTAGCCCTGGCTATCCTAGAATAACTCATTCTGTAGACCAGGCTGGCCTTGAACTCAAAGATACATCTGTTTCTGCCTCCCAAATACTGGAACTAGAGACATGTGCTACCACTGCCCAGCTAAAAACATTTTAAAGAATGAATGAATGAAATTTTTGAGCTGGGCAGTGGGGACATGTACCTTTAATTTCAGTACTCTGGGAGGCAGAGACAGGAAGATCTCTTGAGTTCAAGGCCAGTCTGGTCTACAAAGCGAGTTCCAGGACAGCCAGAGCTACACAGAGAAACCCTGTTTTGAAAAACAAAGAACAAAAGACTGAACATTAATAACTGAGGAAATGGCTGGGCGGTGGTGGTGCATGCCTTTGATTCTGGCTCTTGGGAGTCAGAGGCAGGTGGATCTCTGAGTTCGAGGCCAGCCTGGTCTACAAAGTGAGTTCTAGGACAGCCAGAGCTATACAGAGAAACCCTCTCTCAAAAAAACAAACAAACAACAAAACAAACAAACAAAAAACAAAACAAACAAACAAAAAACCTGGGGAAATGCGAATCAAAACTACAGGAGCCCATTTCACATTGTTAGGATATCTGTCGCTCATAAATGGGAAATTATTTTTTATGTATATGAGTACACTGTCTTCAGACACACCAGAAGAGTGCATCGGGTCCCGTTACGGATGGTTGTGAGCCACCATATGGTTGCTGAGAATTGAACTCAGGACCTCTGGAAGAGCAGTCAGTGCTCTTCATCACTGGGACATCTCTCCAGCCCCTGGGAAATAATTTTGATGAAGATGCAGAAGACGGAGAATCCCTGGGCATGGCATGAGAGGCCGGTTGCTGTGGAGAGACTGAGGTAGCTCCTCCAAGAGTGAACGTGGTATTAACCCAGCAAGCCCCTCCAAAGCTGGGACCTGAAGGCGCTTCAGACACAAGCCAGCACTTGGGTCCTCCCGGCTCCGTATGCAGTAGTCAACGAGAAAAACACCACAGACGTCCAACAGCTGGGGAGCGGAGAGGCAAAATGGGCTGCATAACTGAGGATTACTCAGCCACTAAAGATGAAGCTTTAAAGCGTGGTGGTGTAATCCCAGCACTTGGGAGGGAGGTAGAAGCAGCAGATCTCTGAGTTGGAGGGCAGTCTGCACTACACAGCAAGCTCCATGCCAGCCATAGCTACATAGTGAGACCCTACAAAACCAATGGAGAGGTGGTGGGGTGTTGTTTTAGGACTGGTGAGGTGGGTGAGATTGGTAAAGGTGCTTGCTGCCAAGCCTGAAAGTCTGAGTTCGATCCCCGGGTCCTACGAGGTGGAATCAGAGACCTGAGTCCATTCAAATTGTCATTACACAAATAAATGTAATAAAAAAATGTTTAGATGAAGTTTTAGCTAGGCATGTTAATCCAAGCCTTGTATTCCCTGTCCTCAATAAGGTTCGGTTTGAAGTGAACATCAGTTACACAGCATGCATGACTCTGTTTTTAAAAATAAATAAAATAAAAAGTAAAAAATGCATCCAGGCGGTGGTGGCGCATGCCTTTAATCCCAGCACTTGGGAGGCAGAGGCAGGCGGATTTCTGAGTTCGAGGCCAGCCTGGTCTACAGAGTGAGTTCCAGGACAGCCAGAGCTATACAGAGAAACCCTGTCTTGAAAAACAAACAAACAAAAAAAGTAAAAAGTACATTACCATGGGCTGGCAAGATGGCTGAGCTGATAAAGCTGCTTGCAGACAAGCCAGGTGACCCATGTTTGACCCCCTGGAACCTACAGATGGAAGGAGAAAACTAACTCGAGAAAGTTGTCCTCTGATCACCATGACATGCATGTTTATGCATGTGTGCACATGTACACACACATACTAAAATAAATAAAAATATAAGATATATATTTTTAAAGATATGGCCTTACTCTGTATCCCTGGCTAGCTGGGAATTCTCTGTGTGGACCAGGCTGGCCTCAAACTCACAGAGATCCCCTGCATCTGGCTTACAAGTGCTCAGATTAAAGATGTATGTGTGTCACTATGCCTGGCAAAAAACAAGAACAACAACAACGCCAAGTGTAGTGGCACACACCTTTAATCCCAGCACTTGGGAGGCAGAGGCAGGCAGATTTCTGAGTTCGAGGCTAGCCTGGTCTATAGAGTGAGCTCCAGGACAGCCAGGGCTACACAGAGAAACCCTGTCTCAAAAAAATAAAACAAAAACAAGAACAACAAAAACTTCCTTGTTTTAAAAACTATATTAAAATGAAGTTTTGGTAGATGCTACAAAATAACTGAACTTTGTAAACACCGTGCTGGGGACTAGCAAGATGGCTCCCTGGGTAAAGGTGCCTGTCACATAAGCCTGATGACCTGAGTCTGATCCCTGGAACCTAAGGAAGGACAGAGCCAACTTCACAAGGTTCTGATCTCCACATACATGCTGTAGCATGCAAGTGTCTTAATTTACATACATCATGCACACACTCACAAAGGAGTAAGTTTAAAAAAAAAAAAAAAAAGCTAAGTGAAAGAAACCAGACACGAAAGCTATATCATACAGAATTCCATTCACGTGAAGTTCCCAGTATCAGCAACTCACAGACAGAAAGTGCTAGCCATGGCAGTACACTCCTGTCTCCGTTCTCTGGAAGCTCAGGCAGAATCCCAAGTTTAAAACCCACCTGGGCTACAAGGAGAGACCTTGTCTCCAGGAGAGAAATGGGAGGAAAGAAGGGGAAGGAAGGGAGGGAGGGGAAGGGAGGGAAGAGAAGGCAGGGAAAGGAAGGAGTGGTTTAATGTTGGGAGGAGGAGGGAAGAAATTGGCAATGATGGTACCTGGCTCTTCATGCATGATGGGCAAGCATAACTGAGCGACATTCTAATTCTATATCTAATGTCTGATCTACATTCCCAGCCCTACGATGCTGACCTGTGCGAATGGCAGTGGTGATCCTCTCTTTTCCAGCTTTTTAAGAGTTTGGGAGGGGGTCTGGGAAGATGGCTTCAGTGGTTAAGAGCACTGACTGCTCTTCCAGAGGTCCTGAGTTCAATTCCCAGCAACCACGCAGCGGCTCACAATCGTCTGTAACGGGATCGGATGCCCTCTTCTGGTGTGTCTGAAGACAGTGATATCGTTGGCACGAGAATTGGCAGTGGTGGCGCCTTAGCACTCTGCCTTTTCTTTGCTGGGACGTTTTGGGATGTTTTGATTTGCTGGGTTTGAGGTGGGCTGGGCATGTAGTTCTCAGTTGGTAGAGTGCTCCTGTAGCATGCAGCCCTAGGTTTATTCCTCAGAACTGCAAAATCTGAGCGTGATGGGCATGCCTGTGATCTCAGAGCTTGAGAGGTGGAGGCAGGGAGATCACAGGGGCAAGGCCACCCTCAGTGGGACAGCTTAAGGACAGCCTCGAATCATGAGAGTCTGTCTAAAAGAAAAACAAGACGGTTGGTAGTGGTGCACGCCTTTAATCCCAGCCCTTGGGAGGCAGAGGC
>NW_022196895.1:56448835-56462491 GCF_008632895.1 Mastomys coucha
AAGAAAGAAAGAAAGAAAGAAAGAAAGAAAGAAAGAAAGAAAGAAAGAAAGAGAAAGAAAGGAAGGAATTAATCACCTATCCACCTTGTGGCTAAGACCAAGTGTTTGTCTGATTGGTTGGTCAGTGGCTAGCTGGTTGACTCATCTGGAGGGAGAGGTCTTGCTGTCTAGCCCAAGTGGGCCTCAAACAAGTGATGATTTTCCTGCCTGTGTCTCCCGAATGTGTACCAGCATGCCAGGCTCTTGTTCGGAGTGTTTTGATCTCTGGCTCTGTTTCCTGGCTCCATCTACTGGATGACCAATGGTTTCTGGACATCTCTAGGAATTTGTCCCCTTCACCTAAGCTCTTCAGTGTGTTGGTATGCAACTGTCCCCGTGGTCTCCCAAGCTCCTTTCCTTTTTGTGCTGGTCAGCAGCTACACCTCTATTTCTTTCTTTCTTTTTTTTTCTTTTTGGTTTTTCGAGACAGGGTTTCTCTGTGTAGCCCTGGCTGTCCTGGAACTCACTCTGTAGACCAGGCTGGCCTTGAACTCAGAAATTTGCCTGCCTCTGCTCCCAAGTGCTGGGATTGAAGGCGTACGCCACCACCGCCTGGCGCTACACCGGTATTTCAAGGATCATTCTCGGAGTCCCAGATCACCAAACCCTTCAATTCCAAGGGTCCTGGGAAAAGCCGTCAAATGTGGTCTTTCTATGCAGGATGGGCCCTCGGATCAATGTGACTGTGCTGCTTCAGGCTCAGAGATGGGGCTATGTGGATCGGACACTAAGAACCAGAGAAGACTCCCTGACACACTTCCTACACACCAGGCTTCTACAATGAGCTCTTCAGGTTCAGAAGTCTCACAACTCCCAGAAGGCTATTTTGGCTTCTGTTAACCAAGTCACATTTTACAGATGGGGAACCAAGTCGTTTGCTCCAAACCACATGGCCAATATCTGCCCAGATTTGAGATTGGATCTATCCTCTTGAAATGTTTTGATGGCTAAGCTAGCAGCTTATCCTTCACAGGATGAGTTAGCATGCTCTAGACGGGACAAAGGCTGAGGAGGACTGGCTCCATCTTCTCTATGCATGGTGATACAGGAGCCTCTCTCCCTGCCCCAGTGCAAGGCAGTAGATTGCCCTACACTGGTGCTCAGGGCCTCTGTGAAAAACAACAGAGAATAACACGAAGGAGAACAGACCAGGGGGGAATGTCTGTTTACTTGGCTGTTCACATGGGTAAAATAACTCTGGGAAGACCTACAAAGCCAGCAGTGGTAGCTTCCTCTGAAGCGGTGCTCTGGGGATGAGCATTAGTACACCTTGCTAAACTTTTGTTGGCTTTATTTTGGGTTGCTGAAAATATATACTTCTAAGGTCCTAGGGTGGCCCTTCCCAGGCTGCCTGGCCAGCCCTGGGATGAACAGTGTCAAGCATAGGGAGTAGTCCCACTCTGTTCCCAAGGACATTTCGCATTTCTTCTCTGAAGGCCGGAGCCATTTCCCAGCCTCAGCCCCAGGAGGCAGGACCACGGAGGGGTCTTCCACAATGGCCCTTATCTAAGATCTCTGGGCTTCAGATTTTAGATCTGCAATAGAGATGTGAACGTCTACCTCAGGGCCTAGTTACAAATACTGAAAGGACAGCTCTCAGGAGCGGACAGAGTGCCTGGCTAACATGCAAGAGGCACTTTTTCCCTACTTGTTTAATGTCCATCTGCCTTAGTGTAATGCTGCCTCACATTATCAACTACAAGCCCAGTCTGGAGATGAGTATACAACTACCTTTGAGAAACTGGGCCGAGAGCGCCTCCTGGTGGGCACGTCCTAGACTGTACCTTACAAACACCAAAATTCAGCTTGCTTTTTTCCGTTACCTCTAAATATTTCAGTGTGTGCTTACTATGTAGACCAGGCTGGCCTCCAACTCATGGCGATCCTCCTGCCTAAGCTCCCAGGTGCAGGTGTGACAGGCATAAGTCATCAGGCCTAGCTTCAGTGTGTACCCTTGGCAATAACCAATTCCTAAATACCAGGATAATAGTTAAAACCAGAGTGTGATTTTTGAGAGAACACTATTCCCTAGACGGTCTAGTCCAGATTCACAAATTGATCTTCATAGCTAATTATTTAATGGCCCAGGTTTGTTTCTGGGGTTGTCTGTGGCAAACGAATGTCAGGTCAGTATTCTTCAGTCCTGAGTCATTACGAAGCCTCAGTTGGAGTTTCAGATAGTTACTTGGTAAAATGTCTTGATGGGGATGTGTCTTCCTCTTGGATGGTGATTTCACAAGTGGAAAGCTAGGTCCTCAGGGCACTTCATCAGGGGCCACATGATGTCAGTCTTTCCAATCTTGGTGATTACAACTCTAATCCCCACCACCCTGTCGCAGACCGGGATTTCTTACGGGGGTCCCTTGTTCCATGGGACTAGGGATTCTGGCCAGGTGGGCACGGGATTCGGCTTTGACAAACAGACTACACACGAGTGGTGTAAGATCTGAGTGTATTTCTTTAAAAATGACATGAGGCTTTTACAATCATTGTAAAAGAGAAATGAAAAATCTGGCAGCTCAACAGTTGAGGTACATCTGAGGCTATCTGAAACATACTGGGTCTAAAGCAGTAGCTATCTCCTCTGAACTGGTGCTGCATCCCCCGGGCCCAAGTGGACTGGGCCCGGGGGACTGCAAGAGATACATGAATCTGAGTCCTAGCCCATCTAAGTTCTAGTGCTAGTCCTGCATGTGAGACCAAGTCTTTCTTCTCTCAGTCCTAGTGCTAGACTGAAGTCACGTAGGCAAGCGACCCCCACACACCAAGGTCAGCAGGGTCTGTAGCTAGATATGAAGCAGGAGGAAGAGGGGTGGAGCCCTCCCTGTTGAGGTATTCTTATGCTAATTCTTTGGTTCTTGCTGGAGGCAGGCAGAGGGGAATCCGGACCTAACATTATAAGTTAATGTCCTAGAGTGAGAGAAACCTTTCAATTACTCTCTAGTACTTAAAACATTAAACTAGGATAGTTGGAAACATTGGTGAAGGTCAGAAAGCAATGTCCGAATTTTCTCTTGCTAGCTGTAAGAAAATGATATCTTGGTGAGTTCCTAGCACACTAGTACAAGGACATATCTGGGCCACCTCTGAGTTTAGGGTGCCAGGCGACAATGCGGAGGCAGGAGACTGACTTTCCTTGAAGTTTTCGCCTCAAATACTGCCATCACACAAAGTGTGCGTGGCATCACCCCACCCTACCCACCCCCGAGAGAGAGAGGGACCAACACCAAGGGGCTTGGCTGCAGTCAGTCAGGCTCTCAGGACACATGACAAAGTCTTCCACCAGCATCCTGGACATGCTCAGGACTCTTCCTAGAAGGAGCCTGAGGGCTGGGCAGGGGCAGCACTGACCCCAATGCACCATCCCAAGTCAAGCTGTCTTGAGCCCCCTTTTCTGCTTCTTCTAGAGTTTTGATTCTGCCGCTGATGTTTCAGCAGAGGCTAAACGCCCCTTAGAAAGCTCTGCTAACTCCCATCTCCCTCCTCCAGAAACAGCCAAGGCAGTGGGTTTGATGGGGGTGGGGGAGGGCACCTTTTTATTTCGAGTGAGAACATACTCAAACACTTTCATCTCAAGTGGGTACACTGTAGGATGAGTCACAAAGAAACTGCCCAAGATTTGGAGACCATGGTAATTAGCGCGCATACGTGCGGATGTGTATGCAGGTGCACACATGTGTGGAGACCAGACACATTGTTGGGTGTTGTTCCATAGCTGTTAGCCACTCTTCTCTCATTAGTCTGATGGCCGGGCAGGGTAGAATGACTGGTCATCAAGTCCAAGAGATCCACCTGTCTCTTCCCCATCATGGGATTGCATACGACAGCAAGACCAGATTTTTAAAAAAAAAAAAAAAAAAAAAATCATGGGTTCTGAGGCTCAAACTCAGGTCCCAGTGTTTGACATCATACAGATCCTCTCTCAAGGACTGTGCCTGGTACTTTGCTCTTATGAAACATATATTACCTGTACTGTTACTTTTTTTTCTTTGTCAACTTGACACAAGCTGGAGTCATTTGAGGAGAGGGAACCTCTTTTTCGAGAGACTTCGGATATTTTAAAGAGACCGAACTTTTAAAGACTCTGGGACTTTTAAATGATATTGTGGTATTAACATGACATCTTAGAAACAAAAAGAGGTTGTGATTTAATAGTGATGTACTTATGTGTCACGGTTTAAAGGGGGTCGGCTGTGTTAGTTCTCTTGTCAACTTGACACAAGCCAGAGTCATCTGAGAAAAGCAAACCTCAACTGAGAAACTGTCCCAATCAGACTGGTCCATAGGCAAGCCTGTTGAGCCTTTTCTTGATGCTTGATGTAAAAGGGCAGAGCCTGCTGTAGGTACTGCCACTAGACCAGTGGTCATGGGCATACAAGCAGACTGAGCAAGCCAGGAAGCAACACCACTTATCATTTCTGCTTCTGTTCCTGCTTCAAGTCCCTGCTCTGCTTCCCCCAGTGATGGGCTGTACGGTGTGCGCTGACATAAACCATTTCCTTCCAGGTTGCTTTTGGTCATGGTGTTTATCGAAGCAAAAGAAACCACACCAGAACACGACCCTAAGGCTTTTGCAGGAACTGTGTCTCTTCCAGAGGCTCGGAGCACTTGGTTGACTAGTATCCTGACTGAATGCTTCATAGTCAGGGCTAGAGGGTCCGAGGGACTCCTGTTCACTGAGCTGTTAGCATTGTGCAACTCTTTGAGGACGCTGTGAAAAGCTGGGCTAGGTTTTTCTATTTCAAGGAATCTTAGAATCCCAGAATAGCTAGAGGATAGATAGGTAGACAGGGAGATGGTAAGATAGATGGGTGGATGGATGGATGATGTAGAGATGAGAAGAAGCTGAGCTGCTCATTCTCACTCCATCTAGAGCACAGCTGCCTGAGCTGCCTTCCATGACTCAGGAAGCTTCCTCAGCATCTCCACAGGCTCGGTACCCCATCTGCACCAAGCCTTCTGTGTCTACTCCTGGTAGCAAACCTCCAGCTGTTCTGCTGTGATGCCTCACGACACTTGCTGCTGGCCAACCTGAGGGACTTCTACACGTGGGGCGCCTGGCATGCCCACCCGGAACCTAGGCTCTCTCCTCCCAAGTGTGTCCACAACACCTGTCCTCCTCTCTTCAAGGTGAGGAGGGGGAGTTCTTCTCTGGCATACATGTGGGAGTTTGGTTCAATATTTGCTTTCTGAGCATCAGAGTTTCTTGAATACATACTGCTCCATCTCACTCCAACACATTCTGGGTGAGTGGGTTTGGACAAGGCATCCAGAATAACCACTTCCCAAGAGGATTCTGGGACTGGGCCTAGCCTCTTGCCCTGCAGACATCAGGACAGAATGTCTCTGCTGGAAAGTGTCTGGTCCTCACTAGGATAATCTCAAGGCAGGCAGGTCCTTAGTGAGCTGGCGGGGGGTGGGGGGGTGGGGGGGTGGTGGTGACAATTATTCATTTTACCTGAGAGTTTCTCTGGTAGTGAGGGGCCTATGGAACCTTCCACCTGAGCCTGGGTCCCTAGAAGTGGTGCCTTCAATGAACAGAAGATATGCTGCCTTGTCCGTGCCTGTTGTGGGCCAATCTCTAAAGCCAGGGCCTGGGAATCTGCATTTCAGGCACACGCTCTAGGTGAGGCCACTAAGTCCAACTTATTCCACATCCTAAAAGACAAGGTGACTACTGATGACAGAGTGAAAGCAGTGTGTCCCCAGTCTAGCCACTGCGGACAGTGGCCACATCCAAGCACTCTGAGAACCCTGTGCCCAAAAGCTTGTGGTCATCTGAGAGCCAGAGGCTGCCCTGGGACAGGCCTCTGCAGTATTTGAAGAGGCATCAATTTAGAGCCCAAGGGAGACGGTCTGTCTTGACCAAATCAGGATGCAACCTGGGCAAATTTGGGGCATGACACAAACCTCTTATCTCCATCTTCCCTTGCAGGCAAAGGTCAGACACAAAAACAGGACCCGTACGTACAAACAGAATCCCATTTTATTAGCAGTTAGTTCAAGATTGTACATTAATGGAGGAAAGTTTCCACATTTAACACAACCCAAAACGGCTGGTTCAAGAGCCCTCTTCAGGTGAGCTGGGTAGCATGCCCTCTGCGACCCCTCCCCACCCCTGCAGAGGAGGAAACCTCTGCCTGCTTCCCACGCGTGCCCCCCACCCACTCAGCTGGCCCTCTTCTCTCCCCAGGAAATAACATGAATTTCATGCACAAATTACAAAAAGAGCCCTCTTGCCCATAAGAAAAGCTAGCTCAGTCACAGAAAACCCTTTCCTCTGGGAGCCTCCTCCAGGCCAGGGAGAGAGGTTGAGGGGATCTTCTTAGGTGAAACATTGCCGGGAGTCTCCCCTGGCCTTCCCGCTGGTTGTCAGTCATTGTCCGGCTACTTAGAGCTGGCACGGATGTCAAGCCCACAGCCAGACAACCCTAACCCCAGCACTGCATGGAAGGCCTGGGGGGAGGGGCGGGGGCAGATCCCAGCCTCAGGTCACATAGAGCTGCTCTTGCACAGGCATGAAAACCCCTGCTGAAGCCTCCACCTCCTCATTTATGGAGGAAGACTATCAACGTGGCTGTCAGGTGACCACCCGCTGCACCCAGTGCTCTTCTCACCTCGGCCTAGAGGAGGACTTTCTCCTAGGCCTCTCCCTGTCATAGCTTGAGGTCTTATCCCTGCTCCAGTGCACACTGACCATCTAGAGAATGAAGACCCTAGAACCACAAAACAGAAGCAGGGAAACCAAAACAAAGACAGAAAAGGAAAGAGATGGAGAAAGACGGATGCTGTGCTTAGCATGGGCCAGCCTGGCTCCTCTAAGCTGTGCACTTCTGACAACTCAGCGCCCAGCCTGGCTCCCCAGGGTCAGTCCAGCAGGCCATCCCACCCCATAGAGCCCTCAACCCCTACCCAATGTGATGCTACTTCTTTGGGGAGCCCCTTCCCCTCCCCCAAGCTGGTTTGGCCCTCACTTAGGGGGCAGTGGAAGGAGGCACACTATAGGCGGGAGGAAATGCCACATCAGTACAAGAAGGAAAATTACCCTTGAAACCACGAGGGCTAAAGGAGGAAACAACCAGATCTGGAATGTGGGACTTCTATACGACAACACACCCTCTGGCCTTAAAAAGAATACCATTTGGGGGATGGGAGAAGTGGCACACACATTTAATCTCAGAACTTGGGAGGCAGAGAGAGGCAGGTGGATTTCTGAGTTCAAAGCCAGCCTGGTTCACATAACATTTTCCAGGACAGCCAGATTTACATGATGAGACCATGTCTCAAAAAACACAAACAAAATACCATTTTGAACTGGGCCTGGTAAGTGCAGACATTTAATCTCAGCTTTTGAGAGTCAAGTGGATCTCTATGAGTTCCAGGGCTAGCCTGGTCTACATAACATATTCCAGGCTAGCCAGGGCTATATAATGAGACCTTGTCTCAAACAAACAAAAACCAAACCTTTTTTTTTTTTTTTTAAATCAGATGGGCAGAGGAAAAAAACCTTTTAGCTTTCAAATAAACTTTTTAAATAACATACAGTGTTCTTGCTCTGACTGGATCCAGTACTAAAACCAGGTATAATGGGGGGTTGGGGACAACTTTAGGTACAGACTAGACAGTGGCTGTTAGTGGGACAGGACTACTGTCTTGGCTGTGGCACTGGCTGGTCTGGTAGAAGGCCCTGCCTCTTAGGACCACACTAGGGATAAACAGTCTCATGATATTGCAACTTACTTTTAAAATACACGTACATGTAGAGAGAGAGAAAACAAAGCGGCAAATGCTAACCTCCTTCAGTCTAGATGAAGGGTGGCTGGCAGTCACAGCCCAACAGTGAGACGGTTCTGAGCTTGCTCTTGCCACTAACACACCTGGGGGCCTCTAGGGTGGGACAGGCCAGCACTCTTCCTCCTCTGGAAATGAGCAGACTCAGAAGCACCCACTGCTCACACATCGGGTTTGCAGGTCCATTCTAGCTTCGTCCTCACCCCCTATGCTCACCAAGGTGCCTGCCCCATAGAAAGCTCTAGAATCTGGAATGAATGAGGCTGCTCCTGGTGAGCTGCACCCATAAGGCTGTTGGTAGAGACTGCAGAAGGGACAGGGAGTGGCCTGAACAACCTAAGTTGTTCCTTCCAACTTGTTTTTGTGTTTTCCCAAACGTTTCCAGTCAATCAGTGGACATTCTAGTTGAGAGATACTAAGATGAACATATCTACTTACCGAGACCCCACATCTGCAACTTGTGGCAGCGTCTGGGCCCAGCAGTGAAAGGCACCCAGCAGCAGTCTCCAGGGTCTCAGAAGGAAATGGACCAGAGAGAACATTTTCCCTGCTTTGCCAAGGTCTCAATCCTGCATGCTTCCACTGGAAGCCAGAGGCAAAGACTAACAGAGCTGCATGCTACACAAAGGCCAATCCAACCTCCCAACTCATTCTCAGAGGGCCTCGCACAGAGTAGCTTTCAGAATACAGGAGCCATCCTCACTGACAGGTGGGAAGCGAGGCTAAGGGCATGCACGCTGACCTAACCCTGAGTCTGGTTCTAGCTTGCTGGCCGGGCATTTGAGTATATCACAGAGGGACTGGGTAGTGACCAGGATCCACAGGTTCCAAGACCCCAGTGAGAAGCTTGATGTGACATGGCAAACCAAAACCATGCATGCAGGTCCCTCTGAGCATCCCACACTCTCCACCACAGTGGAGAACTCCAGGAAAGAACAGCTCATAATGAAGGGTGGACTATACCTAGCAGGATGGGTGGACTCTGGAAACAAGAGGACATAGCAGGGAAAGTACAGGTCTTAGAAGGGAAGGCTCAAAGGCACATGGCTGGGAAAGAGTGGTTTGTCCCCATGTCCTGGAATGACCACAGCTATGTGACTGAGGGACAGACGGAACCTGGAACACAGAAGGTCCCGAAGGTGGGCTCAGAGGCAGTGTGGTACTGGAAGAGCACTGGGCTCAGAATCCAGGGCTTGAATTTAGCGCTTGGCACTGCTTCCAACAGCTCTGTGACATTGACCAAGGCCACCTCCCATTCATGGACCCACTTTGTGCCCATCTTGGGATCCCTGCATGCCCAGGATGCCAGAATGCATGGCTGGTGGGCACTGGACTGGCAGTTGAAGGGATCCAGGGGGTTGGGCAAGCAGGGAGAGGAAACCCAACCTCAGTCACTTCACATTGCTAAAAGGGGGACAGAAACAGATTCTACACAGAAGACAGCCAAGGGCCCTGTGTCTTCAGGGACTGGAGACAGTTCTGTGGCTCCCTGTGGGCACACCACTCTGAGGCAGACCCCAACCTAGCACCATGTGACAGGGGAGGGAGAGGCCAGCTCAGGGCTCCAGGTCTCCCACCCCAGGCCAGCCTTTCCCTGTGGCCCAAACACCCCAAGGCCACTAGGCTTTGTAAAGCCATACTATTTTGGGAGAGTTGGTCATCCTTTCAATCTTAGCATCTCTGTTCCCTCCGCAGAAGAAAGAAGAGGGACCCTTCAAGACTTCACCCTGAGGCCTGGGCGCTTGTAGACACACCCACCTTCCCTTCCACCTCATTCTCTAGCATTAAGACAAGACATTCTTTGAGACTAGGGCTTGCCACCATTGTGTATGACTGAATTAAAAACAAACCCAACCAAAAAAAATATAATATATATATACACATTATATATATATATATATATATATAAAACACAGTGCGACCCCAGCACCCAGGGTATAAACTCTGGCACCAAGAAAAAAAAAACACAAAATATTAAAATACTTTAGCTTCTTAGTATTTGGAGGTTAGGGGTCTCTGGGGACCCTCGGCCACAGGTTGCTAGGCAAAGCAGTGGGCAGCACTGCTTGCTGACTGCCATGTCTGCTGGGCCGAGGCGGCGGCTGTGAAACAATCTATGTACATGGCGGGCGTATGAACACTGGCAGACTCCTGACTCGCCTCAGCCTTTACCACAGGAAACACCACATGTCACATCCCGGTGAGCAGGACAGGGCCAAGGCCCATGTCTCTGGGCCCAGTGGCATGGCAGTGGCCCAGGGCCTACAAGAGACCATGAGCACTAGTTGGATACAATAGGGACCAGAGAGTCTTTTCCCGAAGGGGAGATGAGATGTGATAGTAATAACCCAAATACAGAGTCCTATGTCCTCTCAAGATGGCTACCCTCACATTCAATCTAATGAGTGCATCTGGGTACTTAGCTAAACCCTGGCAGGGCCTGGCTCAAAACCCTCAGGGACATGCCCAGTCTTTCTCCCTAGTTGGGCAAAAGGCCCAGCTGCGCTCTTCTCCCTTACTGTCTGGAGGACAGAGAAATATGGCAGCTAATACTGAGGGGACATCCTGCTGGAGCAGGAGGGTGGTGTGACAAAGGACAGGACAGGACAGGAGTGGTAGAACACAGTGAGGACAGGAGAGAGTCTCCAGGACTCCTCCTACCAGGAAATGACCTTCCACCAACAGGAAGTGCGCTCCCCAGGCAGGGAGGCTGCGAAGGAACGGAATGGACCTCCAGTACCATAGAGGCCCCACAGGCCACACATCCAACAGTGGATGTTCTGAGGCTCTTGCAGACCTGCTGGGCTTCTGGCCCCGGTGGGCCTTAGCAGAGTATTGCTTGTCGCTTTTGGCTGGCTGGGCCCAGCATCCTTCTCGGCAGGTCAGTCTGGCTCAGTGTGAGGCAGGACATCCCTGCTAACACAAGCGTTCTGTCTGGCTGTGGTGGCCAAGGCTACCTGGTGTTCTGGAGGTCTTCCCGTAGCCAGGTGGGCAGTGTCTGGCCCATCTTATACAGCAGCTTAGAGAGCTCAATGTTGTGGTCCCGGTAGTAATCCTTTAGGAAGGCTCGGGACTGCAATGAGAAGGAAGCTCAGGTCAGGGGTGATATGCCAATATATGACCTCCTCTGTAACACCACACTGTCTGTCCTACACAGAAGCCTCCAGACAAAGTGCTCACGTAGGAAGGAGCACCGAAACACGATACCCAAGGTCAGAACCCCCCATGGCGGAGAAGAGAGCATTCATCAAGGCTACTGGCAAAAAGGAAAAAGGAAACAAAAGCAAGATCAGTGTGTGACTTGTGACCTTGCCCAACGTGCTTTCTTACAATGTTCTCCCCTGCAAGGGTGGCCCATCTCCCTACCATGGGTTTAAATCCTGGTGTATGGCCCTTAACTCTACCCCTCTAGTCTATAACCACACGCCTTGCTCAGAATGCCCAGTGCATGTGTGGGCACCCCTGCCTTAGACTCCACCTCCTAGTGGGTGGAGGCACCCACAGTGCCACCCGTGCTAGAATTAATGCACACTTGTATGGCTACAGCAATGCTGACCACCAGAGCCCAACCCCTATTTCCTTCTCTAGAGAATGACTGCTGTGTAAGAGTCCCAAGGCTGCTGCCATACTCAAGGGTGAAGAGAAAAGGCCTCCCCAAAGACAGGCCCCTCCCACTCAGCCCACTGGCTTGGGACCATACCCCCACTTACATCCAAGTCCATCTCTGGATATTTCCGCCCCTTGCTTTTCCCCAGACACTTGGTTTTTCCTCCTTCGAGCAGTTGGCACCAAAATCCTTTCTTTGGGTCAAACCTGAAGAGGTTGGAAGCCTATAGGTGAATGATCTGCCCTCCCTCCTCACGGCCACATTCTCGTCCGTGTATGTGTGTGGCGTCTCCTCCACTCACACTCTGTGAATATGCTGGCTGACACATGCCATCTGTAGCTCGTACTGGCTTGAGCACATGCGTTTCTCCCAGAAAAGGCACCTCCATGTTCTAAGTCACTCTGGTCCAGGCGGAGCAGCTCAGTTCCTCCTCTAATCCCTGTGGACTCTTTCCAATTCCACATAATCCTGGGAGACATTTTCTAAGCAATTCCTAACTTTTTTTTTTAAAGACCTATTTATTTATTTTATGTGTATGAGTACACTGTAGCTGTACAGATGGCTAGCTCCAGCCCCGCCTCTAGCTATCTTCAGCCACACCAGAAGAGGGTGTCAGATCTCATTACGGGTGGTTGTGAGCCACCATGTGGTTGCTGGGATCCAAACTCAGGACCTTTGGAAGAGCAGTCAGTGCTCTTACCCGCTGAGCCATCTCGCCAGCCCAGCAATCCCTAACTTAATATAGAGTAGGGTTTTTTGTTTTGTGCTGAACCCAAGATTTCTTTAACCCCCAAATTTCAAGATGGCAGCAGCCACATAGAGAAACATGTGCTGCAAGCCAGCATGGAGCCCAGAGTACCACACACACTTTCTCACTCAGTCCGGTAGTCCTCGGAAGCATGAGCTATTCTCCTTATCCCCACCTCCAGAATGACAAGCAGAGACTCCAAAACCCAGAGGACTTGTCAAAAGTCACAGAACTCAGTGATGAAGAAAACCAAAAGCAATGGTCCTACTTGGTCCTAACCAAATATCAGCAACAGAACAGCCTCCATTCAGTGTGTGGAGCACCACAGCTGCCTCCACAGGAGGCACCCCCTGCTTCTCAGCTCTCACACCCTTGACAGTGAGGAGGTAATACTGCCAAGGAAGCAGCCAATGAGGATATGTGGCTTCTCTTCTCCTGGGACGAGTCCTGGGATGGACATGCTCCCTGTAAGTGCACAGCACTGGGAGGCAGCCTCCCCAGACCCAAGCCCCTGCAGCCTAGGCTGACACTGTGTAGCTACCTCATTTACACAAAGCTGCACTGAAGAGAATGATCCAAGGTGGAGAGCACAGGAGAGTCACTGCCCCCTTCTCCTAAGGCCAAAGCTTTACTAACATACTTAAGCCGGCTTTTTTTTTTTTTTTGATATGTATGTGAGCACACTGTGTCATTCTCTTCAGACACACTAGAAGAGGTCATCGGATCCCATTACAGATGGTTGTGAGCCACCATGTGGTTGCTGGGAATTGAACTTAGGACCTTTGGAAGAGCAGTTAGTGCTCTTAACTGCTGAGCCATCTCTCCAGCCCATCTTAAGCCATCTTAACACTCACTTTTGCTACAGAGTCATCATCAGGAAAGAATTTCATGTTTTCTTACTAATTTGAATCAACCCTTGGTCTCTCCCAGCCATTCAAGCCTTTATTTTCTTGGCCCGACTCTCCCCAGGGCCAAGGCAACACTTACGCCAAGGTTTTATGGTAGTCGATGGTGCTGGTCACCCCGAGGAATTTCTGCACCGTGTCCATGACTTTGGCAGGTTCTGTTCGCAGCAGTTTGCCATCCAAGACCAGGATCTGGAGACAAGAAAGGGGAAGAGGCTATCTGGATTTGCTTTCCTCCCAGTGGCAGTGTCCATGCCCACTGCAGCAAGAATAGCCTGGCTGTAAACACAGGGTCCTGAGCATCCAGAGTTCACCCCTACTCCTCATCCTCTGCCAAGGGTATCCCTGCTCAACTCCTTACCCACTGCCAGCTTCTCAGCTTACTCTCCCCCAGAATCTAAGCTGTCAGCAAAGCTGTCCCTGCTCCCCACATCCCTGCAATGCCCTCACATCCCTGCTCCCCACATCCCTGCAATTCCCTTACATCACTGTTCCCCTATCCCTGCAATGCCCTCACATCCCTGCAATGCCCTCACATCCCTGCAATGCTCTCACATCCCTGCAAT
>NW_022196895.1:56462990-56479891 GCF_008632895.1 Mastomys coucha
CCTGCAATGCCCTCACATCCCTGCTCCCCACATCCCTGCAATGCCCTCACATCCCTGCTCCCCACACCCCTGCAGTGTCCCTTCTGAAGCCTCCTGCAAAGCGTGCAGCCCACACTGTTCTGCTTCAGATTTCAAGGCTTCTCTGAAAGTCCTCCTATGATCTAACCCTGCCAACCCTCCATTCAGGCCTCCCCTCCACCACCACACCCTAGCTTCTCCTCCTTCTCTCTAACCCCCCACAGGGCTTTCCAGGTCCCTTTAAATTAAAGCCACCTCTTTCTCCAAGAGGCAGGGCAGATAACTACCTGGTTGGCATGAAAGGCGCTGAGCCAGCGTTCAATATGAGTGGCATACCAGCCAGGGACCAGGCATCGGTTCTGAAGGGCACGCAGCTTTGAGGATGTATCAGGGCCAGCTGTGATCACCTCATGGAAGGTGTACTTTAGGGCCACTGGGTCATCATGGGCTCGCTGGTGCTGCAGGAAAGGGGAGCGGTTAGAGACATCACAGGTTGAGCAGAAGCACGAGGGTGGCCTGGGCTGAGGTCTTGCTTCTACCTCTCATTGCTTTAGCCTCAGGGAGTCATCAATCCCAAAGCCCCAAGTTCCAATCTTTGCATGGTAGGAGGTGTACTACATCAGCTTCTCAAACACTCTTCACTGACACAGTCTCCTGCCATTCCAGGGACCTTCTAACCAGCAAGTACCAACATTAATGTGGCTTTCTATAGTGACTCCTCCTCCTCCTCCCCATCCTCCTCCTCTTCCTCTTCCTCCTCCTCCCTCTCCCTACCCCCCCCCCAAGACAGCCTCACACAGTCCATGCTGGCCTCAAATTCACTGTGTATATATTTGAGGATGGCCCAATGACCTTGAACTTCTGATTCAACGCTAAGATTATAGGCATTTGTCACCACATCTAGTTTAGTGCAGTGTAGAGATCACACCCACACCCAGAGCCTTGTACATCTAGGCAAACATCCAACCAACTGAGCCCCAGCCCCGGCCCTCATTTTTTCCTTCCTACAAGTTACTAAAACCCAAATAACAAGAAAACTTCTATAAAATGGAAAACTAGAGTCAGTTGTTACATATAGAAAATATATCTATTGATAAATAAATATAATGCAACCATAGTCCCAAATGCCAGCTAGGTGGAAATACCAGGTCCAAGCCTTGCATTGAAAGTGCTCTATCCTTGCTGAAACAGAGTGCTGCCTCTTAGAAAGTCCTTGATAGACATTGGATGGACTGACAAAATTCATAGAAGGGGAAATACTAGGTTGACCAGCCTGTAATGATGTAAGCCATCAATCAGCAGATCTCATGCTAACTGACCCTGCTCATCACTGAGGATCATAAGCAGCTCAGGGCAGGGCAGGCTGGGTAACAATACATATAAATATATATAATAACCTCTGTTCCTCCTGACTTTTTGAAGACAGACCAGCTCCCTTTCTCTCCTCCCAGAACGTTCATAAACCCTCCCAGAACGGAGCAGCCTCTTTCTCCTTAGGGCACCTACTCTCCTGGTCATGGACCAGAAAGAGAATAAGGCCTTGGGTTTACAAGACCTGTGTCCAAAATGCCATCTAAGATGGTGAATCTTGGTTGTCAATTTGACATAACCTATGGTCAACTAACAGGTAAGCCACAGAGATACCCAAGGGATCTTCTTGCTGAGGTTGTCTGAAGTGGGAAGACCCACCCATCCTAATGTGGACGTGGTCTCCTGGTCAATAGAAAGAAGGACCCATGAGGAACAGAGCTTGGCTTCTGTATGTCTGTCTTGACTCTTACTGGCATGTTTGCCTACCGTTACTATTCTGTGGTCCTTCCCTTATATTAGAATTCAACTTCTTCTAGCTTCCAAATGTCAAGTGAAGACCAGCAGCTCTCCATGAATCCTGCAGGCCTTCAGTTCTCAGGCTGCATTCTCAGCCACTCCAGTGTGAGACAGTCACTACTAAACTACGCAGAGTAGACTATTCAGACTCTATCAGGTAAGCCAATCCAATAGGTTCTGTTCCTTTAGAGAACTCTACTACACTACCACATGAAACCTATGTAAAGGGTGCTTGCGTGCACACACACACACACACACACACACACACACACACTTACGTTTTCTAGAAAACCGCTGTGGAGTTCAAGGGAGGCAGCAATACTGTTTTGTCACTAGTACCAGGCAGCACTGACTGGACCCATGAGAGCACTCTTAATCCCTACATGTCCCCACATGAGCTGCCCTCTACCACCCCTGTTTTGCTGGGGCAGGTGAACACACAGAGGAAAGAGAAGCTACCCACTGCACTCTGGCGTTCCCATAAAGACAAAGACCCCAGGAAAGGCAAGACAAGACATAAACCAGCATCCTGGAGAACAAGGAAAAGAGGGCTCCCTACCACCACTGCTACGAGTGGGAGTTCTGAGGGACCAGGAGAGAAGAGAGGAACCCTGCACACTGCACAGGATTCGCAAGGCCCCAGGAGGCAGCCACTGCAGCATTAGGTGAGAAGATTCAGAAGGTGGCAGAGCCACTGTGAGTGGCCAGGAGGACACTTGTGTACCTCCCAGGTAACTACAGGCTGAGGCCAGGTGCTCCACCACATAAAGGTCAGACCCAGTCTGATTGCTTGATGCAGATGGCCAGGAAGTGGCCTCAGGCACCAAAGCCATTTAATCACAGAGCCTGGCAGTATGGCATACTCCCAAGATCGAGAAATAGGAGAGGGAACCCCTTCTAGCCTCATGCCAGGGTGAGAAGCATTCCCATGAGCCCAGAGGTCTGCACGCAGAAGTCAAGCCTGGCAGACACTCAGAATCTCTGGAGCACACACCAGGAACAGCAACAAGGCCTCTGTGTGGACCTCCTACCGCAGGCCAGGTGGGAGCTGCCTTCTTAGATCCCCCTAGGAGGGATTCATCCTGCCCTGAGTTCTCGCTCCCAGCTACCCATCACGGGTAGGAAACTACAGCAAGGATAAACTAGATGGCTGCTTTTGGGATCTAGGCTGCCTCTACATCTACTACTCCTCTGCTCTTACTGCTATCGGAGTCCAAGGCAGGACCCATGTGAAGCCTGGAGTGGGCAGGTAGATAGATGGTGGCTGACATTCAACATCAATTCTGCCTGTCACCACTACCAAGCCAGAAGCACCAGAGTGGTTAAGACCACTCTCACCTATCACACCCAGGCCATGTGCCCAGGGCCCAACACAGTGCTTCTTGCTCAGTGCTGCTTGAGTAAGTAGACAGAGCCCACACCCTGCTCAGGGGCTCAGCCCCAGCCCACTCACCTGGTACCAGGAGTAAGCCCGGTCTGCTGGATTGATGAGGATGGTGAGGATCTTGGCCTTGGGCAACAGGGCGGCTGCCCGCCGTGGTGCCACTTCTGAATCAAAGTAGTTGGCACTTTTCTCAAAGTAGAAGTCAGAGGTGGTGTTGGAGGGAATAGGGAAGAACTCCATGTACCTGTAGGAAGCCCAGAGACAGGACTCAAGACCAAAGTCTCAGGAGCCAGAGGCCCCAGGAATACAGTGTGACAGTCAGTGTAGATGGACTTTCCTCAAGCAAGGCACGCTACACTACCCAGGCAGCAAGGACTTGGCTCCGGTTGGGGACTCCGGGAAGGACTGCCATTTGGCAGTCTCCTAGTCCACATTCGCTTCTTCTCACTGGGCGTCATGGAGTCAAAGGTCTGGAGATTCTAAAGAGCGTGATGTGGGCTGTAGGAGAGAGGACTCTGCAGCTCCACAGATGACCTGCTGGCCCTGACTTCTGTCTCTTGGGACAAGCTAGGCTCAGAGTGGCTCCCATCTAGGAAGGTCAAGTCCAGGAAGAGGGTGTCTCCCACCTCTGGACTTTATGACAGTGTTTCCCGGTCACCTTCTGCCACTCAGAACACTCACTCTGGACCATTTATGAGCCCAACTTTCCATCTGAGGCCCCACCTCCCACCCAAACAGTACAGATCATCTAGGTGATACCAAAAAGGAAACAAAGCATACCCTAATTAAAATGTACATATCTCTTCAGTGGTCCCACAGACTTTTAAACAGACCCCCTAGGGACCTATGAGACCTTCATGCCCCACCGCAGACCTACCCATAAAACCAAGTCTTGGGAATGGAGTCCAGAAGTCAGCCTCTCTTATTTAGACTGACTTTCTTCATCTGTAATACCTGACCCAAGAAAGCTCATAAAACACAAGACTCATTTCCTAAGCTTGGAGTGTGCAGCAAGACCACCCAACGCCTAACCTTCCTGGCAGACGTATCCCCACGGTTGCCTGCTACCTACGTGTGAGTGTGCAGCTGGGAAACCTGTAGCCCAGGCAGAAGGGAGGTGTACTGCTGCAAAGATAGTTTATCCCCATTTCCTTTCTTTAAACACATTGGCTTGCACTAATACATCTGGCCACAAGGCTCTAGGTGGGAGGATACACTTGCTAAAAAATAGACTGAAGGATGGATAAACATGGACATATGATATGGCAAAGGAAAGGAAACAGTGTGGAAAAAATAGCAAACAGCAAACACAGGTGCATAATCCCTGCACCCAGGGATCCATTAATTAATAATGCCTAATGGTAGAGCACATGCTCACGGGGCTTATAAAGGCAAGGACGGCAAAATACAAACAGAATAAGTGGTAAACACCAGCCCATGGTAAACCCCCGTACAGGGCCCTCTTTGGAAATTGTGATGGGAAGTGGGATGCTACTGTGCTCAGAGAATCCTAGAAGCCCACAAAGACTCCTCTCCTTGCAGCTGGCCACTCAGAAACAGGCAGGAAGAACACCTGGGTTTCCACCCTGCTGTCACCACTGACTGGTCCCATGGGTGTAACCCTTACTTCTTGAGGACTCCATGGCAGTCAGGGAGGGGCTGGCAGCTAGCTCTGAGCCTGGACAAAGGGCTTCCTCATCCAGTGTTCTGTTTGTCACAGCGCTGCGGCATGACTCAGCAGTCACTGTGCTTTGTTCCTGTTTACAGAACTTCAGCTGAGTGTGAGCAAGCCCCATCTGCTTCCTGCTGTGACTACACTGACCACTCCAGCTGGCTCCATGATGGTCGCCCTGTCCGGCTGGGGACAGAAGGCCACTTACCAGTCGATGCCTTTGTGATAGTTGTGGCCATTAAAAAACTGGATCTCCTCAAAGGTCTCGGAGCTGGGGTAGTTGCTGCTAAGGTCCGGGTGCATGCCCAGGAACAGGTAGAGAGCTGTGGTGCCTATGAGAGGGGAGGGCAGATGAGACCTCAGCCACCCACCAACAGCGAGACAAGAACAGGTTCTGGGCCTATCTTCCATATGCACTGGGAGGGCCTGGGAAAACCCCATCCCATCTGGAGTCTTAGCTCCTTCATGAGTATAGTAAAGGATGCCCTAGGTGCAGGCTGTAAGGCCTACACACAGTCATGTCCTATAAAGGATGCCCTAGATGCAGGCTGTAAGGCCTACACACAGTCATGTCCTATAAAGGATACACTAGGTGCAGGCTGTAAGGTCTATACACAGTTATGTCCTATAAAGGATGCCCTAGGTGCAGGCTGTAAGGCCTACACACAGTCATGTCCTATAAAGGATGCCCTAGGCTCAGGCTGTAAGGTCTATACACAGCTATGTCCTATAACCTTCCAGATACCATTAATCTATTATAGCATTCTTCATCACCAAACAAGAACTTGACCTCAGAGTGTTCCTCACTACTACACTCTAGCCCTCAGAGTCTCAGAACTAAGTGCTTCCTGCTGGGCTTTTCTAGCTCTGGGCCTCCATCCACATGGAACCTTGGAACAGCCCAGGGACGAGGAGCACCAATCCTCCAGTCTGTCCATGGGAAGCTCTTGTTCTCTTCACTGCTGCTTTCCTTTGAGGGTTTTGCTTTTCGACAGGGTCCTGTTATGTAACTCAGGCTACTTTAAACTCATGGTCCTCCTGCCTCAGCTTTCTGAGTGCTGGGGTTTACAGGCCTATGACACCATGCCTATACAACATCAAAGTCTCCAGAAGCCAGGAAGCCCAGGTCTGCTATCCCTTCTTGCTGGTGCCTCCCTGCCATGGCCCCTTCAAGAGGGGACCTTTCTTCATTCTCTGGGTGTCTGACATCTGGTGATGATCAATTTAAGCTTCAGGGTCCCAGAAGTCAGGTCTTAAGAGCTGGAACCAGCACACTTCCCAACTATGTTACAGAAAGTCTCTTAACTTCTGGGAGCCTCTGTTCTTGTCTATAAAAGAGGAATACCTATCTGCCCTTACAGGACTGAGTGGACAACAAATGCTCAGCATTCTCATCTGTCTGTGCTTCGTTCTGACAGACATGACTAACTGATCACAGTCCTCTGCACTGACCCAGTTTTGTCTGGCACTGATCAGATTTGCAGAGCAGGTGATTTAGGGATCCTTTCTGGCTTGTCTCAGAGACTCCTAAGAGGACATGGGGGTGTTCTCTGAGGCTGCAGTTCAAAATAAATGCCATGTCTCCTCTGCTTTCCACCCCCACAGTGACAGGCAATTCATATTTGTCCCCACATTGCTGCCATTTCTGGTAAGAGGAGACAGAAAACTTAAGATTGATACCTGAGCAAGATGGTCTCCAGAATTCTGTGGTTGAGCTAACAGGAAGTGGGGATAGCTGGGTCAAGGGTCAAGAGACTTGCCTGTTTTCTGGGGGCCGATGATGAGAAGCTTTGGGAAGCGGTCACAGGTCTTCTCCTTAGACCAGATGTCTTTGTGGCGTTTGTCCTCACAGGGATCCTAAGGCAGCAATGGAAAGGGTGTGAGGAAGACCTAAGGTCGACGAGTGAACAGCAATGGAAAGGGTCAGAGGGAGACCTAAGGTCGACGAGTGAACAGCAATGGAAAGGGTCAGAGGGAGACCTAAGGTCGACGAGTGAACAGCAATGGAAAGGGTCAGAGGGAGACCTAAGGTCAACGAGTGAACTCGCTCCATATGTGGGCATATCTGTTTTTTTGTTTTAAACCAGGGTCTCATTATATAAACATGGCTGTCCTAGAAATCATTCTGCAGACCAGCCTGGACTCAAACTCATAAAGATCTACCTGACTCTGCCTCCAAGTGCTGGTATTAAGGGCATGCATGACCACTCCCCACAGTTACATGACTTTTACCTACCCTGAGCTCTGGCCACATCCTTTCCTCCAGTCACCACTCTGTGACAGGCAGGAACCATTTCTGGTTAATGTTGTAATTCCAGTAAGCCTGGCAAATGGCCAGCCCTGTGCTCGTCACTAACAGGACCTCATAAGGACTTGTTGACTTTAACTGTGTAAGCTATGCCTGAACCCAGGGTTCAGCAAACTTGCCCTCTTGGGAAGTGTTTGGTAAACATGGTAGGCTTACAGTAGTCTTCTGGTCTCTGCTGCACTGACACAAAAATGGCACAGACAGACACACAAGAAGCGTGACTGGATGCCAACAAAACTTTCTTTACAGAGATAGACCACGAACCAGACTTGGCCCAGGAGTAAGCGTGTGGATCCCTGGCCTGAGTCTAGCTTCGGCTTCCAGTTTTTAGTAGTCCTGTATAAGTTTTCCCTAGGACTGTCCCAAACCTTCCCTCAGCCTCTTTAGCGGTTGAAGGAGAAGGCGTGAGTGGCCACTTGTCAGGCAGACACTCTCTATACTTTGCATTCCTGAGTCTCACCCCAGCTCTTTAAGGCTCTTTTCTAAGGCTGTGTATGAGTGTGCATGCACACACATTTATGGGTAGGGCGGGGCATATACAGCATGTGCATACACTGTACACATGTGCCACACTCCTGAGGGAGTACGAAGTGTGACGGCTGAGCCTTGAGCCCAGTCCTGGAGTCCATGCCTCAGAAGGCATGCTGTGGTATTGAGGCACCTGTCTGCTCTGCCCACCTGCCAAAGCGGGTCCTTCTCCTCAGAAAAGATCTGGAAGTACTTCTGGGCCAGCTGCACAGGGGGCAGTGTCTGCAGCCTCAGGTTGGTCCAAGAGTGCAGGAAGCGCACCAGGTGCTTGAAGGTGTATAGTCCCAGGCGGTCATTTCCATAGTTGGATAAGTGTGTCATGAAGATGCTGATCTGTTCCAGGGAAGGGAGGGGGAGGTGGGGCAGGGTCAGCTTCTAGGCCACCCTTACCCCCCACCTGTTACCAGCCACTGATACCCAGGGCAAGGTACACTGGGACCATCAACAAACTGTGGGACCTTGGGCTGTGTTCAGCCAAGGAAAACCCAGCTCTAACTGACAGCTAACATTACAGGCCTAGAGTAGGAAGCTGGCCTGGGGCAGGAGCTATTTGGATTGTTTTATGAGCCATGACAAGGGTGCACACAGAATCTGTGAGGTATGCAGCTCACAAGGCTGAAGGATAATCCACACGTGGGTTATTTCATATCGATAGAGTAAGAAGACTTGGTTCCGCCTTACAAATCAGAAAAGAGAGACCCAGAAAGCTTCAAGTGAAATGTGTACGATGTGAATGGATATGTGCGTGCACCTATATACACACACAAAGAATCAAAAGGAAATGAGCAAAAAAGTGTTAATGTTTCTGTAAGAGTTCACAATTATCAAAGAGGTATGCCAATGCCTTTTTGTCTCTGTGTCACACAGTAGAGAACACCAGTACCACAGTGGACAGTAGGCCTCCTGTTTCCAGGTCCTCATGTCAGTCTGGCCACTCTTCCCTAGTTGGGAGGCCTCCTGGGTTAGTCAGGACCCCTCCTCCTACCAGTCCTGGGCTGTAGAGCACTCACAGGATTGAGGAGCACGGTAAGGAAGAGCTCGCCCCCATTGATGATCTTGTCCAGCTCACTGGAGCCTCCAGGGTACTCGTTGTAGAAGATGGTGTGTGTGAAGAGGCCACAGGTCTGCCGAGGGAGGACCTGAGAGGAAGCAGGAGAGAGGCCATGGTACCTCCAGCCATGGTCAAGAGTGGAAGATGGTCAAGAGAGGGAGACTGCTTCCTCAGGAGAGGGGCTGGGGCATCCTCCGGGAGATGCTGTCCTATAAGGCCACCCAGCCCCCACTCCTGGGAGCCCTTCTTCCCAAGGGCTCTACGGCCTGCAGTGCTGCCCAGGTGAACCACTGCCCTTGCCTTATACTTTGGTGCTATTCTCTACACAAAATAAACAGGCCCCAAAGTAGCATAGAAGTTTCTAGAAACTTGGACCATTTGCAGTGAGGGTCTTTGACCCTCTAACACAGCACCGCGGGCAATGTCAGAGCCTCGGCTCCTCACACTAGAAGCTACAAACTCATGTAACACGCTGTCTGTCTTCCTTCTGGGGAAGAACAGGGAATGAGCACGTCTTGTAACTACCTCATGCCCAAAGTTAACATGAATCCCAGGACCAGCCTGGGCTATGAGACCCTGCCTTAAAATAAAAAATAAAAGGACTGGAGAGAGGGTTCAGCAGTTAAGAGCACTGACTGCTCTTCCAGAGGTTCTGAATTCAATTCCCAACAACAACATGCTGGCTCACAATAATCTGTAATGGGATCGGATGCCCTCTTCTGGTGTGTCTGAAGACAGCTACAATGTACTAATCAATATACATAAAGTAAATAATTCTTTTTTTTTTTATCTTTTTTTCTTTTCTTTTTCTTTTTTTTTTTTTTTTTTTTTTTTTTTTTTTTTTTTTTTTTTAGATTTATTTATTATTTATTTATTACAAGTACACTGTAGCTGTCTTCAGACGCACCAGAAGAGGGCGTCAGATCTCATTACGGGTGGTTGTGAGCCACCATGTGGTTGCTGGGATTTGAACTCATGACCTTCAGAAGAGCAGTCGGTGCTCTTACCCGCTGAGCCATCTCACCAGCCCAGTAAATGATTCTTTAAAAAATAAAATAAATAAATAAAAATTTAAAAAGGCAGTAGAGGCAGCAGGAAGCCTCAGCAGGTCATGGTGCTGGTCACCAAGTCTGACGATCTCAGTTCAATCCCGCTGGTGGAGGGAGAGAAGTGCCTCCTACAAGCTGTCCTCTGACCGATCTACACACACACACACACACACACACACACACACACACACACACACACACACACACAGGCACACACACACGCACACCATGAATAGAATAAAAAATGTAAAAACTTTTTAATAAAAAACAAGTTACAGGTATTACAGAGGCAGGTAAGTAGGTTGGTGGATGGATGGACAGACAGACAGAAGCCCTGCCTTCCTACACCTTCTCAGCTGGTTAGCAATGCATCTTTCTAGTGACTTAAGCCATGATGCCAAGTCACCCTGGTCTCTCCTTTTTTCCTAGACACTAAATCCAACTCAACTCTATCTTCTAAGTCCAGCATGCAACCATGTTCCAGCCTTGTGCTGTGACCAGGGAAGGCACCACCCCCTCTCATGTGGAGACCTGCTGTTGACTCCCGGCTGGTCCACCTGCTTCCATATTGTACCCTACACACTCTGCCCCACACGCCAGGTAAAACAAATCAATATGGACTAGACCATGCTCCGTTCAAAGCCTTTCCATCTCTGCTTAAGGCTCAAGTCCACCGCTGGCCAGCCTTCTACCCGACCCATCACTTCTCTGACACCCACTACATCTGCCCCAATGGTCCTCAAGCACACCCTGCCCTGGCGTCTTACACTCACTGCTTCCTCAGCCTAGAATGCTTTCCCTCTGGCACACAGCGGCATAGCTCAACCCAGGAAGTTACTACTAACTACATCCCTTCCCTGCTTGGCTTTCTCCAGGACACCCTCATCGTCTTTCAATATGCCTTCCACACTTGGGACCACCTTGTCTCTCTCTCTCTGCATATAGAATTGTCAGCTCTTCAAGGTCAGAGACTTGTCTGGGTTTTTCACTTCTGTATCTCCTAGCCCCTAGGAAAGGGACAGACACACATCAAAGATTTAAGAGGAGTATTTGAACATGCAAGTAAGTGTGATAGAGCCCTGTCCCGTACCCTCATCAAACCCCCTTCCAACAATCCTCTCCATGGCTGGAGGATGGCTCAGTGATGAAGAGCATTTACTGCTCTTCCAGAGGACCTGCTCTTGATCCCAGCACCCACATCAGGTACCTCACAGCCACCTGCAACCCCAATGCTGGGGGATCTGATACCTCTGACCTCTACAGGTATCTGCACTCCTGCACACACATGTACACGTGCATACGCGCGCACACACACACACACACACACAAACTTAAAATTTTAAAAAAGTGAGCAAGCTTTCCCAATCCTGTCACAGAAGCTAAGGGCTGGCAATCTGCCCTCCCCGTGCTGGAGCCTCTGAGGCAGAACAGCAGCAGAAACTGACCCCAAATCCCTAAGCCAGACAACTGCAGCCATGCCTCCCAGCATAGTGGACAGCCCCATCATGCTAATGCCCACCGTGCCCTTCCCAGCCACTTGCCATGATGCCATTGTGGATGAAGCCACGGCGGTAACGGGCAGGCTTCAGATGCGGGTACTCCTCTGTGCTGGTCACACGGATGCTCCACACTTGCTTCCAGGCCTCATACAGCTGCACATGCACAGGGTACACACCAGAGTGGTGGGGTGCCACTGCATACCCCATATCTGTGGGGATGCCGTGCTCCTGGGGAGAGGACGACCCGAGCAGGGTGAGATGGGAGTCTTTCCCTTTGGATCTTGTTTCTCTTTTTTAGAACACAAGAAAAAACCAAAGGCTAGAATGACAGGGCATGCGGTCTATACCCATAGGTGTAGATGGGAAGGGAGGGGCTTGGAATCTCAAGAATGACTGGCAGATCTAAGTCTAGACCCCAGGTCTCCTGACTCTCATTCAGTACATACGCCTGGGACCTAGCTCAGAGGACTCATGTTCCTGCTGTCTCCTGCCTCGGCTTGGCTAGTGTGGTCCAAGCTTGTTTTCTGACTCTCTCTTTTCTTAACGACCTCTGTCCGTTCCTCAAAGTTTCTTCTACCACATGTGTTTGGGCCCAGGAAATGAGCAGGCCTCAGCCTGAGTCCTGAGGGGACCTCTGGAGCCTCAGTTTCTTTTATTTGGATTTTCGGATTTTGTTGTTTTACGACAGGGTCTCATGTAGACCAGGTTGGCCATAACTTATTTCCTGCCTCTGCCTCCCAAATGCTGGGATTCCAGCCACGTACCACCAGGCCCCATGACTTTAGTTTCTTGTTTATAAAGTGGGCCTGCCCTCTTGCGGTGTCTAGGAGACAGTGGCTGTCAAGGCAGCTCCCCCCGGCCCTGGCACAGAAGCAGATCTATCAGACTGTACCACAACAGCACTGAAAGGCCACAGACCCCAGCCCAGCCCCTGCTCCCCCAGCTCTGCCCCAGAGGGAATCTTACTCACGACAGCGAACTTCTTGTTCAGGGCCATCTGCTCAGCCAGCACAGACTGATTGTGGAAGAGGTGGGGTTGCATATGGCTCCACATGTGCGGGAACCACCAGAACTCTTTCACGTAGGACAGCAGCAGATCGTCCCCAGCATCCTCTGCATCGGTACCTATGGCAACGGCACAGAGCGCTCAGCAAGGCTGGCTGGCCCCTGACTGCAGAGGGACAGAGGACACAAAAGCCTACTCTAGATTGCCCTTCCCTCAGTAAGCAGCTTGGCCACATCATCTCCTCTGTGGGCTCTTGGTGTCTGAAGTCAACAATGCCAGTGCTTCTTCTGCCTCTCATATGCCTACTCTCATCCTATTCCAAGGGTCCAAACTGGGCCATATGCCTTCTTACCCACTAACCTATACAATTTCTGAGTGGATACAGGATGCTTAAAGTGGATTGGTGGATGCACAAATACAACCACTTCTGATCTGCTCGGGGCTAAGAACATAAAAGTGCAAACCCAGCAGTAGCACTCTGGGTACCTTTAGGCCTTTGTGCACATTCTCAGCCTCTACCTAACCATGGAGGGCCTGGCTAGAACTCTAGACACTAACCTCACGGAGGACTGCAGACCATCCATTCAGGGCTGGTTCCCTTTCATTTGCCCAGCATGTAAGGAACTTGGAAGAACCCTCAACCTTGGTCCTGCTATTGCAAACAAAACACAGGCCAAGGGTGGCCATGCTGGGGGTGGGGACAGCCATTTGTGCTTTTAATTTCAATTCTTATGTACCTCTATAACATTCTTAAAACTCAGCCCATTTCTGGCCACTGAAAAAACTCAGCAGTGCCACTTCAGCAATGAAATGCCCAAGCCTGACAACCTGAATTCAATCCCCAGGAACCACACAGTGGAAGAAGAAAACAACCCCCAATTTGTCCTCTGACCTCCATGTTGACACATGAACACAAACATATGTATACACATAGTAAATAAGAATGTAATAAAAGCATTTTAATTCAACTATTATCTTTTATAGGCTGAAATCACTTTGAAAGGTAAGGGTGAGGAGATAGAAGGAAGATACGTTACCTAGGGCTATACAGGTTGCCAGGCCATATGCAAATCTTATTGCTGTTATTGTTCCCAAAAGCCCTCTGCCTGGATCTCTCTTGTGGAACATGAGTTCTGGAGTCACCCATCCCTCAACCCAGTGTGTATCTGGCACTCTTGTAACAACAATCTGAAGGGGCAGTTTGGGAGAAGCCCGAGGCTGTGCGGTTGTAGGGATAGTCCACCACGTACCTGTATGGAAGAATTTCCCTGAGTAGCCCAGGTTGAAGGTGAAGTTTGGGATATGTGTACGAAGTTCATTCTGTGTATCAAACAGGGCCTAGGACAGACAGAGGAGAGGCAGCAGTGAGGGGAGGTCAGGAGGCCAGATTCCTTCCACTGAGCATCTGAGGGGTATCCTGTTATCACAGGACCACCCACAAGACTCATTAGACCCAACATGGGGCTGACAGTAGATCTCTGTGATGTAGCATTCACTTTGCTTCGCACCCAAGGCCTGGTTCCATTTTCACCATGGCCCCAAGATGCAAGTGTTGGGCCCTTCTTCCAATGCTTTGAACATGAAGCAGATGCTGACAGGGCTCGGCCACATAGGGATCATCCCAGCATAAGCTTTGAGGGGACCCACAGGCTGCACACCTAAGAAGCCAGCCCCATGCCACCTCCTACACCAGACTCTATCTGGCTTGAAAAGACCTAGGCTCCAGCCTGGCTCAGCAACACGTGCCTGAGAAGCTCTTGAATTTCTCTAGGCCTTAATCGCAAAGGGGACCAGAAGATCTGTCCTCATGGCCTTCAGAGGAGTGAGACTCAGCCTGGGACACTGCCTCTTTTGTGATAGCAAAGCCATGAAAAGGAGAGCTTACGGTGATGTCACTGATACCACAGGTAGCAATATCTTTGCATGAAGGATTTCTCCTCCTTAGAGGAACGCAGAGTAGATCAAAGGGTCCTGACCCTTCCAAAGACATACTCTGTGTGCCAATGTTCCCTGTGTGAACACATCTAGCACCCTGCTAGTCCACAGAAGGGGCCGACTTCTGGGTTAGGACATACTGCTCACAAGGCTTCGACACCTGCAAGAGCCTGCTTTCAGACAGCACTGTTACCTGGAGCATGTAACCAAGACTAATCACTGCCTGACATGATCCAGCCATGCAGCCTTGAGCAAGCCTCTCCATCTCTCTGAGCCACGGTGGCCTCCTTGTAAGATGGCACTCATAGCTCTGCTCTCTCTCCTGTGAGGATCCAATGAGGTGATGCAGGCAGACAGCTGGGCACAGAGCCTAGCACTCCCCAAACTCTAGCTACACAAGTCCTATTGGGACTACAGAACCAACCAGCACTGTGGGGCCAGAACTACACTTCCAACTGCTGGTTGGTAAGGACACTGCACTGGCAGGAAGGCTCAACTGGAGTGAACTTAAAAGCCCCAAAACAAGAGCACTAGAGAAAAGACAGGAGTGGTGTTGTCCATCAAAGCAGGTTAGCACTGCCCAAGCCTGCTGGGAGTAGGGGAGGAAGGAGGCTGAGCATGTGGACACGCCCCTCCCCCCCAGTCAGGCACCACTATGTAAGCCTAGGGCAAGAAACAGCCTGAGCCCCTCCCAGGCACCCCCCACCCCCTTACTCAGGCTCAGTGACAGGATGAGACTTCTCCAAGTCACCTAGTCAGAGTCACACTAGGAGACCATCCAACTTTCCTTCTTTGCAGAGTTCACTTCTGAGCAGGACAGGGCCACCATCCCAGTGGACCCTTCCTTCCAGACCTTGGGCCAGTCCTGCCAGATGTCTCAAGTTCAGGAGAACACCACCAATGGATCTGCACTGCTCAGGAAGAGTGCCTGCCACACTGTCTAAAGCCTCTTGTAGCATCAAAGAGGTCTGTGTCTGGTGCTAATACATCTCTAGCCCCGTTAATCTCCTGAGAGAGGGCACCCAGTCAGCAGGCAGCAGCTCTGGGGATTTAATCCCCTGTCTTGTCTCCATCTGCTTTATTGTTATGTTTGCCCTCTGTGGTGGCAACCTACACTGGTGCCCTTGCACCAGCATGCCGTGTCCTCGGCACAGTCTCCAGTAAGACAGATGACTGGAAACAACTGCATCAGACTGTCCTCTCGCAGGCTTCTTTCTTGCGGATAGCACACGTGTGTGCGCAACCCTGTGTTTGCATGGAGCCTACGCAAACGATTTGGTAAATTGTTTCGGAATTTAGCATAAGTATCCCACCATCGGTATCCAGCTGTTAAAACACACTGTGCATGTGACTGGGGATCCTATTCTGAAGAATCCTGTGGGGGCTTTGACAATAACAAACATTTTTTAAGAGTTAAAAATGGTATCTGGGTTAAAAGGCAAATTATAACCCTTGCCAGATTCATTTTTGTTTCTGCCTGGGTCTCTTCCTCCTGAACTGCAGAATACACATGCAAAATCCCTCCGTATTTAACACTTCAACAAAATATTAGATGCCTCTTGTACATAGTAAGACAGTAACTGGCTGAAGTGGGGATCAATAGGTCTGTGAATAACAGCACAGGAGGCGCAGATGGGATGTGGCCCCATGACATACTTCAAGTCTCTCCTTACCTTCACATCCTCCACCTTCATGCGAGTGCCCTCCTTGCCCACAAAGATGTCATCAATATCCACCAGGATGTATCGGTCCAAAGGCAGCGAGAGGCGCTTCCCTGTGAGGAAGGCCACAGCATCCACGAAGACGAGCTTGTGCAGCCAGAAGTTGAGGTTGTTGCCAAACAGCACACGCTGGATGCCGTCATGGAGGCCGAGGTCCTGGACCACAGTGGCATGCAGTGCAGCATGTAGGCCAGCGTCTGCACCCAGGTGAGGGATGGACTCAGATGAGCGTGTCTTGGCCAGCAGCACTGGTTCGTAGGTGGAGTGGTTGGACTGGAACACAGTCCAATCCTCTCCAGGCAGCACGCCTTTCTCCACCTCACTGGGCCGTGTCACATAGAGCAGTGGGGACTTGGGGTTGATGCTGCAGTCTTTCAAGCCCAGATTCGAATGCAGGAAGAGAGGGAAGCCTTTGAGCTGTGCACTCAGCAGGCTGTTCTCATTGGCCTAGAGCAGTGTGGGGTAGAACAGCCATCAGGCATAGCTGATGTCAACATATTTACATTACATAATAATGTCAACAATATTTACAACTTCATAAGAGCTACCATATCCCTGAATACTTACACAGAGAGACATGCAGACATACACATATACACACAACACACACATGCACAAATAGATACAGGTACACATAGACATGCAGACACATGTGTGCAGATATACATACAGACATACACAGACACATACAGACAGACACATGTGCACACACACACACATACACACACACACACACACACACACACACACACACACACAACCTGACAAAAAAGGCCACCCTCCCACATGGAAAGACAGCTCTCCTGCCTACTACTCAGCCCTCCAATCTTTCCCACCCCCCTTTCCCTCCTGGGATTTGCTGCCCTCCCACCCCCATACAGCACCCTCTCTTCCTGGGATTTG
>NW_022196895.1:56480255-56487406 GCF_008632895.1 Mastomys coucha
ATACAGCACCCCCTCTTCCTGGGATTTGCTGCCCCCACACCCCCACACAGCACCTCCTCTTCCCGGTCTCAGCACTCCGTCATGCTCTCCCTCACCCTTCCAAGCATCTGTCTCTGAATACAGTGCATGTGCCCTTGTTCCTAGACTGGTTCAATGAGCTCCCTGGGACTGGTAAGCTCCTAGCTATCCTTCAAAAGCCAGCACATACACCTGCTTCCTCCAAAGCCTCGGCTGCTGCCCTGGGTTCAGAGCCTCCCTCCTTCCAGCCTAAGCTACCCGAGAACAAGGCTGTATTCTTACTTCGGATCCCTGACACCAACAAGGACACACAATCATTTGATAAGTAACTATTTTCAACAATGAAAGAGGAACAGACAACTGCCAATAGCTAACACCTGATAGCTGTGGGTTCCAGGGCTAATTATCAGTCTGCAGCTACATACTGTACCAGACATTAAGTATTTAATGAGATATAGTGAGAAAAAAAGGCAGACATGAAACAGAGTGTAAACTGAGAAAAGCAGATGTGGCCCTCCCTTAGAGTCAAGCAGGAAGGAGAGTCAATCATCAAAACCAAGAAATAAGAATAAAACTCAGTGCACATACATGGAAAAGGTCAGAACTGCAGACCAGCGCGTGCTGGGCAGACAGCTGGCTCAGGAGGCTCCTGGAGAAAGGGCCTCTGGAGCATGCTACAGGATGGATGATCAACTAGGAGGAGGTAGAGGTCAAGTCCTAAGAATAGCAAGTGAAAGGGCCCTGAGGTAGGAGAGTGCACAGCATGATCAAGAAACAGTAGGAGCCACAGACAGATCAAAAAAGGAGAGGAGGCAGGAAGGCCTGGGGGTAGACCCAGGTCCCTGAGCTGTCAAGGATTATGGATGAGGTCACAGGTTCACAGGGCTACCCACAGCACACCTGTGGGGCTGTCCTGGGGAGCACCATGCCTGGGCACATGCTGAACAGAGTAGATGGTAGGTTTCAGTCTGAGCTTGTGCCTACTGCAGAGAAGGCTGGTTACCAATCTTAAGTCAGGCTCTTCCTAATCCCACAAAGCCTCTGCAGGGGCCTGGTTTTGTAAACTTCGATAAGGAACCACACCGGATCTCCATTTGCACAGAAAGCCTGCCAGGTCCCTGTCCTGAGGCAGCTTCAGTACTGAGGGGCAAGAGACTGAGACCCATCAGCAGAGACAACCCTCCCCAGGCTCCCAGAACCTCACCACCCTAAGTCAGCACTGGCCCACAGTGTAACCTATGTAGGGGCCTGAGAGACATCAGGTCCTGTCGACCGCTGCGCAGGCCTGGGAAGCCACTGAGACACTACTGCTCAGGGATCCCATTTCAAAGTCCTGGCCCTGAAACTGCTGAGAGGTGCTGAGAGCTTGCCTAGCCACTGTGGAAGAAGCCGGGCTGTGACAGCTAACACAGGCAGCCAGGGAAGAGAACAGAAGGCCCAGGCACTGGAGATGCTGGCTCTGTCACGGGGCCCATCCTACTCCTCAGCACTAGGAGACAGCCACTCTCCCAAAGGCATCTCCTTGGCATAAGGAAAAGCCAGAACGAGGAGTGGAGAGCACAGACTTCCTGATAAGCAGGCAAGCTGCTTTGAGAAACCCTGCATCCCTTCTCTGGGCCTCTAATCAGTTTGCTCCTACGTGACCTCTGAGGTCATCCAGTTAGAAGCAATAAGCTGGGCTGTCCAATCTTGGCTGAGTGGCATATTAACTATGTCACTCTGGTAAAGCCACTTAATTTTTTGTCATGTTATCTGAAAACAAAGTGCCTACCTACTCTATGTGACAGAGCAAGCAAAGCAACAAGCTGGGCGCTGAATGGTCGGTCACATGACCTTCACAAACCCTGGTGCCTCCAGACTCAGGGCGGCCATCTATTCTGTGAGGCTGACACACAACAGGGCTAGGAATGGGCACAGATGACGGCCCGACCCCTACCTCAAGGGAGACACAGGCCAAGGGCAACGCTGTGTTTACTACACAGGGAGTAGACACACCACCCCAGCTGCCACTGATAGAGCGACTCCAGGTGCTGGCCTGCTGGCCCTCGTCCTCGCTTCCTTCCCTCCACGGTCTAGCATGGTCTAGAAGCAGGAACTGTAACTCGTGCCATTAGCTGAACATCCTGACTAAGGTCACACTGCTTCTAAGTTTCAGAAGAACTTGGCACAGAGTCTGGACTCTGAGGCTTGTGATCTCACCCTGCCTTGACAATCTGGAACTTGAGCCCTGACAAGTCCAAAGAACAGCACTGAGGCCACGCTCTGCGGGGAGAGCAGTGATGCACCTCGGCCACCAGGCGGTGCACATCCTAACAGAACAGACAGAAGCCTCAGCTCAAAGTTGTCTTGACTTAAGACAACGGAGTAGGGAGAGCTGCTTTTACCACTGACCCCAGTGAGACTCTGAGCAGGTTCCTGCTTTTCAATGGGCCTTATTCATGTTCACCTTCAACAAGGAGTTGGCATTTCAGGGTTCAAGCTCTGTTGTTTTAAGCATGCTCAATATCCACACCCCAGGCCTGGAGTCTAGAACACAACCCAGAGCTTCTGGCACAGAGTTCCACTGAGTAAAGCAAATTCAGTTCCTGGACTCGAACCTCAGAAAGATCAGGCCTATATGGCTTGGGGCTTTTTGGACTCGAATCCTGGATACTACTTGGTAGGGGTGTGAGCTCGTGAGCTCGGATACATTTCTTAACCTGGCTCTGCCTCAGTTTACCCCTCTCTTAAATCAGCATACCTTCTGCTTGCCTTGGAGAATGGCTTATTAGTGTGAAGTAAGTTAATTTGTGTGAAGCAGGCAGGCAGCACATGGCACTGAATGAGCTCTAAATAACTGTCTGCCGTTCTGATGATCCTCAGGCCTGGGGCTCTGAGTCAACCTTAATGAAGTTCATGGCAGAGAAGGGTATAGAGAGCAGGAGAAAAGAAAAAAGCACAGAGACAATGGAGCCAGCCCAACTTTCTGCTTCTGTGAAGCCCGTAAACCAGGCCAGTGTTCCCCAGAGGGTGCTCTGTGAAAGAGATCAAGCTGGCTGAGAAACAAATCACACTGGGCCGCCCCACTGCAGGATTTCTAAGGGCCTTTGGTTTTTTGACTCACTCCCTCTTCAGTGGCAGAGCCTCCTGCTGTATTAGTGCATGAAAGAGCATGCTGTGGGAAGCCTGGGCTAAGGCAGCCCCTTTCGGCACTGAACAAAGAAACAGTGCACACGGACGCTTGGGACATGGGCACTGCCTGGGCACTGCCAGAGGATCTGCCTGGATCCGACTCTTGGCTCTGTACTCACACCACGCAATGCCTGCCCTCAGCCTGGTGCCCTCCCCAGCCCCTTCAGGCCATTTCATGAGGACAACTTCCCTGGCTGCCCACAGAATCCAGCATTGTCCCCCATACCCACACTTGCATACTCTTCTCTGTGGCCATCCATTAGAGATTTATCACACCTCCACAGCCTCTGAGGGCCAGACACCCACTCTGTCCCTACTGTTAAAACCTCAGCTGTGATGTATCTGTTTCCATTCATTACCCTATGCACTAGTACCTAGCACAGAGCCCGGGACTCTGGAAGCATCCAGTAGACGAATGTCCCCCAAAGCCCCCAAGTCAAGTCTCTAGCTGGTCCTGCATTCATCTTGTATCACCATCTAGCTATCATTCCAGCCCCCTCCTCAAGCTTCCAGCAATGACCCCATGCCGTGGGTGGTTCAGGGAACGCCACAAGCCCACAACAGCTCCTCGCCTGGACAGTGGGTTTTCCTTCTCCTTTCTGTTTGTGCAAAATGGCTCTGATTTAGGAGCACATTCTGCACAAACTCCACCCTCTACTGTCTCTAGAAGCCCACGGGTAGAAAACCAAACTGCCTCAGATGAGTAACTTGACCCTCTTGCCCTTCACTTGACCATCCTGAGATGACCGCCAGGGCAGGTTTCAGAGCCCCTAGCAGAGTGTGCCTTTCCTACCTTGCACCCAGAACCAAGTCTCCTTCAGGCAAGTGCCTACTGTACACTGAGCCCCACAGAAGCAGGCAGAGCCTCCAAATACTTAGTAAGCGTTCCCCAGCAAGAGGCAGGCAGCCATGTAGCCTTCGTGACAAGGGAGCTACCTACCACCGCACTCAGTGCAGAAACACTGTGAACTGATACATGCTTGCTTAGCAAGTGGAGAGGCAGTGCTGGGAACTAACTGCTCAGGAACCTGCTCCCTGAATACCTTGAAGAAGCCAATGATGCCCACGCCATAGGCCACACAGTACTTGTCCAGCAGCTCCCGGTTCCAGGCATCCAGGTTGACATACTTGAGGATGTTCTCATAGATGATGAGGGCGAAGCGGCCACGGCCCTTGTCAGTGAGTGTGGGCATGTCCCCCTTCCCTGGTGCAATCTCTGTTCGGTATTTGAAGCGACTAGATTCCAGGATTGCCACCACCTCCTGGCCCAGCTGTGAATAAAGGCTCTCCACAAATACCAGCACCAGTGGGTCTGTTCGGGAAGGGGCGACCGCCTGCACAGGCTTGATTGGCAGGAGACGGCTAGGGGCGACAGGTGGTGGGTCTCCCCAGTCGGACTCAGAAGCATCTGCAGAGGGCTCGAGGCCCCGGTTCCAACCGTATAGGTAGTAGGCAGAGACAAAGACACTGAACAGGCAGAAGACAAACAGCAGGAACAGGACAGCCTGTGGAGACAGGTGCCGACACAGCCTCCGGACACACGCCAGGGCAGGCATTCTGGACCCCAAGATCTCAACCAGCAGAGGCCCAGCCTGGCCTGGTCCCCCAAAGTCCTTACACAGGAGTCCCAAAAGTTGTCCACTGACTGAGAGATGCAGAGATTTAGAAAGTGAGACGTTCAAGGGCAGTGGAGAGAAGGCTCCGGGCCCCTGGCCCTTTTGTCCAGCCAGGGGCACAGTCTACAGGCTGGTCTTGCTCCTTCCTTCCTCTATGCCCCTTTATGTCACCATGGCAAACCCCAGCGTGGTCCTGTGCAGAGCAAAAGTGCCCCAGGGCGTCAGGGCCTCCTGGGAGCAGTCAACAGCAGGTCAAAGGACACTGGGCCAGCCAGGGGGTGCCGCATGCCGCTCTTCACTCTTCACTCACGTTGAGCCCACAGGGTAAAGGCTGGGATGCTGGGGAGGAAAGCAGAGAGTTAGAGTAGGCCTTCAGAGTCAGCTGACCACAGATAGATAGGTCTTGACAAAGTGGGCTCACACTCAAGAACTGGTTCTCCTTTCTCTCTGAGCCTCAGTCTTAGCCCCATGTGTGAGATGGAACAAGCAACAAAAGCAGCCATATCGTAAGGAGTCGGAAACCGAGGGCCAACAATGCACAGGAATCATGGAGAAGGAACTTCATGAAGAATGAGGCATCCGCAGAGTAGCTGTTGGCTTTCGTTATTATTAGGCCAAGAAAACTGCAGAGCTAGAGAGATGGCTCTCGGGCTAAGAGCACTGGCTGTTCTTACAGAGGGCTCGGATACAGTTCCCACACCCACGTGGAAGAGGCACACCACTATCTAAAACTCCAGTTCCAAGGAATCCAGTGACCTTTTCTGACTTCCATAGGCCACATGGAATGTACACGGCACTCATACAAACATGCAGGCTAATTTACAAACAATAAAAACAAACACAGTATCTTAAAAAAAAAAAAAAAAAAAAAAAAAAAAAAAAAAAAAACAACCAAAAGCAAAATATGACACTGAATAATTCCAAGAGCGGGAGGAAGAGGTAGAATCTGTGTCAGGACCAAGCTGTACATCCTCCCGTCCACAAACCGCCCCACCTCCTTCCTTCCTTCGCCAGCCTTTTCCTTCCTTCGCCAGCCTTTCCTCCAGATGACCCCAGCAGCCCCCTTCGATAACAGAAGCAGCCGGAGCAGGAATCCAACCCAGGACTGTGTGCAAAAGCCTGCAGGAAGTCACTACGGCTGAAGCCTCAGTGGACCCTCCCTGTGAGGGTCCTTCCATGCTGGGGTGTGGCTGAGGGTCGACGGTGTAAACGTGTCTAAGGGGCCTCATACAAGAACACTCAGAAATGGGCGGTTTGCTCAGAAGCCACCATGAAATCTCTCTTCCTCACATACATGCTTGGCAACCTTGGTCAGCAGGTAACCACCAATGCCTGCCTGAGGACTGATGGGGCAGGCAAGGACCACCAATGCCTGCCTGAGGACTGATGGGGCAGGCAAGGACCTCCTCTATGCAGGGTCTTACCCACTCAAGACAGCCAGAACTCTAAGTTCTAGCTCTTCCCCCAGCCTGAGCCCCACCAGGGCGTCCAAGCCAGAACACCCATTTCTCTCTGGAAAGAGTGAGCAGAGACCACACACACTGTGCAAAGGCTCCAATTCCCTTGTTCCCACAGCAGCTCTGGATGCCGCCACCCTCCTGCCCCCCCAGTCCTCCCTCCCGCCCTGTGAAAACCACAGTGACTTCAACATGGGGCACCCCTGCAGAGCTAGCTAGAAGCTCCCCATGCCAGAAATCAAGGAAGTGAGACTGACTAGGCCCAGGCACCAGATGGGGAACTGGGACTCTGGGGGTTGGCCTTATGGGTAAAGATCTCTAATCTCCTCTTAGGCCCAGCATGGGACCACATGATAGACAGCCAAGAGTTGTACTTCTAGGAATTCATCCTGGATGTAATCATTGAAGAAGCATGTAAAGATTTCCCCATGGGAGGAGCAGGACAGGGTGGGGAATGAGGGAGGGAGGGAGTGGGACAACGGCTGGGAAGACGGCTCAGCAGTTACGAGCAGAGCTGCTCTACCACAGAATCTATGCTCTACTCTCAACACCCCTGGCAGCTCATGGCCTCTCCGTGGGCACCAGGTATACATGTGGTACAAAAGCACACATACAGGTAAAACATCCATACCCATAATAAAAACCGTAAAATTTCAAATAAAAAATAAAAAAATTCACATACAATACCATAAAGAAAGGCCATTATTTTGTATACAAACTTAAAACTCATATGAAGGGCCAGGGAGAAGGCTCAACGCATTAGAGTGCCTGACAAGCACACCTGACTTGGATCCCTACAACCCACGTAAGAATACAGATGCAATAGGATCTGTAACCTCAGCACTCCGACATCACGGTAGGAGGCTGAAGCAGGAGACGCTCCAGAGAG
>NW_022196895.1:56487416-56505941 GCF_008632895.1 Mastomys coucha
GATGGCAGATGAGAGCCAACTGTGACCTCTACGTGGATGCTTTGGCATAGATGGGCCTATAGTCACACGTGATCATATATACACTCCATTATACAAACACAGAATTTTTTTTTTAATAAAAAAGAAATGCATACTTAAAAAAAAAAAAAGATTTCTCTACGAGAATCCATATCCCAGTGCCACAAGTGTCCAACATGGGGGTAGGCTCTCGAAACCGTAATGCAAGCCAGATATGGTGGCACCATGAGATCTTAACACCCAAGAGGGCATGGTGGGATGACTAGTACAAGTTTAAGGCCAACGTTTTGTATGTAGTGTGGTCAAGTCCACCAGGGCTACATAGCTAGCTCCAATCTCAAAGACAGAAATTGTAAAAACAAACAAACAGGAAATCCTAATGTGATAATGTGTAATCCTTAATGTGATAAGTTGCTCCTAGGCAAACACAGAGTGCAGGACACAAATGTCTGCCACAGACTTGGGGGGTGGGGTGCAGGTGAGCACAAGCGTGCATGTGCATGCACACACATGTAGAGAACATAAGGGACCTGCCTGTTTCCACCTCCCCGGTGCTGGAACTGCAAGCGCACGCTACTTTTCTATGTGTACTGTTAGGAGGGAACGCAGATGCTCAAGCTTACAAGGTGGACGGACACCTTGCTGACTGAGCTACCTCCCCAGCCCCTTGCCACATATGCTACTGAAACAATCTATCTGAATTTGTGTTAAGTATTTTTACATTCAGGATAGAAACTGGCACACAAAGCCCATGTTAACACTGGCATCTCTGATGATTTTCATGTTCTGCTTTGTCATGCAATAAGGAGTTGGTCCGTCCTGTGCTGAGATGCACTATGACTCTGAGCACACACCTATCCTTCTCTGAGCTTGCTGCCCGTTAGAGGAGGCTTCAGTCTCTAATGGTCTGCACCAGGTACAGCTCTGGGGAAGAAGCTGCCTATCAGAAAGCAGACATCAATCGGCGAGGCCAGGGAGCAAGCAAGCATGGCTGCTGGGAGAAAAACATGGTGTCTAGAAGTGAGTAGCGTTCAGCCTCTGTTGAGATGGGGAGGAAAGAGGAAGGCTTCATGGGCTCAGTGGGACTTGAGCAGGCCTGAAGGAGGAGGAACCAAGAACAGAAGAAGGAAGGGCATGAGCAGCAACCTGGAGGTGAGGAACTGTGCAATGCTTTCTAGGACTCCCTGTGGTGCCAGGACCAGAGGAAGAAAGGGCAGGTGTCCCGACAGAGCCAGGAAGGCTAACATGACCAGCACCTCACTTACAAATGATAAAGGCTATCTACAGCCACAGCCGTGGCCAGGCCTGACCCCACACCATGTCAACACAGGAACAGAAAGTGGGGGCCCAGGGACATGGGGGGCAGTCCCTAATGGTCCTGCCCACACCTCCATCTGGCCCTACAGAAGAGGAGGTAGTGAGCTCAAGTGTGTGTCACTAGCCTCTGTCCCATTAACAGCCCTTCTGCTTGTTAATAATGCAGTTCATTGCCCCGGGCATCTGAAGGTCAAGGGCCCTGATGGGAATCTGACAACATTTTTCAGATTAAAAAAAAAAAGTGCACATTTTAAAACCATACATGGCTGCCAGAGGCTGAGTGAAGGTTGGGAGGCTGACCGGGCAGGGCATAGGTGATTCTTCCACAGTGAGATGGTTCTGTGCAATGCTGGAATCCTATCTTACGCACAGAATGTGTAACATCAGGAGTGAGGCCTGCTGTAAATGAAACTGGGGTTATGCACAGACTTATGCTGTAACACTGCACTGCTGCAGTGGGGGTCACTGATAATGGGGGACCCTGTGTGTGCATCAAGGAACACTACTCTCCTATCAGTTTTACTGAGAAAGCAAAAATGTTCTTTAGGAAAAGGAGAGCTAGCTCAACAGTGAGCAGCTCTTCCAGAGGACCTAAATTCATTCCCTCCACCCACCCAGGGGAGGTGGCTCATGACATCCTGTAACTCCAGCTCCTGGGATCCAACTCTCTCTTCTAGCCCCCATTAGCACTCCCACACACTAAAATACAAAATAAAATTAATATACATGTCCATATACTGTAAATGCAACAATACCAGAGAACTCAGACCAGATGTCAAGTCCAAGCATGAACCCAGAGAGAACCCATTAAGAAACCCTCAGAAACCTGTGGGCTCTATCCTGGTGGCTCCAGATTAAATCAAGCCCCATCACCCAGGAGCTGTGTACTCCTGGACAATTGACTTAACTACTTGATGCCTCGGTTTCCTATCTATAAGCCAAAGTGATGACATCCTATCTCTCAGGCCTATGAGCATGAAGTGGGCTGAGAGGCAGCTTGGCACCTGTGCTGAGCTGTCCACTGCTGTTAGCATTTGCTCCCATTGCCTCCTTAACATGCTCACAATGATCCCCACAACATGGACAACAGCTTAGTTCAGACAGCCCTGTAGAGCTCATCTCTCGGGCAGCCCTGGAATCCAGCCGGGGCAAGCTCTGACTTCACAGAGGAAGAGTAGTGCAGAAGCAGGACGCCTGTTCCATACACTAGTGGGCCTTGCCCAGCCCAATGCAGTTCTTACAGCTGTCTTTTCATCTTCCTCTTCTGCCTCTTCTTCTTCCTCCTCCTCCTCCTCCTCCTCCTCCTCCTCCAATAATTCCTATCTTTGGAGCTTGTGGCTGGACCTCCCCAGCAGGAGAGGAACAAAGCCTTGGTAAGGTCAAGACCAGAGAGAGGAGAAAATAATCTGCTCCCTTGTAAGCAAAGCAGACTTCCCAGCCTTCCAGTAAGGGGCCTTTGCACAGACTCTCCATGACCCACCAGTAGCTACTGAAAGCCCTTCTCACCTTTTCCATTACAGAGCACCAGGGCCCACAGGGGAAAGAACTGGGGAGCATCTACTCTCTCCAGAATCACCAAGGCTTCAGGCCAGCTGAGGCCAGCTAGGCTCTTCCCTGTAAACCGGAGCCTTGCCCAACCAGTCACCATATAGGTAGTTCATGATGTCCCCATTCCTTCACCTCCTGACACACTCAGTCATCCTTCACATCCCGGTTCCAATGTCGTGGCCTCTCTGAAGTCATTCCCAACTACCGCATTCCCACCCCAAGCCTAAACCTTAGTGCCTCCCACTCCTTGCCGGAGGATGGGAAATACAGTCCTAGAACCAGAAGTATGTTCTCTAGTTTACACACATTTTTCTTTCATTTAGGAGATGTCTCCTAATGGTCTGAACCTTTCTAAGTTCTCTTTCAAAAGGGCACACCCAGGCTGGAGAGATGCCCCAGTAGCTAAAGCGCTGTCACCTAAGAGTGAGGGCAAGAGTTTAGATCCTCAGCACCAACACAAATGCCAGGTGGGCATGGCAGACCACCTGGAATCCCAGGAAGCGAAGGCGGGATTCCCCCCAGCAGGGTGTCTAGCCTGACTAGCCAAACTAGAGAGTTCTGGGTCCGAGAGAAAGATCTTGTTTCAGTGGGCAAAGAAGACAGTAGTTAGGAAAGACATCTGACATGAGCCTTTGGGCTCCACGGCCAACATATGCGCTTCCCCATGTGCCCACATGTGCCTGCACACCTATCCCCACACCACACACGCACAGCACACAGCATGTTCCAGTAACTTTAGGTATACATCCCTACGTCTGCCATCCACTGAGACCCTGTCCACCTGACCGGCTTCTAAGAGTCCTAGAAAATAGACTTCACTTCTGCCCTGTCACACTAAGGTGAGGACCAAGGTCTCAGTCATCATGGAAGCTCCCTTGCTGAGATCCTGATGTCTCCAGCTATGAAGACTAGCTCCAGGCAAGGTTCCATTACAGTCCCAGGAAAAACCACTAAATTTTGATTCTCCCTGACATTGAGTTAGTCTTTCATTCCTCTAATAAATCACAACAAACTACAATTCTAATCATCATCATGATGACTGGTACTGTCACCACATGTGAAGCTCACACTGTTTACCACCTTTTATACCTTATCTCATGTAATCCTTATAGTAATGGGTCGATATCCTCATTTACTGATGAGAAAAACAAGGCCTAGACACTGTCATTCTCCCAAAAATCACAAAACTAGACCATTACACAGCTGATACATGAACCCAGACCCCATGAAAAGGAATGCTCCAGAGCCTCAGGAGACGCTTGGCTGTGCAGCTTGAGAGGGACTTCAGCCACACAGTTCTCCAGCTCTCAGCCTGACTTCCATTGCACTCTCCCAATCCTAGACTTAGCTTTCCCTGCCAAAGTGCTGGAGATAATGAATGAGATGCTCTGGTCGTCATGGAGACACCATGGCAACTCAGCACTTTCGGGAAATGTGGCCACTGCTCTAGAGTTGAAAGTCACTCTCCTCCCTACATCCCTAGCTCAAAGTTTCTCTACAACCCTCCTTGGAACCCACAGGAAACTAAAGACTTCTTATAGAGCAAGCTGTTCAGAAGATGGCAGCAGGAGAGGGGGCAAGCAACTTGGCTCAGATGAAAGAGCCTTGGCTCCAGTATTGAGGCTGAGAGCCCCCAGAGCAGACTGGGTGAGCTGGAGATTTGAGGGTGAAGTGTGTCACCATGTGCCAGCAGGGCCTGAAAAGCACTCTGTGCTCATCTTCCCAACACCATCAGAAACAGAAGCAAAGTGGCTGGTAGCTGTAGTCAGGCCTCGGGCAGAAGGCAGCCTGCCAGGCTGGGATCTTAGCTTCAGTATTTACCAGCCTGTGACCTTTAGGTGAGTCTCTCAACTTCTCTGAATCTCAGTTTCCCTATCTCTGCTGAAAAAAAAAAAAGTAATTGTACCATAGTCTTTTCTATTATATGATGGCTAGGTGTAGTGTCTTATACATGTAAGTTCAGCACACCAAAGGCTGGGGCAGGAGTACTGCTGACAGCTTGAGGCTAGCTTGGGCTCTAGAGAGACCTTTTTAAAGGTGTGTGTGTGTGTGTGTGTGCGCGCGCGCGCGCGTGTGTGCAGGTAGGTATATGTGTATATGTGCAGGTGGTGTGTGCGTGTGCACACGCATGCACAAACATTGTGTGTTGTGTGCAGTTTATAGGAATGTGCAGACGTCAATGCTCACAACCAAGATGTGAAGAGGCCAAAGGAAGACACGGCTATTCTCTACACTCCCCACCTTACTCCCTTGAGACAGTCTCTCCCTGAAGCTGGAATTGTCTACTTTTCAGCTAGGTGGATACCCAGCAAGCTCCAGCAATCCTCCCGTTTCTATCCCTGCTCTCCGATGCATGTAGCTATGCCTGGCCACACCTACTTCTGACACGGGTGCTGGGGCTCCAAATTCAGTGCTCTTACCCACTGAGCCACCTCTCTAGCCCCAGACCCTACCTTAAAAATAAAGGGCAAGAAAAACAAAAACTCACTGGGCGGTGGTGGTGCATGCCTTTAATCCCAGCACTTGGGAGGCAGAGGCAGGAGGATTTCTGAGTTTGAGGCCAGCCTAGTCTACAGAGTAAGTTCCAGGACAGCCAAGGCGACACAAAGAAACCCTGTCTCAAAAAGACAAAAAAAACAAAAAACAAAACAACAACAACAACAAAAAAAACAAAAACAAAAGCTCTCACAAGGAAGATTACAAAGCAAATTATCAAAACATAATCCTTAACTTCCCTGTGAACTGCGTAATGGATTCTTTTGGTCATTTTACCTGTGTTTTTTATCTTAGCTATAAACCTATATAACGCATTCCAAAAGCATCTTATGGTCTTGAGAGATGGATTAGCAACTAAGAGCACTGGCTGCTCTGCCAGAGGACCCAGGTTCAGTTCCCAACATCCACATGGCAGCTTATAATAATCTGTAAGTTTCATTCCAGAGCCTCTGACACCCTCTTCTGGACTCCACAGACACCAGGCATACGCATGGTGCACAGACATTTGTGCAGAGAAAACACCGTTCATATAAATTTAAAAATTAATCAATAAAATCCAAAAATAAATTAATTAAATTAAAGACAATAACTCCAAATTAGCTTTTTTAAAAAATGAAGCATACACAGTGGCATACACGTTTAATCTTAGCATTCAGGAGACAGAGGCGTATGAATCTCTGTAACTTCCATGCCAGACTGGTCTACAAGAATTTTCAAGCCACCCATGACAACAGAGTAATACCTTGTCTCATAACAAAACAGGATCTGTGGTCTAGAAGCTAAGGGATGAAGCCAAAAGGAAAAGCAGGAAGAGAAGCTTCAAGAATGAGTGTCACTGCAAGCACACAGGTGACCTGCCAGTTACCTCGGTCTGTCTGTCACATACCATGAGGTGCTAGGCACAGCCCAAGGCACTGATGAGGCAGTGGTGACCCAGAGCTTCAGGGAAGATTTTGGGAGCTTCGGGAGTCTTAGGTCTCCAGTGTAATGCTACTTCATGTGAGTGAGGGAAGGTGCTCACAGCCCAGTACGTATTTTACTTCCAATCTGATCTGAGCCATTCCTGATAATGCTGGGCATCCACTTTCCGATACATACATCCTAGCTCCAGTGGATGCCCTGGCACACTCACATACAGCCATGCTAAACGGCATCACTGTGGGCATCCACGAACACAGACTCTGAAAGATAAGAGAAAACCCTGCAGGCAGTTCCAAAGGGTCTTCATGATAGGACTTGGGAAGACAGAGTGGAGGCATCTGTAGGTCCAGACACTAGTCTCACATGCACTTACAGCCATGCCCCACAGCTGGCCTAGTTCCTTCCAGCCATTACACCCCTCAATCCAGTCACACTACCACCCACCACCCAGACACACCCTACAGCTGAGCCACACCCCACAGCCACCCAGCCTGGCCTGCCCCACCCTCCCTCCACATTTGCTTCCCAGCTGTGGGAGAGTTGTTCCCTTCTAAGTTCTCTCAGGAGGCCAAGACTAGGAGCAATCCCTTCTTGGTGGAATTTGTGGCGCTCCCATCCCCCATGATCCTGCAGTGCTGACTGGCCTGTGGCCAGGCTGTGACATGCCTATCAGTCACCCCACCACTCCACAGCCACCATTAGCCAAAGTGGTTTAGCTTGGACTCACAGGGCCACAAGGGCAGAGTCCACCCCGCAGTGAGTACACAGGGCTCTGAGGACCTGAGAGAGGAAATGGAAGGGACTCTTGGAAGTGCACCAACCAGGAATGCCCTGCTCCCACCTGCCCTGACCCCTTTCTTATCCACTAAAGCCTTGCCCACCCCCACAAAGCCAAGTCCTGCTGGATATCGGACTGCCTGCGGTGGCTTTCAGGAGCACATGGATGAGGACTCCTCTGCTTTTCTACAAGCCTCCTAAGGTAGAGAGCTTCCATGTCTCCAGCAGTTTCACAGCAAGGAATCCTTACCTTTGTCTTCAGTCTAAGGCAGGAGTCTTAGCCAGCTGCACCAGTTACAGCCACTTCCCTCCCTGGACAACCACATGGTGAGATTACCCTCACACTGCTGACCTCTATTCCCCTGACGGTCTACATGAGGAACTAAGGCCCAAGAGGCTATCAGCGCCCAGCCCAGTCTCTTCCTCTGTGGCCTAATTCACCAGAGACAACCGCTGCTTGCCCAGTGTCCAACGCTGCATCTCCACTCCTTCTGCACGGTCCATGTGTTTCACATGCAGGGACCCCCTCTAGAAGGAGTCCCACAAACCCTCCCTCCATCAACAAGCACACCAAACAGCCCTGCTCACCCTCCTCCTCAGCTTGGGAATTTGTTCTGGGTCTCCTCCCGGCAGGCAAAGGCAGGCCCAAGACTGTGGGTGGCTAATGTCTTACTCCCAGCAGGGCCGGAGTTGAAAATTTATCTCTGTACCAGCTCTGAAGAAAGGTTTACCAAGCAAACAAACAGCGGGTGGGGGATGGGCTCTGTGGATAACAAGCCAAGGCAGGACAAGCTAGGCTCCAGAGACACCTTCCCCAAAACAGGGCTCTCTGCTCACTCCAGTATGCCTAAAACCATTAAATCCATCCCAATTATTTTCCCTAGGTTCTGATCACAGAAAAAAAAAATCTGATCTTAAAGAAAAAGAACGTTTCTTTGTAACACTCTCTCAAGGCCCCCACCCCCACTGACAGCCACTAACCCAGAGGGAACTTATCAGAGCTGTGGTGAGTGCCCCTGCTGTGCCCACCACATCAGGTGGGGTCACCGGGTGTGTACTTTACAGAAAGAAAGTGCAGACTCAAAAGAGGGCAAGTGACTGACTTAAAGATCACACAGCTGAGTGGACATGGAGCTAGAAAGACCCGCCAGGCCACTTATGAGTCCACTCATAAACTCCTTAGAGCCCCGCTCAGCATGCCATACCATTCTTCAGCCAGGTCCACAGCCAGAAGAGCCTTGTCTTCCCTCACCCCAGTAAGAGCCCTACTGAGAAACGGGGAACACGTGCATGCACACACACTCTCTAGTCTGAGGCCTCATGCTAAAGAACAGGAAAAGAATATACGTCAAAGCAGGACATCTTGTCATGTGTTCCCAGTAGAGATCTATCTATGCCTTGAACTACTCTGTTCTGCCTTCCTTTCAGGGAAAACGGAAATGCCATCTCCTCCTGTTTTTCCACTCCAGGCTGACAAGCAACCCCTATGGTTTTGAGAAACAGCATATATACACCGATGTGTGAGCCACATCAGCACCCGGCCCTCCCCGGGTGTTAGACTTGAGAATAAGAGGGCACACTCCCCTCCACCAACTAGAAGGTCAGAGCTAAGAACAGCAAAGCAGGAAGACATCTGGGTAATCCCTTCTGCAGAGCCCATTTCCCCAGCTGCACACGGTGAGGTGATGGTGACGTGGTGTGTGCACCAGAGCAAGGGGAGGTTAGGACCTTTTTTGAGAAGCCATGACAGTGGCTAGCAGACTCTCCTCAGATCCACAAATTCTGGATGGTCACGACTTGGATCTCGGGGGGCTGGAGAGATGGCTCAGTGGTTAAGAGCACTGACTGCTCTTCCAAAAGTCCTGAGTTCAAATCCCAGCAACCACATCGTGGCTCACAACCATCTTTAATGAGATCTGATGCCCTCTTCTGGTGTGTCTGAAGACAGCAACAGTGTACTTAGATATAATAATAAATAAATCTTTAGGCCGGAGGTGAACGGAGCCAGCAGAGGCCTTGAATTCAAATTTCCAGCAACCACATGATGGTTCACAACTATCAGTAAAGCTACGGTGTACTCATATACATTAAATAAATAAATAAATAAATAAATAATCTTTAAAAAAACAAAAATGTGTAAGAACTTGGATCTCCAGGGGCCTTCTCTTTGGCATACCAGTCTGGTGGATTGAATAAATTCCTCATAGGTTCATAATGTAATGCCCAAAGTTAACCTGTAAGCCCCACCTGCCCAAGGACCACATAACTTCCTGAAATGCTGAGAGTTGTAGTTCTTGGAATATAACAAAGCCTCGTTGGAAAGTATGGTGGCCTATAGGTTTGTTATAAATTCCTATAGTATGTGTCTTACGGTTTCATTGCTGTGAAGGGACACCAGGACCAAGACAACTCTTACAAAGGACAACATTTAACTGGGGCTGGCTTACAGGTTCAGAGGTCTAGTTCATTACCATCTTAGCGGGAGGTATGGCAGTGTCCAAGCAGACCCGGTGCTGGGGATTGAGCCGAGAGGTCTGTATCTTGATTCAAAGGCAGCCAGGAAAGACTGTGTGTCACGCTGAGTGCAGCTTGCGCATATGAAACCTCAAAGCCCACCTCTACAGTGGCATATTTCCTCCAACAAGACCACACCTACTCTAACTCCAGTAAGGCCACACCTTCTAATAGTGTCACTCCCTATAGCTAAACATTCAAATGTGTGAATTTATGGGAGTAATGCCTATACAAACCACAATGAGTTTTGGGGCCATTTCAGCTGGGAAAATTTAGGGAATGGTCCTGACCAAAGTCCACCTCTTGGTCAGTACTTAATATTTAATGAAGCTTGCTTTAAAATTTGGACAAATCTCAAGATTAATAATATATATGAATGTTTAGGTACCAGGGTGTGGAACTATATGAAAGGACTAAGAATAGGCGGTGTCCTTTCTCGAGAAGGTGTGGCCTTATTGGAGGCAGTGTGTCACTCAGGGGTGGACTCTGAGGTGTCAAAAGTCCATGCCAGGGCCAGTGTCTATCTGTGTCTGTCTGTCTGCCTGTCTGTTTCTGTCTGTCTGTCCCTCTGTCTGTCTGTCTCTCCCTCTTGCTGCCTGCTACCGATGGATGAGGATATAAAGCTCTCACCTGCTTCTCCAGGGCCATGTGCACTGCCATGCTCCCCACCATAGTGATAATGAACTAAGCTCTGAAACTGTGAGCAAAGAGCCCATTAAGTGCTCTCCTTTGTAAGAGCTGCCTTTAGCTGATGGTGGCACACACCTTTAATCCCAGCACTCGGGAGACGGAGGCAGGTGACAGCCAGGGCTACACAGAGAAGCTGTAACTCAAAAAGAAAAAAAAAAAAATTAAAAAAAGAGTTGCCTTGGTCATGGTGTCTCTTCCTAGCAATAGAACAATGACTAAGATACCCAACTCCGGTTTGATGGAACTAACGCTACAAGTGTAACAGCCAGTGCTTTAGAGCTCAGCACTCCAGGGTCCCCATTGCCCTGAGGGAAATCTTCAGTTCCTGACTCTGCCTGCCTCAGATGTTGCTGCTGACCTCCCCACCCCCAGCTATCCCAGGGAGCTGTAGACCTAAACCCTCCCCCTCACATCCCTCAACACCATCTCTTCTTTCTCATCCATCTCAATAATCCATCAGGCTAGCACTCCCCTCTATGACAGCCCATGTTGCCAGGACACTCGTGGAACCTGTTTCTCTTCCTACTGACAGGAAGAACCCCAAGCCAGGCTCAGGAGCCTACTGTACACAGGCACCAGCTGTGTGGGTACGTGTACACACACACACACACACACACACACACACACACACACTGCACATTAACACACATTCAGACTAGACAGGGAAGGGGACTGAGGCCAAGAAGGCCAGAGCAGACAGGGGAACCAGGGCGGGAGTGACAGGGCCCACCAGAGCTTCAGGTGTTCAGGCAGTGGCTTCTCAGAAGCTCTGCATCTGGCTTGCTTCTCTCAGGGACTCCACACTCGCTTCACACAGCTGCACCTAATCCGAAAGCCAGAACAAATGGCATTACTGTCTGCCTAGTCCCCTTTTGGAAGAGAGGGAGGGAAGAAAGGAGGAAAGGAGATGGCCCTAGGGCACCCAGAGCCAACAACTTTGTTCCAGGAAGCCTCCTGTTCACTCACCTCTCTTGCAGGGCAGCCAGCCAGGACTCCTGGGCCTCCCAGGTCTCCCAAAGCACAGGGACCCCCAAAGCAAATAGAAGCTGCCTGGAGGTATCCTCCATACAAAGGGAAAAGCATGTCCCCAACCCTAGGAGCTTCTGGCTTCTCTGGTCTCTCTCAGGAAAGGTGGCAGAGAGGAACAGAAGGAGACCTCGCAATCAACAAGTGTAACCAAGTTCCCGCTGCCCTTGACTTCCCATGTAACCTCCCCACCCAGCCTCAGTTTTCCTACCTGTTCTGAGAAAAAGAGGAAAGACTGCTATTCCATCTTGGTACCATCTGGAAGTCAAAGTATCCATGACGGTGGCATTTGGCTTCTGACCCCGCCCTAGCTGAGCTGACAGGCCCTTCCCATTGCCCCGCCCCACAGTGGAGGGAGAAAGGTGACTGGCAGAAATATGGAGGGTGTCAGAGTCTCTTTGAGTGTACACACACTAGAGCGGCAAAGCTTTTACACAGCCATGGTGTAGAGAGAAGCAGCCCCTTGGCTCTGCTTACACAGTAAGCTGCAAAAGGTCAGGCCAGCAGGGATGGCTCAATGGCAGCCAACAGTCAGAAGTGTTCACTGAAGGGACTTAGACTTGCTGTCTAAAAGACACTCTCCCCACCCCCCACCCCCCAAAAAGAAAAAGACCACAGCATTTCCCTAATGGCAGAAGCTCAGGCCCAAGAGCAGTAGTGGAAGCAGAAAGACAGTGAGATAGTGTGTGCATACTTGTGTGCACATACTGTGTGCGCAGACTTGTGTGCCAGGATGGACACTGGGCTAACCTTATAGTCTCTCAGGTCACATCACAAGCATGACAGGGGCCCTGCCAGTTAGAGATAAAACCTGGAAACACGGACATGGGATGGACAGCCTTAGCCACCACTTAAGAAGTCATCTGTGGCCCAGCGCATAGGAAGCTGAGGGAAGACGACAGAGAACTGCATAGCATCCTAGATTACAAAAACCAAACCAAATCAAACCAAACCAAACCCCTGGGCAGCGGTGAGGCAGAAGAGTGCCCTAAAGCCAGCCGGCCCAAAAGATGGCAGAGCCCTGGGGACACTAAAAGCCTGTAGGCCCTAAGGAAAGCCAGAGGCTACAATGATCCTGGCAGAAGCCCCTAATCTCCTAAAGGCCTGGTGGGCACAGCACCAGCCTGCTGAGACACAGGACGTTTCCTGAAGGCCCACATGAAAGCAGTCTGTCCCTTCAGACTTGCTGGAGCTTGTCACTACGACAAGAGCCTGCTGCCAATACACCTGGGGCATGAGGGGCTCAGTGCAGTCACTAGGAGGCACAGCTAGCAGAAGAATAGGATAGGCCAGTGGAGGAAGACACGGCTTCTCTAGAGAGCAGAGACCAGAACAAAGGGTGCATCTGACCTACTTCAGAAAGGAGCCGTTTGAAAGGGATCAGGACACTCTGGGTGTCACCGAGTATCCCAAAGGCTCTCAAGATCAGGAGAGCTGGAACTGATGCCTGTACCACACGCTTCTCCCAGGGCTCTGCTCAGTGAAGCAAGCAGGGTGTGGGGACAGCTGGCACACGGCACGGCCTCTGTGGGTGACGGTGGGTCCCCCAGACCCACACTTCTCCCTGCCGCACTGGATGCCCAACTTTGAAATAACAGGCCTGGGACCTCAGGCAAGTACTTCTCCTTTCTGGGCCTTTAATCCCAGCCCTCGGGAGGCAGAGGCAGATGGATTTCTGAGTTCGAGGCCAGCCTGGTCTACAGAGTGAGTTCTGGGACAGCCAGGGCTACACGGAGAAACCCTGTCTCGAAAAAACAAAAAGAAAAAAAGAGAAAGAAATTGTACTGGATGGTCTCATGAACTCTCTTGAGCTCTACTGTGCAATTCAAGCACAGGCACAGCTGACCTTCACCTATTCCCCAAAAGACACAATGAATCCTACTGCTTCCTCTCCACCGACCACTTAGCCTCCATATCTTCAGGGCCAACTTCACAAAGGAAGAGACTGTGGCTCACAGAGGTGAAGGTAATTGCTCAAACTCCCAGTGGAGGAGTTTGACATTCAAACCTGTGCCTGTCTTGGGTCTTAATTCCTGACTGTGGCACCGGCCACAGGCTACCCCAATCCCACCAGGGCCTGGAAAATGCCATGGATCTTTGCACCTCACATACTTCCTAGTACATAATATTGACACTAACGTGCAAGGTGGCTGGGAACAGGTGGGTGGAGAGTCTATGTGGGCACTGAGAACTCTGCAGATTGGCCAGGCTGCCACCCAGCCACCTGTCCACCATTATGGTTAACGTCTCCCTGCCACCAACCACCACCTGCCATTTTTAAACCATATATACACAGGCAACACTTCCTCACACCACTGCTTTAATATCACATGACAGCTTTGAAAAAAAAAACATTATAGTGATTTAAAGGAGAAAGCTAGACTCCCAAAGACACATACTTTCTTCTAAAGGCACACAGGAAATGGTACACTCAAAGCACTCTCCTCTGCCTCCCTGTGCAGAGCTGAGTCCACCACATGCTCAACTTGCCAAGCCAATGAGCCAACCAGCTTTTGTGACAGCCATGAGCACATGTGAGAGTTCACGTCTTGCCGGCACAGCACCTGTCTGACACATAGACACAACTGAAGTAGACGACACCTGTCATCTCACTGACATCCCCCAACAGCCCTGCACAGTCAAGCCTCTGCTGATCTCCCTGTGCAGAGGGGATGCCCAGGCATCCGGGGGACTGTTATTCCCAGGATTGTTATGCCCCACACAAACAAAAGAGCTGAATGGTCCAAACCCAGGCTGTGTGACTCCAGAGCCTGAGGCCTAGACCTCTGTACTGTCTAGGAGGCTCCATAGCTAGCAGATGCTAGAAGGGGACAAGAGGTCAGACATATCAAGTAGTGTGAGTGCCTGGCAGGGCATGGCAAAATTACGATAACAGGAGGACAAACAAAGCTCGTGGGGAGCCACAAGAGGGAGGCTGATGTAAACGTCTGTCTGGGCAGCAGGCCAGGAGTCTGAGCAAGGGACACAGGGACAGAAAGAGGTGACAGACGTGAGGGGAAGGCCGTGTGAGATCTTGGTCAAGTGTCTTGCTTTCTCTGGATGTCAATTTACTCGAGTACTAAGGAAAGTGGCTGGAGTATCTCCAGACCCTTTCCCACGTACCTAAACACCCTTGAAGCAGAGAAAACAAGCACTGCCCGGTGTCACCCCGGGGACTATAAAATGTCCTTGGCTGTCCTGGCACAGCTTAACTGCTGGAAAAGGCTTACAGAAGCACAGGGTTCAACTGGCATGCCAGGGCCAGTGAAGTGTGTGTGGGTCCTTAGGGGGCCACATTCCATTCATTGTCAACCTCTCCATGGCTCCACTGAAGCAGGCACCACTCTGCCTAGACCCAGACCAGGAGCCAAGGCCAGCTATGTCCAAGTGCACAGAGGAATGCCACTCCAGCTCAGCCTGACCCACAGCCAGCCCTGTTTATAGCCCTGACTGGTTTGTTGTTTTGTTTTTTTTTCTAAGTCAATGTCTTATTACGTATTATAGGTACCTCAAATGCTGTGGTACCCACATTTAGACTCCTAAAATCAAGTGATGCTCCTGCCTCAGCCTCTAGAGTACTTAGCACTACAGGCATGCACCACCACACGTAACTCCGTGTCCGGAATGCCCTTGAGTCACCTCAGAGACACCTGTCCCTCCAAGCCTCCTGCCCACATTTCCATAAGGCTGGCCACTGAACTGCAGAGACAAGGAGTCTCTAGGAAAAGGAAAATTACCGCCCTCCTCCCTGAGACCTGTGCTGCGTGCCAACCCCACCAAGACTCTCAGCGAGGGAAGGTACAGAGCCAAGGCCAGCCCTGTTCTCACTCTGAGGCAGAAGTTAACAGGAAGTTGCTAAGATTCTGAGCTAGACTCTTAAGAGCAAAAGGAGATGACAAGGTTAAGGGTGGTCTTCTGGGACTTTGCTTAAGCATCTTGTCTCCCCATTCCTCAATTTACTTAACTATTAAAGGGAATCCCTAGCACACCCCAGAACCCCACTACCCCTCAACACCTACAGCTGCCCCCATTAATCCACAAGTAAATGTGTTCTTGCTTGAAAGACTGAAACAGCACCCATAGCCTTGTAGGGAAAACCTCTCATCCTGATGGACCACATGGGTCATTGCTGCTAACAGCTTCTTCTAATTGAACATGGTATCAAATCTTTGCAAAATATTTTCTGCACATCAGGAACTTTCAAAGTAACCCCCTATGAAGCAGGTGTTAGGATGGACACATTTGTGCAGGTGAGGAAATAGAGGAGCAGAGAGGTTCTTTCATTTGCCCAGAGTCTCACAGTCCAGCAGCAGAGGAAGTATTCACTGTCCACTTGCCTGAGCCAAGCCCAAATTCTTAATCACTGCACTATGCTATATCCTCAAATGCCCCTTTACTGCCCTGGGAACTAGAGGCCAGGACAACACTGCTGTGCAGAGGAGGGTAAAGCAATGCAGAGAGCCCCCACCCCCCTTAAAGCTCCCCTAGGTCCACCAAAATCAAAACTCCTTCCCACGAGGCATGCCAGACAGAGGGTTGGAGATCTCCACCAAGGATCTGTCGCCCGCTGTCCGGAGGAAGGATAAGGCAGGTCTGCCAAGAGAAGACAGACCTGAGGGAAGTAGACCAGTTGTCTCAGAGCAGGTTCTTGGAGCTGGAGAGGGCAAGGCACACCTTACGACCCAACAGCTCTCAGGGACCCCAGGTACTTTCCACCTCTGTGTGCCACACCCCAACAAAACTGACCAGAAATCGAAGTTCTCCCTCCAAGCCTGCTTGTTCTGAGCCCTCCTGTCTTCTCAGTGTCAACAATGTCCTTCCGGTGCAGCCAGCCAGCCACACTCTCCTCTCACCCCTACAGCTAATCCCTCAGCAAATCTGTCAGTTTATCCTGCAAGATAAATCCAGAGGCAACTTCTAGTGCCGCCTCCTCCCCCCCTGAGCCATCATCATTCATGGGGGTGGGGGGTATAGTCACCTCCTGGCATCCATCCTGCATAGCCCCTGCCCTTCCCCTGTCCTTTTCAGGAGGTAGCCACAGGATCCCCCTCTGCATGAAAAGCTAAGCAGGTGAGTCCTCCACCCCAGCCCTCTAGCAGCTTCCCCTTTCCTCAAAGTCCTCCCTCCTAAGAGACAAGAAGCCCCCCACCCTCTTTCCCATTGTCTGCCTGCCCAGGCGCCTGCTGCTCCTCACATATGCCCATGCCTACCCCCACCCTGCCTTGGTGCTCCCTCTGCCTGGCATGCTCCTCCCTCCTGAGACACCCACCTGCTATCCCCAGGCCAGCTTTACTCTTCTCCGAGGTACTTCTTAGCACTCAGCACATACAGTGTGTTTGCTGATTTGCTGGCGCTGCCCCACTGGTGGTGTGACATGAAAACAGAGACTTGGTCTAGTCTGTGTACTGTGTCAGTTTCTACAAAAGGCCTCAACAAGGCAGATGTTTGTAAAAATGTGTTGAATGCAACTATTGCCTCCCTTCGTCAGACGGGAGCCCTGAGCCCTGAGCCCTGAAGGGTGATACCACACCTGGGCCTTAGAGAAATCTCTAGGCTTTCATGTGACCGGTTCTGGCCAAATTTCCAATAGTGACCACTGGATTCTATGCTCCATTTCTCTCTGCCTACAGCCTTTGGGCCCCTGGGGAGAAGCTCTAGGCCCTGACACTTGGACTGCCAGGCTTCTTCACAGGGCTGCTCCTGGTCTCCCCCACGGCCCACAAATGCTCTCAGCAGGTAGAGGGGAAAGCCAGGGCCTTGACTGCCCTTCTCCTCTGCCAGCAGGAAAACTATCAGAAATTAGCTTTGTTCTCAAAAGCAAGCATGAAGCCAGTGCCAGGCAGAAGTGGGCACAGAGACAGCTGGCCCATCAGAGACAGTGCAAGGAAAAACCAAGAAACAGGATGCAGGGTATTTAAGGGGTTGCTCACATACTCAGGCTATCTCATGCCTCCAGGATACTGTGGTCCTGCTCAGTCTTCCAGGCCCTAACCTTCTCCTCCGCAGACAATCAGCTGATTGTCTCCACTTCGTGATCTGCCACTAACTGTGCAGAGGGAGATGAACACAGAAGCAAAGCTCGGCTTGGAGCGAGAAGGCACCAGGCCAGATTTGCATACACTGGAGGCTAACATTTAGACCCTCCTCCCTTTAGAACCTCGGTTCTCTCAGCTGTAAATGGCTGGTTCCCTCTTGTGCCACAGGACCTCGACAGACCAGTCAGTTCTTGAGGTCCAAGAGCAGAGGCCTAGCACTTACCTGCTAAGCACCAAGCTGGATCAGACAAAGCACACCTCTCTTAGTGTACCTGCCTCCTGAGCTGCCAGCCCAAGTCAAGGGAAACCCTCTGGGCCTTCACCCCACCTCATAAACCTGCCTAAAGTGCTATCTTTAAAGAGTGCTCAAGAAGCATGAAGAGCCACAGAGACAGGGAGGAGCCCTACATGCTGGCCCAGAGAGTGAAAGAGAAGCCTGGGGGTTGGGAGGGGGTGGCGGGTAGGGGAGGTGTTCCTGTTAAAGTTACCCTGAGGTCCTCTCCCAGCCCTGGGCACTGTGTACTACAACATAGCGAATGTTCAACACGTAATCTGAGCTCCAGGTGCTCTGGATATTCTGGGAAGGTAAAGACTATATCCTAGAACAGAGGCAGGGAACAGAAATCTTAGAGGCGGTTTTTTTACGTTTCTCAGTGTTTTCATATCCACAGAGTAATTGTGATTTATGTGATTTATTAGCAAAGGCCACTTCCAAAAAGTGTCATCTTCATTGGTACGGAGACCCACACCTTAATCCCAGTTCTTGGGAGTGGATCTCTGTGAGTTCAAGGCCAGTCTAATCTATATAGCAAGTTCTAGGCTATCCAGTGCTATATAATTAAGAACTTGTCTCAGAAAAAAACAAAAACAAAAAACAAACAAAACCAGGGTGCCAGAAAGATGGCTCAGAGGTTAAGAGTACTAGCTGCTCTTCCAAATATCCTGAGTTCAATTCCCAGCAACTACATGGTGTCTCACAACCATCTGTAATGGGATCCAATGCCCTCTTCTGGTGTGTCTGAAGATAGTGACAGTGTAAATAAATAAATAAATAATTTTTGTTTGTTTGTTTTTCGAGACAGAGTTTCTCTGTATAGCCCTGGCTGTCCTGGAATTCCCTCTGTAGACCAGGCTGGCCTCGAACTCAGAAATCCGCCTGCCTCTGCCTCCCAAGTGCTGGGAT